>NC_057862.1:660641571-660979307 GCF_019393635.1 Dromiciops gliroides | reverse complement strand
ACTGTCTGCTTTCTTAGGACCAGCCTAGCTTAGTTCATACAGGCACCCCCTCATCAAACTGGCTTCAGGGAAATGGATTTTCTCACCACTGATATTCTCAAGGATCAGCTATCACCTACCTCATGGAAGACTTTGAGGCAACTAGGTGGCCCAGTGTATAGAATGCCAGGTTTGGAGTTGTTAGGAAGACCTGAGTTCAAATCCTGCTTCAATAACTCACCAGCCATATGGTACTGAGCAAAGTCACTTACTCCTTTGCTTATTTATTTGTAAAATGAGGGGGTTAGGGGTCAATGGTCTGTGCTAGTGAAAGGAAAGAAATCCTAGATTCTTGAAATAGCAGAGACTGAGGTAGGAGCCCTGAACTTGGAGTGTGGAGACCTGAGTTCCAGTGCTAGCTTTGCCCTTAACTACTAAAGTGACCTGAGTAAGGCACTTACCATGGAAGCCCCACCTTTCTCATCTGTTTAATGAGGGGAGGCACTAGACCATCTCTAAGGTCCCTTCTGGTGCTAACGTTCTGTGAGCCGAGTCAAATGCTATGTTTTGCACTGTTGAAAACAGTGGGAGAGTATAAGTCATGGGAAAATGAATAAGTGACAACCATCGCTTATGCTGCTTTAATATCACCACCATCAAGACCCCCACCCCCCACCCCATGTTGCCAGAACTGGCTACCAAGATCATTATAGATTATTCTCATTCCTTGGAACCAGCAGAATCTACTCCAGGGGGAACTAATACATTTACTTCATGTTAGAATGGGCATCAGCCCAGGAGGTATCTCTAATGAGGCTAAATACTTATTAGGGTGGTGTTCAGCACAGTTGTGGGCACTCCATGTTAGGCAGAGTCATGGATACAAGAGGGTTGGATGAGTTGAGAAGACCTTGCATACTCAAATGCTAGTGTTATTGATGGTTGGACAACCTACAACTGTGAGATCTTAGTAACAAATGTTTAGAACCAAAAGGGACTTCAAAGGTCAACTAGACTAAAGCTCTCTTTTTACAGAAGAAGCGAAGATGAGAAGTGATTTGCCCAAAGTCACCCAGGCAGTAGGGATCAAAACCAGGATCCAGACCCAGAACCTTCAATTCCAAATCCAGTGCTCTTTCCACTATACCACAATGCCTTTCCAACTCATGAAAGAGGGCCTGGGAATGGAAAGTTTGAGCTGGAGGTTGTTATGAGAGGTATTGGGGAAGGGACCTTGGGTTACTGAGTATGGGTTGTTTGGGTATGGGATTTATGTGAAATGAGAGAGGGGATTAATATTATCCTGGTGATACTATGTCTGGTCAGAGGATAGAACACCACCAACCTCTGAAAATCACGGAAGGTTATGATCTCAGAAGAACTTTAAATACCTTAAATAGCAATGACCCAAAGGAGAAACGAAAGATACATCATGAGTATCAACAACCTGGGGGAAAGAAGTGACCTAATAGATTTTATTAAGTACACATAAAAGAAGATATTTTGGAGTAAAAGTGAGAGCTAACAGATGGCCTCTATTTTGTACTCATAGCTGTGAAATATTAAAAGACATAGAGAAAGGCCTCTTGTGCTTTGGAGAAATGCTTTGTGGTGGATTTATGGAAGGACATAGACCAGCATGAGAAGGCATAGATTGGCAGTGATTTGCACTGGTGGATAGCATGTTCTTACGGTGAGATAACATATCCATGAAAGTTACAAAGACAGAGAAGAAATGGAGATAACATGACCTTGAATGGGTAAGACAGAGAAGTTGACATGCATGAACTGGGAGGTAAAAGGGAGAATTTTTTAAATGAAGGGATTAATAGAAAAATATATTGTTAATGTGGAGCTTGGGAAATGACAAAGAGAAGCATTGGTGGGGGAGGTGGATGGGAGGTATAGGCTTGTGAGCCGGTGGTGACAGAAATGAGCAGACAACATTAATAATAATGCTTACAACAAAACTCAGGTAAAAGACAAAGGACAATGTGGGTAGCATGCTTTCAAAGTTAAAGCACACGGTCTTCCTTTTTGTTAACAAAAGGTAAAGTACAAAGTGGCAAGAAGTATAGGGGAGCAACATCTTGGGATTAGAGGTTTAGAGCTGGCAGAGATCTTGAAGAGCATCAAGTGCAGCCCCCCTCATTTTACAGATGAGAAAACTGGGGCAGAAAGAGATTAAATCATTTTCTTAGGGTCATATAGCTAGAAAATGCCTGTGACTCCAGGTCTTTCTCCAAGACCAGTTCCCTATTCACTTACTGAATCTTTCAAAAGCAGATAAAGAACTGGCCTAGAAATCAGGAAGACATGGGTTCAGGTCCTGTGTATAATTCATACTGAGTGGATCCCATAACCCATTGGTACCCCAGGTGATTCTCTTAGACCATAAATTGCAGAAGAGTAAGAGAACCAAATTGGTAAAAGGATCTTCCTATACCAATAAGATCACAGGGCTTCCTCCTCAAAAAAAAAAAAAAAGTAACATGTACTCTCAGTCGTGTTATTAGATTCTTTGCTGAACTCTTTTTGGGGAAATTTACTTTTGGTGAGTATGGGGTTTTCTTATGTTAAAGCAAAATGTTATTAATAAAATAGACCTTAAATCTTATATTTGAATAGCACTTAAAATGTACTCCTATGTATTCTCATTTTTCACTCACTACAGCTTTGTGAGGAAAGGAAAGGTAGCTATTATTAATCCCATTTTACTGCTAAGGAAACTGAGGGTCAGAAACTTGCCAAAGGTCATACATACTAATTAATTCTTTTCCCTATACCACTAAGCCAGGTAAAGGAACTTGAGAAAATTACCTTGAGGAGAAGCTCCTAATAGAGCCCAAGGTCTGGAAGGTCCCATCGAGGTCTCTCCAATTGGTGAATTCCTTCCTTGAAGAAACACCCACGGGAGCCATGTCCACTTCAAACCCGCTTTGAAGACCAAATTGTTGGTTTGTTTGCATTTGTATCCCTAGTACTTAGCGCAGTGCTTGTACATAGCAAGCCCTTAATAAATACTCTGTCTTTGTCAAAAAGCCTGAGAATATAGGCACAGTGAAGTTTGTCATCTGAGGACTAGCTTCCCTCAGTTCACACAGGCTTGTAATTAGGTTGGTCACAGGATGGTACATTTATTTTAGCCATTACTACTCTCAAAGACTCCCTACTAAGTTGGAAAGAGCCAGGAAAGGGCACACCAACACTAATAAGATTACAAGGTAGGATTCAAACCCAAGTCTTTGGGACCACTATGCTTTCCATTACACATCATGCTGTCTCTCTATACTAGTCTTGTGTGTGTGTGTGTGTGTGTGTGTGTAGCAGAGACAAAGAGACAGAGAGGGAGAGGAACAGACAGAGAGAGAGAAACAGGGTGGAGGGACAGACGCACACACACAGAGGGAGAGGGAGAGGGAGAGGGAGAGGGAGAGGGAGGGAGGGAGGGAGGGAGAGAGAGAGAGAGAGAGAGAGAGAGAGAGAGAGAGAGAGATTGATTTCCCTGGAGTCACATAGCTAGTAAATGTTTGTGACACCAGTTCTTCCTCCAGCCAAGACCAGCTCCCTGTTCAGTACTTATTCAATCTTTCAAAAGTAGATCCAGAGAGACGGGGAGAGGGAGAGAGAGAGAGAGAGAGAGAGAGAGAGAGAGAGAGAGAGAGAGAGAGAGAGAGAGAGAGAGAGAGAGAGAAACATTTATTAAGTATTTACCATGTGCCAGACACTATGCTAAACCCTGGTAATACAAATACAAACAAGCAAAACAGCCCTTGTGCCCTCAAGTAACTTACATTTAAGGAGACAAACCACACATAAAAGGGAGCTGGAAAAATTTGGGGGAGGGGAAGTGCATTGGTATAGAGATGGCTGGAAAGTGGTGGGAGGCTTGCTTTTGGCCAAGGTTAGATGAAAACTCACCTCTGCCAAGGGGTGATTGAGGTTCTGGTTGTGGGGGATGGAGATAATGGTTGCAGTAGACTTTGAAATGTTGAAGGAGTTTTTATGCTAAAGAATTAGGAAAATTAGAGGGTGGGGCACTGATGAAATAATTGACAAGTAGAGATTGTGTTGAAAAATTGAAGGTCAACTCGTACATATTAAACGCAGGAAAGATCTTAAGGAAAGGTTGGGAGTAGAAGTTGAGACTCCTGTCTCTATTGGAAGGTGTATACAGGTGAGAGAATAAGAAGTGTGAGTGTATATATATATAGGTTTGCCAATCTATTCCCCTATGATTCTACTCCCCATCCCTGTAACTTTCCAAGTCAAACCAAGCCAAGTCAATAAGAATTTATTAAGCACTCACTCTATGCCACTGCACTAAATGTTAGGAATATAAACATGAGCAGGAAAAAAAAAACAGTTCCTGCCTTCAGGGAACTTCCTTCCTAATGGAAGAACACAACATGCAAAAGGAAGCTGAAAAGGAAAGGGAGAGGGAGAGGGGGAAGAGATGAAGGGACCGTGTTGGGGCATTGTAGAGAAAGTCTGGGAGAGTCAAGAGTGTTGTTCTTTGTCCTTCATTCTCAGAGGACCATGGTGTCAGGGTGATAGCATGACTTTGCAGTGAATTAGATTTGTGAGGAAGGGTTATTCAGGGTCACCAACCTCACTCTCTCCTCTGAAGCCATCTGGGTCCAGTGGCACAATATACATCAGGACAACTGGGGATGGCCCTGGATGATTGGGGTTAAGACACTTGTCCAAGGTCATATAGCTAGTAAGTATCTAAGGTGAGATTTGAACTCAGATCCTCCCAACTTCAGGGCTAGTGCTCTATCCACTGCTCCACCTAGCCTAGAGGCGAATGAAAACATAGTTGCTCTGGGCATCCTCCTTAAAATGCAGGCTCTGGGAGAGAAGCCCCAGGGATAGAGCTACTTCCAATGTGAGAAGTCTAAGGGTAAAGTGATCTTTCAGTGTACAGTGGTTCCTGGGACATTGTAGAGAAAGTCTGGGAGAGTCAGGAGTGCATTCAGGAGAGGAATGAAAAGGTGGCCTCTCCTTAGCAACCACTCCCCTATATGTGCTGCTTCCCTGAGTTAAAGTGTAGGCTCACTGAGGGCTGTGACTGATTCTCTTGTGTTTTTCTACCCAGCATGGTACTCAACACATGGTAAGACATTAAGTAATATTTTCATTTCATTCATTCACATATTCTTCATTCATCTTTGGGGCAAAAGAAGTTAAAAGGTTAAATTAGAGGTGTCTGCGAAAGGCAATGACAGGGTCTAAAGGAGAATTGTCTCGGGACAGAATTAAAAGAAGTAAAGGGAATCTCTAAGCCTAGGAATGGTCAGCAAGGGAGGGCAAGCTAGTCACATTCTGGACAGAGAAGTGAGTTATAGGATGGCTTGTTTGTTGCTAGAAGACCTGCCAGGCTGTCTCAATACATTCTAAGGGTGAGGCTAGGATGAGGTAACTGAGAGGTGAAGAGGAGGAGGAGCTGGAAATCAAAGGGAGAGAGAAATTATGAGGAATTTGATATAAGCAACTGAGGGGGAGGAGTTAGTGTGGGTGTGATGGGCAACAGAAGAAGAAGAAATAGAGAGATCAGAACATGAGATGAGGTGGTAACAGGATCTGGAGAAGATGAATAAGTCTGGCAGGGTGACAAGACCATGAGACCATGGGGAGGAACCATTACTATGAGTGACTGGTATATGCCTAATTAGGTCTAGGGTATATCAGGGTCCATTTGGATTAAATACACGGGGAATGAGAGGATTGAGAGTTGTTCAGGGGTGGAGTCTGTTCTAAGACTGAGCAGGGGGTGATGCTCAATTTGGGCTTTAAGGGGGAATGAGAAGAGGGAGGAGATGACATAGAACCCAACCCCTGTCTAAACATGGCTTTTAGCCTCCTCTACAACATGATTTCTAACACCCTGGGGTTCAATGCTATGACATTATAAAATAACTTTCAATTATAAAATGTTTTTAGGTGTGCCAAGCACTTAACATACTTAATTGAGTCTGATCTTTACAACAACCCCATGGGAGGGCTCCTATCATATGAGATGCACAGAGGTGTCAAAACACACCCATGCAGCCCACACTATTCCTGAGTCTACTGGAATTAGATTAAACTGTAATTGGGAAATAGTGATTAAAATAAAGAAAAATACAACAGGACATAGACAATGTCAATCTGTGGTTTTCTAAGTCATTATGTACCCACAGGAATTCTTGTGTAAGATTTTGTAGCTGTTTCTATTTAAGTTTGATACCATTGGCTAAATCATTATTTCACAATCTCATAGATTCAGAGCTAGAAGGGACTTTTGTTGTTGTTCCATCATTTTTAGTCATGTGTGACTTTTGGTGACCCCATTTCATGTTTTCTTGACTAAGATATTGGAGTGGTTTTGCCATTTTCTTCTCCAGATCATTTTACAGATAAGAAAACGGAGACAAACAAGGTTAACTGACTTGACCAGGGTTGCACAGCTAGTTAGTATCTGAGGTCAGATTTGAACTCACAAAGATGAGTCTTCCTGACTCCAAACCCTGTTCTCTATCCACTGTACCTCCTAGATGCCCCCAGAAGGGACCTTAGAGGCCGTCTGGTTTACAAGTCACTGGCTTCATTTTATAGATGAAGAACCTGAGGTCCAGTAAGGGTTAAAAGAGTCACACAGGCAGTAAGTGTCAGAGGCAGGATTCAAATGCAGGTCCTTTGACCCTAAATCTTGGACCTTTTTCACAGCTTGCTAGTCCTGGCATCAGGTCCCCCTACCTTTCCAGTCCTCTTACTCCTTGCTCTCCACCATGTATTTTTTTAAATAAACATTTTTATTTAAAGTTTTGAATTCTAAATTCTACCCCTCCTTCCCTCTCTTCCCTCCCCCTCTTTGACATGGTAAGCAATCAGACATGTGCAATTATGTAAAACATGACCATATTAGTCATTTTGTATAAGAAAATGAATAAAAGAAAACAATGAAAGTGAAAAATAGCATGCTTCAGTTTGTGTTCAATCAATATCAATTCTTTCTTTGGAGGCAGATAGCATGCTTCTTCATTAGTCCTTTGGGATTGTGTTGGATCATAGTATTGTTGAGAATAGTTAAGTCATTCGCATTTCTTCATCAAACAGTATTGCTGTCACTGTGCACAGTGTTCTCCTGGTTCTGCTCGCTTCACTATACATCAGTTCATATGAGTCTTTTCAGGCCTTTCTGAAATCATCCTGCTTGTCATTTCTTTTTTTTTTTTTTTCAGGACAGTGAGGGTTAAGTGACTTGCCTAGGGTCACACAGCTAGTAATTGTCAAGTGTCTAATTCTGGATTTGAACTCAGGTCCTCCTGAATCCAGGGCCAGTGCTTTATCCACTATGCCAACTAGCTGCCCCCCTGCTTGTCATTTCTTATAGCACAATAATATTCCATTACTATCACATACCACAGCTTGTTTAGCCATTCCCCAATGGATGGGCATCCCTTTGATTTCCAATTCTTGGCTGCCACAAAAAGAGCTGTTATAAACATTTTTGTATGAATCAGTCTTTTTCTCTTTTTTGGGGATATAAAATTAGCAGTGAGTGGTATTGCTTGATCAAAGGGTCACATGCACCTTTGATCTACTGATACTGGTCTCCTTGCTGTTCCTCAAACAAGACCTTCCATTTATCAACTCTGGGTATTTTCTCTGGCTGCTTTCCTTCCTGGCTTCCCTTCAAATTCCAGGTAAAACCCCACATTCTATAGGAAGCCCACCTATCCCCACTCTTCTTAATTCTAGTGTCTTCCCTTCATTGCCTATTTCCAATGCATCTTGTATATAACTTATTTGTATAGAAATTCTTTTCATGTTGATTTTTCCATTCTGCTTTGAGCTCCTCAAGAGTAGGGGACTGGGGCAGCTAGATGGCGCAGTGGATAGAGCACCGGCCCTGGAGTCAGGAGTACCTGAGTTCAAATCCGGTCTCAGACACTTAACACTTACTAGCTGTGTGACCCTGGGCAAGTCACTTAACCCCAATTGCCTCACTAAAAAAAAAAAAAAAAAAAGAGTAGGGGACTATCTTGCTTTTCTTTGTATCTTCAGTTCTTAGCACAGTGCGTGGCACATAGTAAGCACTTGATAAATATTTATTGACTGACTGACAGGAAGACCTGATTTCAATTCCTATACCAGACACTTGTTAACTTTGTGACCCTGAGCAAGCCACCCATCCTCTCTGAGCCTCAGTTTCCTCATCTGTAAAATATAAATAATAGTATCTCCCCCACAAGCTTGTTCTGAGCCTCAAATGAGATCATGTAAGTTTTGCAAACTTTAAACCTGCTATATAACTGTGAACTATTGTAAAATGGGGAAACTGAGGCTTGAGGAGTTTTTAAGGGATTTGTTCATGGTCATATAACCAGCTCAGCTCAGCTCGAGCTCAGGCTTAGTCCGTCCACACTACACTGACTTGCCTCTCAATAGCTGTCCTGTGGAGATGCTCACAAACCATCTGTGAACACCAACAAATCCTGGGAAGATCGGGGCCTGACAATGACAGAAGTTGAGAGAGCAAATACTCTCAAAACCTTTTTTTTTTCCTCTTTAAATATTTGCAGAGAGGGAGTGGGAAGTTGGCCCAGTGAATACAGTGCTTATTGCTCACACTACATTAAAATTCAGATCGGCTTGTGCAATATCCCCTGCATAACGGCTCTGCGCTGATATTTTTATAACTCCTAATATCAAACAAATTGCCTCTTGGCGGAGACAGTTTAATGTGACGAGGGCCATCCCCGCTAGCTTCTGAGCACCGGCCCCATAAAGATCACCGTTCTGTTACTGGGAACAGTGGAGCCATGAATTTCCTATCAAAAATACGGCTGGATTATGCAGAGTAAATCTCCGGAGGTATTAAAGGGATCATGGAATTTTAATTTCTTTTCTTTTCTACCCCCTCCTCCCCCTTCTACCTTTTCTGCTGTTAATAAAATGAAGTGGGGAAGGGTTGTGGGGAGTGGGGAGACCTGCTCACTTCCACTAGGGTCTGAGCTACAGTGAACCACACTCTTAATTAACCTTGGACAGCACCTCTTGCAGTTGCTATCCTCCTCTCCCACCCAACCCAACACTACTTCAATGGCTAGTCTGACAAAGGGTCTGAATGGCCAAGAATGTTCTGAAGTGTTTATAAGGATCACAGATTTCGAGCTGGAAGGGACCTCAGAAGTCATCTGGCACCCTTCATTTTATGGATGACAAAACTGAGGTTGAGAAAGGTGGAGTGTCTTAACCTCAGGTCATACAAGTAGACAGTGGTAAAGGCACAATTTCAGTCCAGGTTCCATGTCTTTCTATCTAATACTGCAACTGACGCACTCATTTGTCAGTCCATACTCATGATGTCAATCTCCATGCTGAAAGCTCTGTCTTTTCTTCCAGCATTTAGGGGTGATGGCTTTAGGTGTGTGGTGAAGGACTGGTATGGATTAAGTGGGATGTTAGCAGCTTCACCTGCCATGGAAGAGACTTGAGTTAGGGTTCATATCTTAGGGTGATTCAATTAAATGTTTAGGGAACTAATAGGTTTATTTGCAATGGTCATTATAATTCACTACTTCACTAGAACCATGATTTAATCCATGTGGGCATAATTTACACCAGTGCTGCTGGAACAATCCTTTCCTTCTCACACTGGGGGATTTTTATCCATGTTTTCCCATGTGTCCTTCAGAGAGTATCTCCCATTCAGAGAGAAGTGATGGAAGCCTGATCTTTTTACATTTCAAAGGTACCAGGGCATGGGGCAGCTAGATGGCGCAGTGGATAGAGCACCGGCCCTGGAGTCAGGAGGACCTGAGTTCAAATCCGAACTCAGACACTTAACACTTACTGGCTGTGTGACGCTGGGCAAGTCACTTAACCCCAATTGCCTCACCCAAAACAACAAAAAAACCCCCAAAAAACCAAAAAACCCCAAAGATACCAGGGCAATACATGGGTTGGTTACCCACCTATTAATCCCCCCTGCCTTTATTATATAACCAATCTCACCTCCTGTTTCCTTTCCCCTTATTCCTCCTTGTAAGTGCTGCACATTGGAAATATACTGCAGTTCACTGATGCCCACCATATGCCTATCCCTTTGGATCTTCTACCAATTTGATTCTTTTGTGTATTTTAAGATTCTAAATGTGGATTCCAAACTGTTCCCCCAGTTTTGGGGGAAACTGACTAAAATCACTGATAAACAAGTTTAGGTTTTTAAGGGTTTATTGAAAAATAGAAAGAAAAAAGATTGAGAACATAATTCCAACAGCCTGGCATTCCTATCTTTCCTCAAATTTCCTGTGAAGTCCTCTTCCACCGCCACCACCATTAAGTCAGGAACCCCAAAGCGCGAGAGCTCTCCGCGCAGGCTCCCTTTCCTCCTTCCTGTCTCCTCCCAGAAAATAGGAGGCTCCTCAAGTTGATTGGCTGGTAGCCTTGATAGACAGCACCCATGAGTAAACGTCATTTCCTGACACCAAGGAAAAGCCACAATGCCTCTGAGGCATTTTCCTCATGGTGGAGCTTTCCCACAGCAAGTCTCCAGTAGGTGGCATCATTCCAATCATTACACTTTGGAGATTGTGATGCCCCAAGATTCATAAACATCCAGCACCATTGGGAGAAAATTTGTTTTATAATGTATAGAAGAGTTAGGTGGCACAGTGAATAGATTATTGGGCCTAGAATCAGAAAGACCTGAATTCAAATGTGACTGCACACACTTACCAGCTGTGTGACTCTGGAAAAGTCACTTAACCTCTATTTGTCTCAGTTTCCTCAACTGTGAAACAAGGATAACAACAGTACTTACATCCCAGGCTGCTGTGGGGATTAAGTGAGATAGTATTTGTTAATAGCTCTTAATACATTGCCTGGCTTAGAGCTGCTCTATAAATGCTTTTTTCTTTCCCTTCATAGGATATTTTTTATTATTATTTATTTTTTGCAGGGCAATGAGGGTTAAGTGACTTGCCCAGGGTCACACAGCTAGTAAGTGTCAAGTGTCTGAGGCCAGATTTGAACTCAGGTCCTCCTGATTCCAGCATCAGTGCTTTATCCACTGCTCCACCTGGATGCACTCCCTTCATAGGATATTATAGCATTCTATCAACCTATATACAAGCATTTATGAAAGGCTTACTATGTGCTAGGTACTGTACTGGCCCCTGAGGATATGAAGACATAAATGAAACATTCCTTGCCCTCAAGAGCTTACATTTTAGGAAGAGAGACAATAAATAAGTGTAAACATAAATATGTACAAAGTATATGCCAAATATACTTATATATAAATAAGTATACAAAGCATAGGCCAAATAAATACAAAACAGTGAGTCAGACAACTAATACCCCACAGTATCAAGAAAGACCTCATGAACAAGTTTCTAGAGAAATGTGTTAGAGTTATTAGCAGCTTCTATGCACTTATGAGAACTGTGCACACGGTCCACACCTGCTTCCTCTCTCACACATTTAAAAGCAAATGAGTAGCCAGATAGTTCCACCTCAAACTTATCAAGTCACCCTCTAGTATCTTTGCAGCCTGATGGCATTATCTATTTTCCGATAAAATGTTAAAGTCTACCAGTATTGCTAGAACAGCAATTGGGATTTTGTCATTTGGAGTGGCGACTTCCTCCCTCCCGCCCTCCCTCCACATGTATTATGATTAGTTTGATCCTTAAGAAACATCACTACCACCAACTAATCGTCTTACCACACAGTATGAATGATCCCATTCTTGTCTCCATTTTAAAATGTCTTTTCATCATTCTAACTATGTAATCAGTTTGATGAAACATTGTGTACTCCGTGGCTATTATAATTTCATCTAATCCAACAGAGACCATACTAACATTGACCATTTCTCTTGTTAACTAAACTCCACAGGAAAACTTCATGTGATAGATTGGAGGGATGAATGTTGGATGTCCCCCCAAAGTTATGGGAGACCTGCTCAACAAATAACAGAATTTTAGAGTTGGGAGGGATCTTAGCAATCTTCTGGTCCAAGCCATACCAGAAAAGGATTCCTCACTAATAAGATCTAGCATTTACATAGTGCTTCAAAGCCCTTTTCACATTCTGACAACAACCTTCAGAGGCAGGTACTATTATTATCCCCATTTCATAGATGAGGAAACTGAGGCTGGGTAATTTGCCCACAGTCACATAACTAGTAAGTGTCTGAGGAGAGATTTGAACTCAAGTCTTCCTTACTCCAAGACCAGTGCTTTCTCTGCATTGTGCCATCTGGCTGCCTCTACTTACACCAATACAATATATCCAAGAAGGGGCTGTCCAGCTTCTGTCTGGGTACCTACAACGAGAGGGAATCTACTACCCTGAAAGGCAGCCTATTCCATTTTGGGATGGCTCCAACGGCAGTTTATTATTATTTTTCCTTGAGATTAAGGTTAAATTTTCCTCTTTCATCCACTGTTTCTTGTTCCTTCCTTATGGGGACAAGTGGAACAAATCTGGTCCCTCTTCTATATTAAAACTTTGCCTATACTTGAACATAGATACCCCCCACCCCCCACCAAGTCTTCTCTTCTCAGTGCTAAATATTCGCAGTTCATTTTTTTTTTTCGGTGAGGCAATTGGGGTTAAATGACTTGCCCAGGGTCACACAGCTAGTAAGCGTGTAAAGTGTCTGAGGCCGGATTTGAACTCAGGTCCTCCTGAATCCAGGGCCAGTGCTCTATTCACTGTGCCACCTAGCCGCCCCATTCCCAGTTCATTTAATGGATCCTAATAGGGTATGGATACAAAGCTTGATTGAAGGCTCCTGTATCTCAGTCCAGGGGCCCCCTCTGGAAATGAATAGGGTTGCCACAATTTTTTTTTTTTTTGCAGGGCAATGGAGGTTAAGTGACTTGCCCAGGGTCACACAGCTAGTAAGTGTCAAGTGTCTGAGGCCGGATTTGAACTCAGGTACTCCTGAATCCAGGGTCGGTGCTTTATCCACTGCGCCACCTAGCTGCCCCCCACAATTTGTTTTTGAGAATATGAAACTCACTCTGGGGAAGGAGATGGGGAGCCGGCATTGGCAATGCCATCGTGGATCCCACTACCTTTTCAGTTATTATCCAATGGGCCTTAGAAACATTGTCATTTAGGCTTAGATCCATTTCTTGGAAGAATCGTGGTGGGAATTCTTGGAGTTCTTTTCCAGAGCTTCTTGGATCCTCTGCAATGTCGTACAATTCCATAGAAATGGAAACTCTAGGCTGTTCTGTGCTTCTTTATTACCAACATCATACTACCTCTATCATCATCCTTACAGTCGTCAACAACATCTCTTGAAGCTGCAGTTTGCCAGGTGCTGGTCATTCTGCAACCTTCTTGTATGTATCCTTATCGCATGTCCCAGCGGTCCCTGTCTGCATTGAGGGTTTTTAAGCCTGGATCTTACCTCCTCCCTCATGACCAATGAGAGTCTCTACTGGAGAATAAATCTGAGTCAGCGATGGTGGTCTGGACCTCGTCTCCTGTGGGATCAGTGTAGAGCAGGCTAGCCCGTGTCTTATAAGGTTGGACACAGCTGGCCACATCCACCCACCACGGACCCTGCATGGCTTCCCGACTGCTCCTTGCCTCCTTTCTCTTGTCCCTTCTTGAACGGGGACATAGCTACATCCTTCTCCCTGCCTCCTCCTGAGAGACCTGCTGCTCCAACCCCAATCTGTTGCTCCTGCATTACTAAAGAGCCTTTTGCCTTTTCCAATGTCTCCATCCCAGGGAAGAAGGGAGGAGCCCCTAGGGCTCGATCACATTCTACTGTTGGGAGTGGGGGGAGGCTAGCTGGGGGAGGGGTTCCCTGGAGTCTGCAGCAGATGGGGGAGGCCCCAGTGGGGTGCACGTGAATGAGTTTCAGGGAGGAAGCTATGTACCAATCCGCTCTTGTTCGCTGCCATCCAGTGTTTTCTCCCCCCAGTGAGTCTCTTAATTTTGCTCATTTATCTTAAAGAGCTCCGTAAGCGCCGTAGGCTCTTGGGGGGGGTGCGCATGGGGGCTCCGACACCCGACCCCCACGCCTGCCTCCCAGAGGAGCCATCCAGCACGAACCAAATCTCATTTTCCTACAAATAGTTTGTCAGAAGCAGCAGGGCAAGTAATAAATCACAGTGAGCGGAGAGGGAGAGGGGGCGAGGCACTGAGAAGGGAAGGGAGGGAGGAAGGGAGGGACTGAGGGAGAAGGAGAGGGAGGGACAGATGGAGGGAGATGGCGAGAAGGGAAGGGAGGCTCTGAGGAGGGGGAGAGAGAGGCAAGCAAAGAGGAAGAAAAACAAATAGAGGAGAGGAGGGAAGGGGAGGAAAAGACAAAGAGAGAGAGGGAAGAAAAGGAGGAGCAGGGAAACACACCGCAATGGGAGTGTCCTAGGTGGGATGGAGAGATGGAGATGAGAGGTAAATCGTGGGAAAGAGAGAGAGAAGAAAAGGGGGAAAGACAAATCTGTAGAATAAATGTTTGCAAAGTATGAAACTTAGAAAACAGTGAAGAATAAGTGTAGGTGTCAAGGGAAGAGGGGGGAAATGGGCCCCTAGGGGATGATGGAGAAGAAAGAAGAGAGCATTATGAGAAAAGGTGGTCAAGGGGGGACGCAGCAGGAGGAATAAGGCATCACACCGAGACGCAATGGTCTTGGAAAGATCACTGCTAGCATAGCCGCCATTGGCTCTGTCCCTAACTTACTTTAGGATCATGGGACAATCCCCTGCCATGACTGGCTCCTAGTTTTCTCATCTGCACAATGTGGGGCTTGGATTAGAGGAGGGGTTCTTAACTCTTTTTGGAGTCATGGGCCCCTCTGATGTTTTTAAATACATAAAATAAAACAAATAGAGTTACACAAGAAATCATTCACATTAAAAATAAATATAGAATTTTCCCCACCAGAGTTCATGGATGGACCCCCTGAAATCTCTCCACAAACCTTTTGTGGGGTGACAGTCTTTAGGATCCCTCCCAGTTCTGTCATTCTCTGGTTTTAGGATTCCTAAGTCAACGGGGCATTTTGGTCCCTTTTCCCCATTATTTGAATCTGGGGATATATAGTGCTGCCTCCGCTAGGCTGGAACCTGTTTGCCTGTTCCCTCTATACTGGGACTCAACTCGAACTGGACTCAAGGCCTGGCAGAACCCTGAATGTAGTTATCATAGGAAGGGCACCTCCCGTGTCCTACTCACTGACTGTGCCTCTCACCATGACTCAGATTCACCACAGGAAGAGAGCACAGGGTCAGTCTAGGGAGAAGGGGAAAGGTAGGGGCTGGTTCCTGTGTTTGAAGATAGGTGGGTGGAGACAGATAAATGGGTACCTCACATGTATTCTTGGGTATCTGCCCTTAGTGACACTGGGCTGGGTTTCAGGAGGTAACAACTGGGTCTGATAAATAGTGTCTTGGACTGGGAGTTCAAACTCTAGTCTTCTATTCAGAGCCTCCCCACCCAGCTCTCTGTGTGATCTTAAACATGTCCCTCTCCTCCCTTGTTCCTTCATCTGTCAACAAGAGAGGCACACTTCATTGCTTCTCTTCTCCCTCTGCTTCCCCTCCCAAAGGGGCTTGGGAAAGAATGAGGTCATATTTGGAAAGTTACAAGGGAGTCTGGTACAAGACCCGTGGGGGGCACCCTGGCTGGCAACTGGGCTTTGGTTTCCCTTCTTTCAGTCCCTCCAACCCCCAACTCTCCTTTCAACTTCTGGGGTCAGTTTGAGAGAAGATGAGACAAGCTTTCAGACACGGACCCTTAGAGACAGATGTGTACAGAGGCAGAGGTGCCCTTAGATACTGAACCTAAGGTCAGGGCTCCAGATTCTATAATTAGTGGGGCTGGGAGCTGCTTCTTTTAATGACTGCTTTTTGTTTCCTCTGATTTTGAACCTGCCTGTTCAAGAAGGGAATCTGAGAATCTGAGAATCTGTCCCTGGGCATTGAGCAGGGGTGTATGTGTGTGTGTGTGTGTGTGTGTGTGTGTGTGTTTGTGTGTGTTGGGAGGAGTCGAGGCTGAGGGGGAAAGGGGAGAATTAGGGCAAAAAACTGACATGAATTCTTTCTTTTCCCCTTTAGTGAGAAGTGAAGATTCTCTCTCTCTCTCTCCCTCCCTCTCTCTCTCTCTCTCTCTCTGTAAATGTTTATCCTTATTCTCAGAAGCATTTAATGTAGTACAATGGAAAGAGTTTGACCTTTGGAGTTAGATAACCTGGACTTCAAATCTTACACCTCTAATACCTGCTCCCTGTGTAATCTTGGACATTAATAACAACAGCTAACATTTATATAATGCTTTAAAGTTTGCAGAGTGTTTTCCATATATATACATTATGTACACAAATCAATAATTGAATAAAATCTCACTTGATATTTATAACAATCCATGGAAGTAGGTGCTATTATTATTCCCACTTTACAGATGAAGAAACTGAGGCAAACATAGATTAAGTGACTTTCCCAGGGTTACCCAGTTAATAAGTATTGTGAGGCAGGATTCAGACTCAGATCTTCCTGACTCCAAGTCCAGCCAGTGTTCTATCCACCTGGACCTCAGTTTCCTCATTTGTTAAATGGGAAGTGGGTCTAGATGACCTAAGAGGTACTTTGCATCTCCAGATCTATAAACCTGTGATTAAAGCTTTGTTTACAGATCTCACATGGGAGGCAGGAGTGGAAGGACACCTTTGGCCCATCCTAGGGGTGGATGTAAGCAAGAAGAAGTTGAGGAAAGGATGGGTCAGGCAGAGGGAGAAGCTTTGCTGGCGTCTGAGAGAAGACAAGGGATGGGGATGAGGGGGCTGGCAGACTTAGAAATAGACACATGGGGCAGCTAGGTGGTGCAGTGGATAGAGCACTGGCCCTGGAGTCAGGAGGACCTGAGTTCAAATCCGCCCTCAGACACTTAACACTTACTAGCTGTGTGACCCTGGGCAAGTCACTTAATCCCAATTGCCTCACAAAATCCAAAAAACCAAAACAAAAAAAAAAATTTAAAAACAAAAAACAAACAAACAAAAGAAATAGACACAGACCTAGGATTTCCTGTTTTTGAGCTCCTAGGAGCAGCAGAAACACCTCCGTGGGGCCCTCTGAGGTGCCTGGGCATGGTGGGGAGAGAATAGTCTCAGAATTGTCACCAGGTCAGCTGAGCTGGTTGAGTAGCCTTGTTACTTAGAAGGGTGGGGGAAATCTCACAGGGCCCACTCCCCCTTTTCTATTGTTCTCCTCATCTCTCCCCCAACAGGCTCCTTGTTTGAGGTCCCTGTGATCCCTCAGGCCAGTGTGTGGATGAAAACTAGAGAAATATCATCCCTGCTCTTCCCTTCAGCTAGGGCTTCTAGGTTCTCCAAGAGGCATTTTTTTTCTACAGTGTAAACTGTCTGAGAGATAATTCATTCTTGGACTTCCCTAGGGCTCTTAACATGGGGTCCATGAACTTATTTAAAAATGTTTTGATAAGTGTATTTCACCATAATTTTTTCCTGTGTAATTCTATGTATTTTATTTTATGCATTAAAAATCATCATTCTCAGAAGGGGACCAGAGGCTTTCCCGGACTGCTCAAGGGGTCCAGGATTCCCCTCTCCAAAGTTAAGAACCCTTGTAATTTAGTTTTTTACCTACTGGGCACATTTACTTAATGCCCCTAAAAACCTCCTTGCAGAAATATAGCAGCTGGGTGGTACAGTGAATAGAGCACCATACCTAGAGTCAGGAAGATCTCAGTTCAAATTCTCCCTCAGACACTTACTAGTGTATGACCCTGGACAAGTCACTTGGCTTTTCTTAACATGTTTCCTCATCTGTAAAAATGGGAATTATAATAACATCTATCTCCCAGGATTGTTGTGAAGATTAAATGAGATTTTTGTAAAGTGCTTTTCAAACCTTAAAGTACTATATAAGTACTAAGTTAGACACTACTACTACCGCTGCTGCTACTACTACTACTGAATCACCTTCCTAGTCCTAGAAGGGACCTTTAAGAGAGCATCATTCAAACCCCTCATTTTACAAGGGGAGGGGGAGGGGAAGTGAAGCCTGGGGAGGTCAAGTCCAAGACTTGTCCAAGCTCACACATGTTCCTTTCTTTACACAATCCACAGGACACTTCCCTCATTTTGTTCTTGCCCTCCTATATGCTTTTTTTTTTTTTTTTTTTTTTTTGCTGGGCAATGGGGGTTAAGTGACTTGCCCAGGGTCACACAGCTAGTAAGTGTCAAGTGTCTGAGGCTGGATTTGAACTCGGGTACTCCTGAATCCGAGGCCGGTGCTTTATCCACTGCGCCACCTAACTGCCCCCCCTCCTATATGCTTTTGATACTATGGGACACTGTGCTGCCTCAATGTGACTTTGGCTTTCAGGACACAGGTTTCACCTACTTTTCTAGTCTCCCACTATGTCTTTCCTGGGGAATTCAATTCCATCCAATTTGATGTGAATTTATTAAGAACCTACTATGAACTAGATCCTTTGCTAAGGGCTGGAGACACAAAGACAGAAACAAGAGTTTTCTCCTTTAAGTTGCTTCCTTGAGGGAAACAAGTCCCTTGTCCTTATCCTCATCTTCTCACTTCACCTCTGGACCTCAGCAAGGATCATGGTGAATCTCTTACTCCTGTGAACATAAAGTTGGAAGGGTCCAACTCCAACATTTTTATAAATGAGGAAACTAGAGGTTTAGGGGTTTGTACAAAGTTGCCAAGTTAGTGAATGACAAAGGTGGGATTTGAACCGAGGTTCTCTGCAGGTCTAGCCCTGTTCTTCCTAGGTTACAGCTGAAAGGGAATGTTTAATTCTCAGGGGAGTTTTCTCATCTTCTATTCATCATCTTCCCTGCTACCCAGCTTCCCTCTGCCAAGGGTGTCTGGGTATCACCTCTTTGACACCCTGAGTAAATTACCTCATTTTAAACATCTCAAAAATCAAAACAACCCTTAAACCTTCCAGTTTCTTCCTATGCATCTCTTACCCACTTTCCTATCTGTTACTGCCAAATTGGAAGCCCTCAGCTCATCATTGTATTTTTTTTTTTTGGGTGGGGCAATGAGGGTTAAGTGACTTGCCCAGGGTCACACAGCTAGTAAGTGTCAAGTGACTGAGGCCATATTTGAACTCAGGTCCTCCTGAATCCAGGGCCAGTGCTTCATCCACTGTGCCACCTAGCTGCCCCTGTCATCATTGTATTTTTACTTCTTTTGCAACTGGCTTGTACCTAGCCTTCTACAAAATCCCACTCAGGTCTCTATGCACCACCACTGTCAAAATCATCTTAGAATCATGAAATGTTCAAGTTGGAAAGGATTTTTGGTTCATCTAGTACAACCTTCTAATTTTACAAATGATCTCATCCCAGAAAGGGCAGGTGAACTGCCCCAAGTTACACAGCTAGTTGGTACCCAAGATGGTATCAGTGGACTTCGATGAATGGAAGAGAAAGTTAGGCTGATGCCTTTCTGCCTCACTTAAATCCAAATTCACCTTCGTGATGTCATTTGTCCTTTTCAAGAATGAAGGACAAACAACAACAAATTTTTTGATTCACAGTGGAATGGGCTTTCCATTGCAGTGCCTGCACCTCTGACCATGCCTTTTCTTAAAGCTGCTTGACATTACTCTGGAGGTCCTTGCTCTTTGTTCCAAAGTCTTCCTTTGGGGTGCTTGGAGATCCTTCTTTCCTCTTCTCTTCATCCACTCTACCCACTCTCCTAACATATTTCAGGAACCTTATTTAAAACTCCCTTTCCTTATCTTATTTTTAAGTATTCTTGCGTCACTATATGCCTGGAATTCCTCCTCCCACATCCATCTGTCCATCCATCCATCTGTCCACCCATGCAAACAACTTATTAAGTGCCTAATGCAAAAATAAACAAAAAACCAGTTTAAACTCACCTTTTTTTTCAGGGCTATGAGGGTTAAGTGACTTGCCCAGGGTTATACAGTTAGTAAGTGTCAAGTGTCTGAGGCTGGATTTGAACTCAGGTCTTCCTGAATCCAAGTCCAGTGCTTTATCCACTATGCCACCTAGCTGCCCCCTCACTTTCTTTTTTTTATTAACTTCTTTTTTGTTTTGTTTTGTTTTTTGGTAAGGCAACTGGGGTAAAGTGACTTGCCCAGGGTCACACAGCTAGTAAGTGTCAAGTGTCTGAGGCTGGATTTGAACTCAGGTCCTCCTGACTCCAGGGCTGGTGCTCTATCCACTGCGTCACCTAGCTGCCCCTTTATTAACTTCTTAAATCCTACTTCTTCCATAAAGCACAGTGCCTGGCAGAGAGTAAGTGCTTAATCAATGCTTATTGCCCACCTGCCTAAAGCCTTCTTGAATTGGTACATTGGAGAAAAACCAGAGGAAAGTGATAAGAATAGTGGAGAATCATTAAGAAGATCATGTCACATGAAGATTGGTTGAAGGAACGGGATGGGTTTAGCTTGGAGAAGATTTAGGGTATACACAATAGTGGTCTTTCCAGGATTTTCAAGCTTTTATGTAGGTGAGGGATTTAATTGGTTCTGATTCAATTGAGAAGGTAGAATTGTAGGAACAGTAAAGGGAGGTTGTGAGACTGGTAGATTTAGGTGGGAAGCTATAAGAATCTAACAGTGAGAGCTATTCCATAGTGTAAGGAGTTGCTTGGCATGGGAGTGAATCATCTCCTCTCCCTGCTCTTCCATGGAGGTCATCGAGCAAAGAGTCTGGCTGACTGATTATTAGAGATGTTGTAGAGAGGGATCTTTTTCAGATACTCTTTGGACCAGGTGGTCTCCAATACCACAGCCAATTCAGAGATTCCAGGACTGTGATGCTGGTGACACTATGGAAGCAATATATATATATATATATATTTTGGCCAGCTTCCTTTAAGTCACTCCAGGGTGATCCTTCTCTTCAACCCAGGGAGAAGAGATTCTGAGATTCCATCAGAATGTGGGGACAGAGGTCCTCCTGTATCCAGCTGTGTGCTCAGCGTGATGCCCAACAGATTGTGGACACTCAATGAATATTTGTTGGGTAACAAAACAGCTGCGAGCTCATTCAGATGACCAATATTTCTCAGAGTAACACTCTCCTACAGGATTCAGTAAAAGATGAGGGAGTCCCTCACAAAGCTCTAAGAAGCAAGACTAAGAGATCCCCAGCCCTGATGCCACTGGAATTTCCAGGTGAGAGTTTAGCCACCAGATGGCAGACACATTGTTGTGCTGGGACATCCTACATGATTGAACTGCTGAGAGGGCTGCCAACGTGAAACCCACTGGGGCTGGGGGGAGAGGGAGACCCCAATAAAATACATCTTTGGCATTTCTCTCCTCTGCAGGACTCAGAATGAGCTTCAGATTCTCTGCCCTATTTGAAAGAGAAACCTGAAACCCTCAACACTCAAGGGACTTGGTCACAAGGGGAGGAAGGGCGACAAAATGGCTGAGTAATCATAGTGACAGTAACAATACGAGCTAACATGAATACAGTGCTTTAAAGTTTGCAAAGTGACTTTACACATATCATCTCATTTAATCCTCACCACAGCCTGTGAGGTAGGTGCTTACTATGATCATGATCATTATTATGATTAGGCAACAAGTATTTATTAAGCCCTTACTGTGTGCCAGGAACATAGTATTATGGCATATTATTATTATTATTATTATCATATAGTATATTATAGTGCTATAATGTTAAGAGTATTGGTGATTGGTATTAACATTATACACAATAGCATGCTAGAATACATTGCTGAGAGTTAATATTAGCCCATATTAACATCAGTTATTAGTTTATATACTAACATATTATTAGTATACTATCAGTGCATTAATAGTGTCATAAAGTGTGATGTTATGGTATAGTATGTTATAGAGTATACTACAGTTTGTTATTGTTGTCATTGTTATCACTACTTCTGCTCTTGCTGTTAGTACTGCTACTACTGCTGCTACTATTGCTGCTACTGCTACTGTTTCTATGAGGGCTGTTGTTGTTACTACTACTACTACTTTCACCACCACTACCACCACCACTTCACTATTATTTCTTCTTCTTCTTCTGGGACAATAAGGGTTAAATGACTTGCCCAGGGTCACACAGCTAGTAAGGGTCAAGTGTCTGAGGCCAGATTTGAACTCAGGTCTTCCTGAATCAAGGGTTGGTGCTTTATCCACTGCACCCTTTCACTATTATTGTAAAATATATGATTCCAAGCTCCTAGTCTAAACCCCTCGATTTGCAGATGAGGAAACTGAGATGAAGAGACAAGAAGTGTCCTGTTCAAGGTCACACTGGTAGTGAGTAGTAAAGATGGACTTAAACCTGTTTCAGTGACTTCAGATGCTGTCTTGCCTCCAGGACATGCACATAGTGTTCCAGGGATATGGTTGTACTTATCTCCATGAAAAATACTGGTTTATAGAACGTTCTGTGTGAATAAGATGTCTGCAAAGGGAATAAATCACAAACAAACATGGGAGGCTTAGTTTTAAAAGGGATTCTGAGGGGCACCCAGGTGGTGCAGTGGATAGAGCACTGGCCCTGGATTCAGGAGTACCTGAATTCAAATCCAGCCTCAGACACTTGACACTTACTAGCTGTGTGACCCTGGGCAAGTCACTTAACCCTCATTGCCCAACCAAAAAAAACCCCAAAAATAAAAATAAAAGGGATTCTGTGGTGAATTTGCCTGTAAAGCAAGGAATCCTTTTGTAATGAAGAAAACTTGATTTATCTCTCCTGTGAATATGGATTTCCCCCCCCAATGGAACTTTCCTAGAGGGGGGACACCTTTGTTTCTAAGAAATCCCTCTTATTTATTTTTCAACAATGTTATCTTTTGTTTTCACCTTAACTGCATTCTCTTTAGTATCCTTCCCCTGACCCCCTCTCAGAGAGTCATCTCTTATAATAAAGGATTTTTTTCATGAGGAAGAGGGGAAAAATCAGCAAAATCAATCCATATGTCAAAAAATGACTTAAGTGAAGTTTTCCATACCTGTAGACCTCCATCAAAGAATGGTCCCCTTGTGTTCTGGTGGCTATGCACTACTGCTTATAGCCATGTATGCTCCAGATGGAAAAAGGCTTTTATTTATTTAAATTTTTTTTAATTTAATTTTTTTTGTTTGTTTTTTGTGGGGCAATGAGGATTAAGTGTCTTGCCCAGGGTCACACAGCTAGTAAGTGTCAAGTGTCTGAAGCTGGATTTGAACTCAGGTCCTCCTGAATCCAGGGCCTGTGCTTTATCCACTGCGCCACCTAGCTGCCCCCCAATTTTTTTATTTAAAAAAAATTTACTATCTTGTTTTTATATTATTTCCAAATATATCCTAGAAAATTACTACTTCCAACAAAGAAAAAAAAAGCTCAGCAAAACTAACCAATACATGAACTGAGTTTTATATTAGCAATACTTCATATCCAGACTCTCCCATCTCTTCAAAGAAGGAACTTCTATTTTCTCCTTGAGTTTTGGGGGTTAAGCTTGATCATTATAGTTGTTACATAATATTTAGTTTCTTTTTGAGAAAAAGCATTTATGAAGGACCCACTGTGAGTCAGGCACTATGTGAAGTGGTGGGCCTCTAAATATAAGTACAAAAAACATTCTCCACTCTCAAAGAACTTACATTCTAATGGGAGAAGGCAATACATACCCTGGAGCTGGCGAAGGGGAGGAAGGCCCAAGACTCTTGGGGAAGAGGCAGAAGAGTGAGTAATGGAACCCAGAATGAAGTGGGCATCTCCTAAGTTGGTTTTCTGAGTCAGGGTCTGACCAATCAAAAGAGAGGACTGTAGGGCAGAGGTGTTTCAAAGTGAGAATTTGAAAGGTCTTTTGGGATAGACATTTTACAACCTTTCTAAAAAATGTCATCTGAGGGCCATGAAATCCTCCCCATCTCCTTTGAATAACCACAGTTCCATTGTGGAAATAGCATGAGAACTGGTCATCATCCTTTGTAGTCTCTGCCATGGACTTAAAAGGGGGATAGTGGTTACTTCTTTGCCTTCTTTTATAAAGATGGCTGTTGGAGAACATAGAGTTCTGATGTCAACATCCCAACAGTACCACATGAACATAGACTTAGGGCTGATGGGGACCTTCTACATAGACGGTCTAATCCAGGTTACTCAGTTTATTTTATATTTTATTAATGAATGAATGAATGATTTATTTTTTGCAGGGCAATGAGGGTTAAGTGACTTGCCCCGGCCACCCAGCTAGTAAGTGTCAAGTGTTTGAGGCAGGTCCTCATGAATCCAGTGCCAGTGCTTTATTCACTGTGCCACGTAGCTCAGTTTAGAGATGAGGAACCTAAGGTCTGGCTTAGATTTACTTATCAGACTGACTCACATTGGCTTACTGCCATCCAGAAGAACCTGATCAGTTGGCAAGGACACAATGGTAGGAATCAAAAGACCTACAGACATAATTGGATTTTACCACACATTAGTTGTGCAACGCTGGGTAAGTTGTTTAAACTCTCTGAGGCTGTAAAATGGGGGTGTTAATACTTGTCCTGTGTACCCTCACACAGGTGCCATAAGGATTAGAATGAGATCTTGGATGTGGGAGCACTTAGACATGAAGTAAAGGAAAGGACAGAGCCCTGAGAGGATTAGACAAAAGGCTGATAGCCCAGAAGGAGCTAGATCGTGGCTCATAGCCCAGAGATGTTCAGCCTCGAGGGGTGGGGGATTGCTCAGGTAGGTTGTGCAGTAGAACTTGGGTGTCTACAATGTGGGCACCATGAATCTGAGAGGGAATGATTGGTCAGACAGCCAAGCTGCACAGTTCACACAGCATTGGTCTGGGGGAGGGGGGTCACAAGGACCCCTGGCTCAGCCTGGGCAGATTCTAGGTTAACTTGAAGACCCCATGTTCAAACATCTGGGTGAATGCTCTGCTAGAAGCATGGTGGGAAAGCAGTGGGTTGGGATTCCGGAGACTTGGTTCCATCACTATTCAATGCAGTGCTTAGTAAGCACCTACTATGTGTCAGGCACTGTTAGGGAAGGGGAATCCAAAGACAAAGACCAAATAGCCCATGCCCTCAGAGAGCTTACATTCCACTGAGTGAATTAGGACAAATCACAACCTCTCTGGGCCTCAGTTTCCTTGCCTGTAAGATGAGAGCGTTGGACTATCAGACACATGACCCACAGCCCACAACACTGAGTATGGCCTGAAGATTAAAATATAATTGGGAAATGATTAATAAAATAAGTAGAAAGATTATAGAACATAGATAATGTTAGATAATTATAAAAAATGAAACATAGACAATGTTAATTCATAGTTTTCTAAGTCATAGGTGGCCTTCAAAGATCCTTATGTACCGTTTAGTGGCCTCCATTTCTATTTGAATTTGACACCACTGAATTGTTTTAAACCTATGGTCCCTTATTATGGTCCTTCCCTCCCTCTTAACTTCTTAGTGTCCCAGACAACTCTTTAAGACTAGCTCTCTTCTCACTCTGGAATGTCCAACACCCCCTGTAGCCTTCTCAATCCAGAAAATCCTTCTCCCATTGGGGAGTTTCTTCTGCAACCTCCATACTGTGGAAGGGCCTCGGCTGGCCTTTATCTCCCTCCCAGCCCTGCTGTTCTTGCTTCCTGCCTTGGGACTTTAAAACAATTTCCCTGTGTTGAGTACCTTCTCTCTCACTGTTCTCTGCTCCCTTTTTGTGGGCTATCTGCTTCCATTAGAATGTAAGCTCCTTGAAGGCAGGGATTGTCTATCTTTTTGTTTGTATTTATATCCCTAGTGTTTAGAATACTGATGGCACATAGTAAGTAATTAGTAAATGCTTTTTTCATTTCTTCCTTCCATCTTTCCTCCCTTCCTTTCAGTCTCCCTCCCTCCTTCCTTCCTTCCTTCCTTCCTTCCTTCCTTCCTTCCTTCCTTCCTTCCTTCCTTCCTTCCTTCCTTCCTTCCTTCCTTCCTTCCTTCCTTCCTTCCTTCCTTCCTTCCTTCCTCCCTCCCTCCCCTCCCTCCCTCCCTCCCTCCCTTCCTTCCTTCCTTCCTTCCTTCCTTCCTTCCTTCCTTCCTTCCTTCCTTCCTTCCTTCCTTCCTCCCTCCCTCCCTCCCTCCCTCCCTCCCTTCCTTCCTTCTTTCCTTCCTTCCTCCCTCCCTCCCTTCCTCTCTCCCTCCCTTCTTCCCTCCCTCCCTTCCTCCCTCCCTCCCTCTCCTTCCTCCCTCCCTCTCCTTCCTTCCCCCTCCCTCCCTCCCTTCCTCCCTCCCTCCCTCCCTCCCTTCCTTCCTTCCTTCCTTCCTTCCTTCCTTCCTTCCTTCCTTCCTTCCTTCCTTCCTTCCTTCCTTCCTTCCTTCCTTTTTGGAAAGCAGAGCCAGTTTTAAATCACACTGATAAAAGGAGATTTTCCTCACTGGGAATTCTGTACCCCAGTGAAATCATGGATCTAAGGTTAAAAAAACAGGAGGCCTCAGCAAGCACTCATTGCCCTTTGGACTTTGGGGAAATCACTTTCCTTCTCTAAGGCCCGGTTTCTTCACCTAGAAAGTGTATGTGTGGGGGGGTCAGTCCAGCATCCCAGGATCCCATGAAGCACTGGGGAGACTTCAAAGCACTATCTGCACGCACACTAATATTGTTACTATAGCAATGGTGTCTAAATTTCTAGAATCCTTTGAAACACTTTGGGTGTTTTTTAGAGTATTTTCCTCAGAAATATTTCAACATATGGGGCAGCTGGGTGGTGCAGTGGATAGAGCACCAGCCCTGGATTCAGGAGGACCTGAGTTCAAATCCAGCCTCAAACACTTGACACTTAACTAGCTATGTGACCTTGGGCAAGTCACTTAACCCAAATTGCCTCCCCCCCCCCAAAAAAAAAATCTTTCAACATAGTGGGAGCCAGTAAAGAGGGAGTGAAGAGGAGTCACAGCATGGGGGAGTGGGCAGAAATAAGCATTGATATGGTACCTGCTCTGTGCCGGGCACTGTGCTAAGCACTATTTTTTAAACAAATATTATCGCGTTTGTCCCTCACAACAACAACTCTACAAGGTAGGTGGTATTATTTTTTTTCCATTTTACAGTTGAGGAAACAGAGTCAAATGAAAGGTTAAGTGACTTACCCAGGGTCACACAGCTAGCAAGTGTTTGATGCTTACATTCAAACTCAGGTCTTCCTGGCTCCAGGCCCCACACTCTATCTGCTGTACCACCTTCCGCCTATCTAGGCAGCCTGCACCCTATTTCTCAGAAACCTCTTTTAGTTATGGTGCAACATGGCACTATAACCACAGGGGACCATCCAAGGAGCTGGCTACACAGCGGGCTTCCTTACCCAGAGACAGCCATCTTCCAAATGGTGCCCAAGCATCCTGATAGAGTGAATGCAGCTTCCTCCCATGCCCAGCTCTCACCCAGTAGGGGTGTGTACCCATGCACTGTATAGTCAGCTCTCCATTAGCCACATGTTGACTGTCTGCTTGGAGGATCATCCGTGGACGAATGGAAATGCCAAGCTGCTTGCCCCCCATCTCCTCCTGGTGTTCACCTCACACTCAAATTAGCTCATGGAAGGCAATACAATTTCAATACTAAGTGAAACAAGGGCAATTAGGAAGAAAAAATCTACGAGCCCCTCTTCTCCCTTTGAAAAATTTCCTATTGCTATCTAGAATCCAATAATAGAGGCTTATTCAGTGCAATTCAATTTGACTGAGTTCAACGAGCGTTTATTAAATAACCACTATGTGTCAGAGAGATGGCTGTATGTGGAGAGAGTGCTGGACCTGAAGACGGGTAGGCCTGGGTTCAGATCATGTCTCACACCCTTATCAGTTGTGTGACCCATGGCAAACCACTTCTCCAGAAAGCCAGCTGATCTAAGGACTGGCTGAGCTAAATTTGGAGAGGTCTGGTACCAGGTTGGCCACAACATTCGCTGTACAGTACAGTGGAAGGAGCAATGGACTTAGAATTAGAGGATCTGGATTAAAATCCAATTTCTGTCACCCAGTCACTCTGGGCCTCAGTTTCCTCAACTGTATTTGAGAGAGTTGGACAAGATAGGTTTAAAGGTCCTTTCCAACTCTAAATCTATGGTCTGATGATCCTCCTAAATCAGAGAGAAGTTGCATCTTATTCTGGTGAAGGGATCATTTGCATGGATACAATCACAAATGTGAAGGATTGGGGAAGGAGAAAGACCTCTGGATTTAGAGATATAGGACCTGGGTTCTAATCCTCTTGCTACCTGGGACCAGGGCTTGGCTCTCCCCCATCTCCCTTTGGGAGGTACAGTGGACAGTGTCAGGAAGTGAATGAAGAGTCAGGAAGAACTGAGTTCAAGTCCAGTCTCAGACGCTTATTAGCTGTGTGACCTTGGACAAATCACTTGACACTGTTTGCCTCAGTTTCCTCATCTGTAGAATGAAATACAGAAGGAAATGGAACCCACTCCAGTATCTTTGCCAAGAAAACCCCAAGTGGGGTCACCAAGAATTGGACAGTAATGAGAAATGACTGAACAACAACAAAAAACTGAGGCAGACAGATTGAGGGACTTGGCCAGGGTCACATAGCCAGTCAATCCCTGAGACAGAATTGGAACTGGAATTAAATTGGAATTGGAATAAAAAGTTCCAGTGCTCTATCCACCATATGGCCATATCTTGCCTCAGGAGAGTGGACCTCTGGAGTCAGAGGACCAAGGTTCAATCCCATCCCATCATTTCCCTGGGCATCAATTTCCTACCTTTTAATGAAAGGGATGATCTGGATGGCATTGAAGTCCTTCCAGCTCTGGGTTCATGACTGTTACATGCATACATGTATATATGCACATACATATATGTATATGTGTGTATGTATATGTATGTATTCTGTAAATCCAGGGCAGGCACTGCAGATAAACAATGAGGTAGATCCACATCACACAGCAGGGAGAAATCAGGTACAATCTTGGAAAATCATGCAATGCTTTAAAAAATAATCTTCCGTTGTTTCCTGGGGCAAAGACTCATCTTGTTAATACAAATTCTCTTTCAGAGATTCTGTATGTTGGCAAATCCTAGAACCTCAGACTTTCTGAAAAATGTAAGTTGCAGATAGCTCAGAGGAGAATGGAGAGGTTCACAATATAGAGGAAAGAGCCTCAGAAGGGGCACCAGGAGACCAGGAAGGCAACTCCAAGATCTGATCCAACAGGCATTAGTAGGAGGCACACCTATTAAGGGCAAAGGCACCATGTTGGATGCTGGCTCAGCTACTTACTCCCTGTGTGACCTTGAGCAAGGTAATGTATCTGGGTTTCAGTTTCCCCATATGCAAAGTGAAAGGTTGAATTGGGTAAGCTTTAATCTTCCTTGTAGCCTACAAGCTCAAGTGGAGGCAGATAGATGGTGCCAATTTTCCCCGCTGTCCTGAGAAAAGCCGATGGTTTTGTCAGACATTCGCCGTTCTCTTTTCCAAACACTTGGTCCAAGTTTGAGCTCCTTGAGAGCTGCCCCGAGAGGCAGGCAGAGCTTCTCAGCCATCAATCAGCAGGTGCTCCTATTTTCAGGAACATGTAGCAGGCAGCACCTCTAAGATCCCTCAGGGAGACCGTTGTGATGTAGCAGAAAAAACACTACAATGATTCAGGTCTTGATTTGGCCGCTCATTAGCCTAGGTAGCACCCCGACTCCTTCTGGCTAGGGACTAGTTCACTTTTACAGTGTTATCCCCAGCATCTCACATATGTCACTGGACATCAGAGGTGGTTTGGTGTCAAGAGACTGAGTTCAAATCCCCTCCTTGGCAGATTCTAGCTGTCTAACCATGATTAAGGGACCTCTTTGTGTGCCAGGTGTCTCTCTAAGACCTTCTAAGTTATAGATGAGGTGTCAATCTTCCCTGGTAGCAGGAGTTTCCCCTGGGGCATGTAATAGCTGTGGGTTCTGGGCAAGTCAACTGACTTTTCTCAGCCTCAGTTTCTTCATCTGTAAAGTGGGAATAGTAATAGCATTTGATTCACAGGATTGTTTCAAGGCTCTGATGAGGTATACGTAAGACATTTTGTACACTTTAAAGTTCTCTATAAATGTCATCTGTTGTTTTGCTTTTGCGGTGGGGAAGGTTCCAGTGTGTAGCTGGCTGGCTGACTTCTGTGGTACTTGGCTGAAGGTATCAAAGGTGGATCATTTATTTCTTTTCTGCCTGGAATATTATCCTGAAATCCCCATGTTGGGCTCCCAGCCACAAGGTTCTGGCTGCTGTTCCACTGTATCATTGGCAGCGCTGCCTGGGAAACAGTCTCTGCCATGTCCAACTGACTGTGCCCAGCTTAGCCCTGCCTGCTGAGTATTTCTGGGAGGCCTCCTGGGGGATGGTTTGGGCAATGGCCAGATGCCCAGCATCAGGGAGCCAGAAGAGGAAGGTAAGGATGAGGCAGGTGAAGAGAGGGCCCAGGGGTAACCAGTGCCCACATGATCAATATAGCTCAATCACCCAAGAGGCTGGCCCATTGACGGACAGCTTTGGGACCATGCTTGTCCCTTACTCCACTGAGTCAGCTCATGAAAGCATCCAATACTCTCTTTACAGCTTTCTTTCTCTCTTTCTTTCTCTCTTTCTTTCTTTCTTTCTTTCTTTCTTTCTTTCTTTCTTTCTTTCTTTCTTTCTTTCTTTCTTTCTGCAACAAACATTTATTTAATTTTTTCCAGTTACATGTAAGGGTAGTTTTCAACATTCATTTTCATAAGATTTAGAGTTCCAAATTTTTCTCCCCCCTCCACAAGACAGCAACCAGGTTATATATGTACAATCCACAAGTGCTCTTTTTATCAGTTCTTTCCATGGGGGTGGATAGTATGCTTCATCATTAGTCCTTTGGGATTGTCTTGGATCATTGTATTGCTGAGAGTAGTTAAGTCATTCACAATTGCTCACTGAACAATACTGCTGTCACTATGCACAATGACCTCCCAGTTCTGCTCACTTCACTATACATCAGTTCATGAGTCTTTCCAGGTTTTTCTGGGATCATCCTGTTTGTCATTTACTATAGCACAATACCATTCCACTACAATCATATACCACAGCTTCTTCTGTCATTCCTCAATTGATGGACATTCCCTTGGTTTTCAATTCTTAGCCACCACAAAGAGTTGTTATAAATATTTTTTGTACAATTTCTCCCCTTTTCTCTTTTTCATGATTACTATTGTTAATTGTTTCCCTTCCATCCTCTTCCCTTCCCCATGATATTTATCCTATTATCCATCTTCTTTCATCCTATCCCTCTTCAAAAGGGATTTGATTCTGTCTGTCCCCTCTCCCAATCAGCCCTTCCTTCTTTTGCCCCTCTCTCTTTATTCCCTTCCTCTCCTATTTTCCTGCAGGGTTAGAGAGATTACTCTACCCAATTGAGTGTGTATGTTATTCTATCCTTGAGCCAATTCTGATGAGATTGAGGTCTTTGAGCCAATTCTGATGGGTGTTAGGCCCATTTACTATCCAGATTAAATAGATTACTCCACCTAATTGGGTGTGTGTGTTAATCGCCCCCTTGAGGAAACTCTGATGAGTTTAAGATCTTTGAGCCTTTTTGAGTGTAAAATTCATTTACTGCCCTGCTCCTCCCCCATCTCTTCCCCCACTCCATAAGTCCTTTCCTTGTTTCTTTCATGTAGGATTTCAACTCATACTACCTCTGCCCTTTCCTCTCCCCCAGTGCATTCCCCTCACCCCTCAATTTAACCCTAAAGATGTCATCATGGGGCAGCTAGGTGACACAGTGGACAAAGCATCCACCCTGGACCCAGGGGGATCCCAGCCAAAACCCAGCCTCAGACACAAGACAGTCACCCACTGCACGACCCCAAGTGTGTCCCCCAACTCCAATTTTTTATGGTTTTCTAGGGCCTTGTATTTGAAAGTCAAATTTGCCATTCAGTTCAGGTCTTTTCATCATGAATACCTGAAAGTCCTCTTTTTCATTAAAGTCCCATTTTTTCCTCTGAGAGATTATGATCAGTTTTGCTGGGTAGGGGATTCTTGGTTGTAATCCCAATTCCTTTGCCCTCTGGAATATCATATCCCATGCCCTCCAGTCCTTTAATGTAGAAGCTGCTAGATCTTGTGCTATCCTGACTGGGGCTCCACAGTACTTGAATTCTTTCTTTTTGGCAGCTTGCAATATTTTCTCCTTGACCTGAGAGCTCTGGAATTTGACTATAATATTCTTAGGGGTTTTCCTTTTGGGATCTCTTTCTGGAGGTGATCGGTGGATTCTTTCAATTTCTATTTTAGTTTCTTCTTCTAGAATTTCAGGACAATTTTCCCTGACAATTTCTTGGAAGATGGTGTCTAAGCTCTTTCCTTGATCATGGTTTTCAGGTAGACCAGTAATTTTCAAATTATCTCTCCTGGGTGTATTTTCCAGGTCAGCAGTTTTTCCAAGAAGATATTTCACATTGCCCTCTATTTTTTATTCATTTGGATTTGCTTTATTGTGTATTGGTTTCTCATAAAGTCACTAGCTTCCATTTGTTCAATCCTAATTCTTAGGCAATTATTTTCATCAGAGAGCTTTTGTACCTCCTTTTCCATTTGGCCAATTTGGCTTTTCAAGCTGTTGACTTTTTTCTCATGTCTTTCCTGCATCACCCTCATTTCTCTTTCCAGTTTTTCCTCTACCTCTCTAACTTTATCTTCAAAGTCCTTTTTGAGCACCTATATGGACTGAGACCATTTATATTTTTCTTGGAAGCTTTATATATAGGGGCCCTGATGTTGACATCTTCCTCTGGGGGTTTGAACCCTCTTTCTGACCATGTTGCTCCATGATTTGTTAAACTCCAAGGATCAAACATAAAATCCTGTTTGGCTTTGAAAGTCCTTCACAGCCTGCCCTCTTATTGTTTCCTGTCTTCCTACACTTAATTTCCCACCACATACTCTTTGCTTCTCCAACATGACATTCCACCTCTCAGTTCTGTATCTTTACACTGGAGGTCCCCCAGGTTCACAATAATCTCCTTCTTCACCTCTTCTTGGCTCCCCTGATGCCCTTCAAGACTCAGCTCAAAACCCACCTTATACAAGAAGCCTTTCCTGGTCCCCCCCTCCCTCGCCCTCAACCCCAATGCCTCCTCTGAAATTATCTTCCATCTAGCCATGGCTGGATGTGTTGTCTCCTCCATTAGCTTGTGAACTCCTTGCGAGCAGGGATCAAATCAGCCTTTCTTTGTACCCCTAGCACTTAGCACAATTTTTGGCATATAGTAAGTACTTAATAAGTGCTTTTTGACTTATTGATTGACTTCCTCTAGCCTTGAGATGTTTCTGAGGCAAGTTCACTTTTCAGGAAACATACTTTTCTCTCGAGTTGACAGTTGAATTTCTCCATGGTTGTTCCTCAACATTTCCCTACAGATCTTTCTGTTAATTCTCCTCCTAGGCCCTGCCCTGGATGTGGACGGCTGAAAAGGACCCTCTCCCAGATGCATGAGCAACTCGTTTCAAAGGGAGGTGGCAAAAGAGTGTGATGTGAGATACGCCAAGAGACATACATCCAACAAAAAAAAGTTTGCCTCTCGAGGTTTCTGCACTTCCTACTTACTGTTAAAATATGCCACCCAATTTCCCTATTGCCATCTTAGTGGATAGTCAGAAAGAGATGAGTTCAAATCCTGTCCCAGACACGTACTGGTTGTGTGACCCTGTGCAAGTCACTCTATTTCTCCATACTCTAGGCACCTCTCTATGACTTGAGGTTGCAGAGAAATACTGACTTGCACTGGGAAAGGAAGTTTCCTCCCCTGGAGAATCCCTTGTACCAATGAAATTACAGTTCCACTCCCTATGTCCATCTTTACGTTAGAGCTACTGATGGCCCTTCTCTATCCACCTTTCCGTCTTGCCTAATTGACAGTTGTGAGAATTAGAATCATAAGGATTAGAGACGGAAGAGACTTTAGAGGTTGTTGTTATTTGGCCTTTTTTTTAGTCGTGACCCCTTGGGGATTTTCTTGGCAGAGACATTGGAGTGGTTTTGCCATTTCCTTTTCTAACCCATTTTACAGATGAGGAAATTGAGGCAAACAGTACACAGCCAGTAATGTCTTAGACTGGATTTGAACTCTTTCTGCCTTCAGGCTCTGCACTCCATGCACTATGACTCCCCCTCACTCCTCTCTTTAGTTAAGTGACTCCCCTTCCCTAATCTCCATTTTAGAGATGCAGCAACTGAGCCAAGGGAGGATAAGTGATTTATCCAAGAAGCTATTGGGGAAGGGGAGAGACAGGAATAAAAAATACTTGCAGACATTATCACGTCTCTCATTTTGAGCCTTCTCTTTTCTAGCTTAACTCTGTTTCCTTCAGCTGGATTCTCCTATGGCATGGACCAGAGATAGGTCCTTCATCCTTTTGGACACCTTCTTCGGGATACTCTGTAGCTTATCAGTTTTTAGACCAGACCTCAGATTTTATTGGTAAAGAAAAATCTTGGAGAGGAACTCCATCTAGCAACTCAAATTAGCCTCTGTTCTGTCCCTTATAGTTTTAGAGAATTGTCCGGTCAGAGGATCGGAAGCTAAGTGACTTGCCCGGGTCACACAGCTGGGACATGTCAGAGGGAGGATTTGAATTCAGATCTTCCTGACTTTGAGGCCAACTCTCTCTTTACTAAGGCACGCTTATCAAGATCCTTTCTAAAACAGGTCTGGGGCTGCACACAACTCTCCAGATGGGGTCTGATCCCAGCAGGTCTATTCTGCAGGGAAAGGAGGAATTCTGGTCCTTAAACATCCCATCTTCTCAGGGTCCATGCTCCATTAAGCTCTGGGATGTTGGATTGATTCTTCAGGGATAACAGGCTTCCCATTCTTCCAGGGAGAATAAGCATGACATCTCTAAATTGGTTGGATTTAGAGATGGCAGGCAAGAATGATAATATCTGACATTTACATAGCATTTTAAGGTTTGCAAAGCTTTCTATACATATTATCGTTATCCTCTGTTCCTCTCAAAAACACCCCTGTGAGGAAGGTGCTATTATTCTCCTCATTTTACAGATGAGGAAACTGAGGCACAGACAGGTTAAGTGACTTGCCCTGGGTCACACTGGCAGTGAGGATGAGAGGCAATATTTTAATTCAGCTTTTCCTGATTCCAAGTCCAGATCTCTGACAGGTTCTCAGCACAGCATCTAGTATGTAGTAGGCGTTTAATAAATGTTAGTTGACTCTCTTTGACTTGTATCATTTAGCTGCCACCTTGCATCCCAGCAAGCTGATCCAAGACTGAAAAGAAACATCTGGAACCCATAGATAAACTGGGGCCCCTCAGCCTTGTCCCAAAGGACCTGACATTTCCAAGGTCTCCACAGTAGTTGTGCTGAGCTCCCACCAGGGATTCTGTCTAAGCATCTACCTAATAATATACAGAGTGGGCTTCGTTGGGATTTTGTCTAGAATACTCTTCCACCCTCTCTACTTATCCTTCCAGAGAAGTTCAAATCCTTTGCCTTCATGAAGGCTTTTGTGACTCCCCTGTTTCAGGGGGAATTTCTGTCTTCCTTAAATTCTCATCACCATCCCTGTTTAAACTTACCATTTGGCACTGAAGCACCCAATGACTTACGGTACCCCTTCTCTTCTATCAAATAATTATCTCCTGTTGAATTTTTTTTTTTTTTTGCAGAGCAATGAGGGTTAAGTGACTTGCTCAGGGTCATGCAGCTAGTCACTGTCAAGTGTCTGAGGCTGGATTTCAACTCAGGCCCTCCTGAATCCGGGGCCAGTGCTTTATCCACTGTACTACCTAGCTGCCTCCTCCTGTTGAATAATTTTTCATGGGTTTATGTCTCATCCAGGCAACTAGGGGATAGCGTGAATCAATCAATGCTCCTCTTATCAGAAAGACCCGAATTCAAATCCAGTCTCAGACACGAACTAGCTGTGTGACCCTGGATAAATCATTTAACCTCTGTTTGCCCCATTTTCCTTTCTTGTAAATGGGGATAATAACAGCACCTGCCTCCTATGGTTGTTGTGAGGATCAAATGAGATCATACTTTTCAAGCACTTATCACAGTGCCTGGTACATCATGGGTACTTAATAAATGTTTATTTCCTTGCTTCATTTATGCAGGAGGCCTTTCCCAGTCTCCCCTACTCCCCCAACTACTAGTGCATTCTTCTCTAAGGCGGCCTTTCATGTAATTTGTATATACTAACTTTTGTACATGACTTCCCCATTAATTGAAAGTTCCTTGAGGACAGACACTGGGTTTGCTCTTGTTTTCTCATCCTAGTGATTAGTATAGTGCTAGGAATATCACGAGTGCTTAATAATTCCTTGTCAATTGATTGATCTCCCCAATAATACTGTGAACTCCTTAAAGGCAGGGCCTGTGTCTTAGACTTTCTTTGCATCCACCACAGTGGACTTGATTAGAATAAATTGGGTTAGATTTACACACCCCGGGATGTTTACTGTTTAATAACACATGAACCTGTGAGCTGAAGGACCTTCGCCACATCATTAGATTCCAATGGCTCTGTGCGAATGCTTCTGATAATATCCTGAGTCTCAGAAATGCCATTTCTGCGCATGGTTGGGAGGGCACAGTCCATTGGCACAGACACGTCCTGAATAAGAATGTCCTAGGAAGGCATCTTCATCAGCATAATTTTGTATTAAAACCTCACTTTGGGGTGTGTGTGTATGTGTGTGTGTGTGTGTGTGTGTGTGTGTGTGTGCATGTATGGGTGCTTCTCTATAGTTGGGATCACCCAGGCATGGGGAAGATTTCTAGCCCATTGGCACATGGACATTTGTAGGTCAATATTGGTTTTGGTGAGAAATTTAAAATTAAGAGAAAAGCAAAATGCACTTTCATCACCACCTCCCCATCACTCAATCAGTCGATCCATAAATGTTTATTAACCTCTTGTGTCTGGACTGTGCCAAATGATGGGAATACAAAGACAGAAGCAAAGACTGTCCTAACCCTGAGGGAGGCCATATTCTAATGGAAGAAGACCAAATGGAAAGGCAAAAAGGTATGCACAAGATAACACACACAGTGTTTCAGCAGTAAGTAACCTTCGAGGAGAAATCACCAACATAATATTCCTTTAGAAATTATTGTATAGACAATGAGAAAATGCTTTGCCTGATGATACATGTTTATAACAGGCCTTTTTTCCCCTTGATTCTCAGTTGGGGTAGGGGGTTGGTGTGGGAAGAAGAGAAGATGAATTTTTGCTGATTAAAAAAGATAAAATATAATTTTTAAAAAGACAAAAACCAAAACGAACCCCAAAATAAATTATTTTGGTGCTTTGAAAAGGATGGTAACATAAACTTCATTCAAGAAAGCTTTAATAGCCACAAGAATTTAAAAGAATGGGGCCCCCCCCAAAAAAATTTAAAAGAATGGGACAGCTAGTTGGCACAGTGGATAAAGCACTGGCCCTGGATTCAGGAGGACCTGAGTTCAAATCTGGCCTCAGACACTTGACACTTACTAGCTGCGTGACCTTGGGCAAGTCACTTAATCCTCATTGTCCCACAAACATTTTTTTAAAAAAAGAACTTTCCAGAAGTCCTGGTATAATTACATTTGGACCATGCCTGCATGTGAGAGGACTGAAAAGGCTTCCTGGATGGACTTTTACAATAACTCCCTACCTAATGTTGCTGCTGTCATTCTCTTCCCTCTTTCTAATCCACCCAGCACACACCCTTTGATGGTTTCCTCATTGCCTACAGGATCATAGGCTCTTTAGTGTTGGAAGGCACTTTGGAAGCCATCTTGTCAAACTGCCTCATTTGACAGATGAGGAAACTGAGGCAGAGAGGTAAGGTGATTTGTCCAAGATTATAGAAGAGAATCCAAACTGAGTCAGCATGGCATCTGAATACCTCCATAATCTTTGCATGTCTGACCTTGGAGATTTTCCCATTTTTCTCTGATCCCAATCTTCCTCTCTAAAAGATCCAGTTCTTTTTTTCTATCCTATCTCCACCCTTCCCTACATAGAATATTCATGGATACCTTCAAGCCTTCCTGGAAGCTGTGCTTTACTATCAGAATGCCTTCCCCGTTCCTCCTTGCCGATCTTGCCCACCCTTTAGGATTCAACTCAAGGCCTACCTTTCATGAATCTTACACCAATCACTTAGCCCACAGTCTCTATAAGAGGCCCCTCTATAAGATGAAGGGGACACATATTCATAGCCTGTCAGACCCACACTAGTACTTCGAGACCACCTGCTCCAAATTATTTAATAGATGAAGAAATTGAAACCTAGCTAGATGAAGAGAACCGCCCCAGCCCCAAACTGTCTCTTTTTTTTGTTTTGTTTTGTTTTGTTTTGTTTTGTTTTGTTTTTTGCAGGGCAATTGGGGTTAAGTGACTTGCCCAGGGTCACACAGCTAGTTAGTGTTAAGTGTCTGAGGCCAGATTTGAACTCAGGTACTCCTGAATCCAGGCCTGGTGCTCTATCCACTGCGCCATCTAGCTGCCCCCCAAACTGTCTCTTATGAGATGTTATAGTGTGAAGATTCTATTATTTGTTTAGGAATTTCTGGTTTGGGAATACCCTCCACCATCTACCAGTATAGATGGAGAAACATTGATGACTTCAGATTTTTAACCAAGAGGCCCCTGAGGCACTCAACCCTGTGACCTTAGGAAATTCACTTAACCTCTGTAAAGTGAGTCAATTTGACTAGATGACTTCTGAGGATCCATCCAATTCTAAATCTTATTCCCTTCCCTATTGAAATGATATTCAGGAATTTAGAGCTCCTCCCATTCTTGCCACTGTGGTCAGGAGAAGAGACCATAGGGATGACCATTGAGACAAACCATTCCAGTATCAGACCCCAAATGAGGGCACAAAGAGTCGGACTTGACTGAAATAACTGAACAACAGCAAAATACAGATGGAATCACAGATCCAGGGAAAAACATTATGGTGACTGGTGAAGCATCATAATACAATAAAATGAGTAGTGAGCTCAGGGGTCAGAGACTTGAGTTTAGATCCTGGCTTGGACACTTTCTAGCTGTGTAATTTTGGACAAATTACTTAAACTGTTTCCTTGTCTATAAAATGGGTATATTATTCGTATCACCTATTTTTTGTTTTTAATTTTTTTTTTTTGGGTAAGGCAATTGGGGTTAAGTGACTTGCCCAGGGTCACACAGCTGGTAAATGTTAAATATCTGAGGCCGGATTTGAACTCAGGTCCTCCTGAATCCAGGGCCAGTGCTCTATCCACTGCGCCACCTAGCTGCCCCATATCACCTATTTTTTTTTAGGATTGTTGGAAGAAAGTGCTTTGACTAAAAAAGAATCAAAGAATTTAGAGCATTTTTTTTTAACTTTTTGGGGGTCCTGGACCCTTTTGACAATCTGGTAAAATCTCAGAACCTTTTCTCAGAATAATGTTTTAAATGTATGAAATAAAATATAAAGGATCTGAAAGGAAAACAACTATTTTTCAACATTATTGCTTTTAAGAAAAGCAAGCAAGTTCATGCATTTCAAGTTAAGAACCCCTGATTTAGAGTTAGAAGGAACCTGGAAGATCAATAACCTTGTTTTACAGATAAGGAAACTGAGGGAATGGGATGGACTAGGCAGGATTTTATGGAGGAAATTTAGAGGTGGAAAGAGTCCAGAGAACAGAACCAATTAGAACTCTGACCATCAGGGGATGGCAGGACCCCAGGCCCGGCATCCATCAAGGCACAATGAGAGCTGAGGTTGGGGTGAGTGTCATTAAACAAATCACCGGCTCCACCATTTTGCCAGCCAACATTTTTTCCTTCCCAGCCTTCCTTGTGATCAAAAGGCTCTTTCCTTTGGGTAGCTCAGGTGACATCCTTCCCCCCACACAAGCCAGGATCTGGGGAGTGGCAGCCCAGGGAGTGAGGAGGAGCAGGAACTGGGTGCAGTTCAGAGGGCAGTGAGGCATGACCAGGCCCCACTTTGGACAGGCCCCAGGATCCGAATGGTAGGGCCTCCACTTATGAAAGAGAAACACTGGGGGAGAGATCACCGCAGGGACAGGACCTTGGGGTCAGGGAGAATTTGTTTGACCAAGGAATTAGAGAAATCATTCGGGGGAAACATAAGAGAAGGTGCATTTTCCACTTCTCCCCTGAGGAAATTGAGACAGAATGAGTGGAGGGCCCTCCTGTGTAAATCAGCAGGGGAGCCACAAAAAACAGCCTGGCTGCCCAGCCCTGCTCCTTCCTGAGACCAAGTAGATGCTTGTGTGGGGCCAGGGCTCTGGAGAAAATGTAGAGAGGTCTGAGAAGAGGCCACAAAGATTACAATGGGCATAACGACCCTTAAACCTGACACTGGTGAGGCATAGACAAAGGACTCAGAGAAAGGTTTGAGTCCCAGATGAGCTGTTTGGCTGGATGGCCCTGGGCAGTTCACGGCCCCCTCTGGGCTTCAGGTTCCTTATCTGTAAAATGAAGGGGGGATCCCTCCAGCTCCTGTATATGAGCCTAAGAAAAGGGGAGGGGTGACATATGGAGGCTAGCAGAATTCTGGGGGGAGTTGTGATCCATTGGGATACAGGAACTTCTGCTGAAGTAGCTCTCTCTGATATTGTGGGCCAGCATCTGCTCTGTGACCTGTAGTTTTAGAGACTTATCCAGGGCAAGGTCAGTGAGTAGATATACTACGTATGTATCTGTCTGTCCATCCATCCATCCACCTATCCATCCATCCATCCATCCATCCATCCATCCATCCATCCATCCATCCATCCATCCATCCATCCATCCATCCATCCATCCATCCATCCATCCATCCATCCATTTATCTATCTATACATGGGAGATATACTACGTATGTGTCCATCCGTCCATCCATCCATCCATCCATTTATCTATCTATACATATACATATATACAAAATATATATATGAGAAATATATCTATATGGGATTATAAGTATATATAGAAATATGCATGTACATATGTGTATTCATATGTATGTAAGTAAGCCAGAATGACCTTGTGTTCAAGTTCCATCTCTGACACATATTGGCTGTGTGACTCTGGGTAAATGACTCAATCTCTCAGAACCCCCATCCAATATTCTAAGATGATCCTGATGTGAATTGGTAAAGAAAGTTCCTCATTGGAGCACCTTACATTGATGAAGCACAGACCTGGTACATGTATGTGTATGTGCATGTGTATGTATGTATGTGTATGTGTATGTGTAGGGGTAATGGTATATGTATATGATATAGGGTATAGGTCTATGCATGTATATGCATGCATATGTATATTTATATGCATGTATAGGCATGTTTGTGTGTGCATATGCACATGTGATGTATCTGTATATGCATATAAATACACACAAGAATGGGTGTATATGTCTGTCTGTCTATCTATCTATCTATCTATCTATCTATCTATCTATCTATCTATCTATCTATCTATCTATCTATCTATCTATCTATCTATCTATCTATCTATCTATATCAAGCATGTCTGAATGCTCCAGGAACTGGGCCAGTCCCTGGGGGTGCAAAGACAAAAATAAAATGAAGCTATCTCTGCCTTCAAGGAAGGAAGGAAAGGGGGGCAGCTAGGTGGTGCAGTGGATAGAGGACCGGCCCTGGAGTCAGGAGTACCCGAGTTCAAATCCAGTCTCAGACACTTAACACTTACTAGCTGTGTGACCCTGGGCAAGTCACTTAACCCCAATTGCCTCACTAAAAAAAAAAAAAAGGAAGGAAAGAAGAAAACAAGCATTTACTAAGTGCCTACTAGGTGACAGGCACTGTGCTAAGTGCTTTAAAAGTATTATCTGATTGATCTTTACAACAATCCTGGGAGATAGGTGCTATTGTCACTTGCGGTTGTTCAGTCGGTTTTTCAGTTGTGTCTGACTCTTTGTGATCTCATTTGGGGTTTTCTTGGCAAAGATACTGGAGTGGTTTGCCATTTCCTTCTCCAGCTCGTCTGACAGATGAGGAAACTGAGGCAAATAGGATTAAGTGACTTGTCTAGGTTTACACAGCTAATAAGTGTCTGAGGCCAGATTTGAACTCAGGAAGATGAGTCTTCCTAATTTCTAGCCCAGTGCTTTGTGTACTGTACCACCTAGCTGCCCTTAATAGGTCTTGTTTCTATCCTCATTTTATTTTATTTTTCTATCCTTATTTTACACATGAGGAAACTGAGTCTGACAGTCATTACATGTCTTGCTCAGGGTCACACGGCTAGTGAGGGTCTGAAGTTGGACTTGAACTTGGGTTTTCCTGACTCCAGGCCCAGAAATCTCTCCATGCATCAACTATAGAGGATATATACAAAGGAAGTTTCATTCCTCTGTGTGTGTATATGTGTGTGTCTATCTGTTGGTATATGTATATAGTATTTTCCATGGTGATAATAGCTAGCATTTATATAGAGAGCTTTAAGCTTCACAGATATCTAGTTTGATCTTCACAAGAACCCTGAGAGGTAGGTGCTATTAATACCCCCATTTTATAGTTGAGGAAACTGAGGCAGGCTTGTCCAGGGTCTCACAGCTAGTAAGTGTCTGAGGTCAGATTTGAACTCAGAGCTATCTGGACTCCAGGTCCAGTGCTCTTTCCACGGAACTAACTAGTTCTTCCCAAGAATAGGGACGCAAAAAACAGAACAGAAGAAAAATGAGTGAGTTAAAGTCCAATTTAAAAATTAAGTTTGATGTAAAATTTTTCATGAGGGATCATCAGTCTCAGGGAATTTGATGGTGATTAAACTGTTACATATGAAAAAGTCTGTTAGGTGCTTTGGATACAAAGATGCATGTCCTGCTCTCAAGGAGTTTACAATCTGATATGTGGTTCCTCCACATATCATAGAGGACATAGAGGGGCTGTGCCTCTATAAGTAATGTATAAGGAGAAATATGATGGGGCAGTAGAAGGATCCAGACAAAGTGCTTTAGGAAAATTTAAGGAGGGGAAAAAATCATTTTCAGCTGGTAGGATTAAGGAACCATGGAGGATAGGAGTCCTGATCTGGCAATAAAGGAAGAGGAAGATTTCAACAGGTGGAGATGAGGATCGTGTGGAGGTACTGCCTCAGCAAAGACAGGGAGGAAGGAGATGCCATCCAGAGTTTGGGGAATGGAGAATATTCCAATTTGTCTGGAACCCTGAATAGTGAAAAAAAGAAATGTGAAATGAAGCCAGATGGGAAGGCTGGAGAAAGGTTGTGTAAGGATCTCAAAGCCAAGCTAAGAAGTTTCTGTTTGTTTCTATAGGCAGTAGGGAAGAGTTTATGAGCAAGAGAGTGATATAACCAACCCACACATTAGAAAGATTATCTTGGCAACTTTGAGAAGGGTCAGAGAGGGGAGAGGATGGCTAGGAGGCTGCTTGTATGTCCAGGTGAAAGTGATAAGAGCCTGGATTGAGGAAATTCGATTTTCCTGCTTTGGGGAAATAGTTCTCCCTTCTAGGTCTCCTTTAGACGTTGGATCAATTAGTCCAACAAATCTTTATTGAGTGACTTTCATATGCCTATCTCTGTGCCTTGTAGGCACACAAGAGAGTAATAATAATAATAATAACAACAACAACAACAGCTATTTATGTTCCAGGCACAGTACTAAAAGCTTTACAATTATTATCTCAGTTAATCCTTAAAACAACCTAGGGAGGCAGGTGTTATTGTTATCCCCATAAGTTCCCCAGAGGAAACTGAGGCAAACAGGATCACAGAGCTGGTGTCTGAGGCTGGGTTTGAACTCAGGTCTTTTTCCTAGTGGTCTATTCATTGCATCAGAAAGCTGCCCTCAATTAACACATGGTTTTTACTCTAGAGGAGTTTATAACCTAGTTAGGAAGATAAGACAGACAGACAGACACACACACACACATACACACAAAGTGGTTCTAGTTACATGAAATGTTGGATGAAAGTGCCCAGCCTGGCATTATTCCCACCATTCATTGCCAGCATCATTTGAATCAATCTCCTCTCTTACTACTAAAGAAAACATTTTTCAAAAATTTATTTTTTTGTTTTGTTTTGGGTATTTTTGGTAAGGCAATTGGGGTTAAATGACTTGCCCAGGGTCACACAGCTAGTAAGTATTAAGTGTCTGAGGCTAGATTTGAACTCAGGTCCTCCTGAATCCAGGGCCAGTGCTCTATCCACTGTGCCACCTAGCTGCCCCTAAAAATTTATTTCTTTTAAACATTTTCTTTTAAAATTTTGAGTTTCAAATTTTCTCCCTCCTTCCCGCTCCTTCCCCACCCAATAAGAACAGCAAAGTGATATGAATTAGACATATAAAATCATGTGAAACATTATTTTCATATTAGTCATGTTGCCAAAAAAGGCAAAAAAAGCGAGAAACTCAGAGATAATCAGTTCTTTCTCTGGAGGTGGATAGCATTTTTTCATTTCGAATCCTCTGGGATTGTCTTAGTAATTACTCTATGGATGAGAGTAGCTAAGTCTTTCACAGTTGATCATCATTATTACAACATTGGTGTTACTGTGCACAATGATCTCCCAATTCTTCTCACTTCACTTTGCATCAGTTCATAGAGGTCTTGTTTTTCTGAAACTACTCCCCATATCGATTTCTTATAAGTACAATAGTACTCCAATCATATGCCAAAACTTATTCAACCATTCCCAAAATTATGGATATCCCCTTGATTTCCAATTCTTTGCCACCACAAATAGAGATGCTAAAATTATTTTTGTACATACATATGTATGTATGCATGCATGTGTGTATAGGTGTATATTTCTATCTACCTACCTATCATCTATCTATCTACCTACCTCTCTATCTATCTATCTATCTATCTATCTATCTATCTATCTATTTATCTTCTCCTTTTCTTTTTTTCTTTGATCTCTTTGGGATACAGACCTAGTAGTGGTATTGCTGGGTCAAAAGATATACACAGTTTGATGATCCTTTGGATATAGTTCCGATCTCCATAATAGTTGAACCAGTTTACAACTGCACCAACAGTGAATTAATGTACCTGTTTTCCCCATTCCCTCCAGCATTTGTCCTTTTTGATAAGAGGTAGTACCTCAGAGTTGTTTTAATTTACATTTCTCTATAATGAATAATGATTTAGAGCATTTTTCATATGACTATAGATAATTTTGATTTCTTCTTCTGAAAACTTTCTGTTAATATCATTTGACCATTTATCATTTTGGCAATGGATCTTATTTTTATATATTTGACTCATTTCTTTATGTATTTGAGAAATATATATTTTATTTTATTAGTGAGGCAATTGGGGTTAAGTGACTTGCCCAGGGTCACACAGCTAGTAAGTGTGTAACGTGTCTGAGGCCGGATTTGAACTCAGGTACTCCTGACTCCAAGGCCGGTGCTCTATCCACTGCGCCACCTAGCTGCCCCAATATATATTTTATTTTATAAATATTTATACTATGTATATATATATATATATTATTAGAGAGACTTGCTGTAAAAATTTTTGATGTTACTTTATTGCCTTGCTACCTTTTAGCAAAATGTCATTTCCCTCATTATCTTTTTTAAGTAGGTTTGTTTTTGGTTTTTCTTTGTCTGAGAACATTACTGCTACTCTTGTCTTTTTTTTTCACTTCAGCTGAAGCATATTAGATTCTGCTCCAGCCCTTTATTTTAACTCTATGTGTTTCTTTTTGTTTCAAGTATATCTGTTATAAACAAAATACTGTTGCATGCTGGTTTCTAATCCATTTTACCATCTGCTTCTGTTTTATAAATTCATCTCATTCACATTCACAATTATGATTGCTAACTACATATTTCTCTCTATCCTATTTCCTCATGTTTATCCTTTTCTCTCTCTTTTTATTCTGTCCCTTCCTCCTCAAAAGTCTATTTTGCTTCTGACCATTGCCTCCCTTAATATCTTTATTACTCCCTTTTATCATCTCCCACCCATATCATTATCTTCTTACCTTCATAGTTCCCTATTGAGTCAGATAGATTTCTATACCCAAATGAATGCATATATATTATTACCTCTTCAAACCAATTCTGAAGAGAGTGAAGTTTAAGAATTACCTGCTGCCCCCCATTTCCCCTCTTCCTTGTGTACCTCTTTAATATGAAAAACAATTTCTCCATTCTACCTCTCCCTTCCCCTTTTCTCCAGTGCATCCATCTTTCTCGCTCTTTCTTTTTTCTTTTTGGAGATCATCCCAACATAATCGACTAACATTCATGTTCTCTTTCCATGTACTCCTTTTAATTGTCCTAATAATGAGAAAGTTTTCAGGATTTACAAATATTATTTTCCCATATAGGAATGTACCATTTGCCCTTATTGAGTCCCTTATGAATACTCTTTCATATTTTTTTATGCTTCTCTTGAGTCTTGTGTTTGAATGTCAAATTTTCTATTCAATTCTCTTTTAATCAAGAATTCTTGGAAGTCCTCTATTTCATTGAATATCCATTTCCCCCAAGGGATCATACTCAGTTTTGCTGGATAGACAATTCTTGGTTGTAATCCTAGCTCCTTTACCTTTCAGAATATAATATTTCAAACCATTTACTCCTTTAACATGGAAACTGCTTAATCTTGACTGTGGCTTCATGATATTTGAATTTCTTTTTGACTACTTGCAATATTTTCTCCTTTACCTAGGAGCTTTGGAATTTGGCTATAATATTCCTGGGAGTTTTCATTTGGGGATCTCTTTCAGCAGGTGATTGGTGGATTCTTTAAATTTCTATTTTACCCTCAAGATCTAAGATATCAGGGCAGTTTTCCTTTATAATTTCTTGAAATATGATCTCAGGGTTTGTTGTGGTTTTTTTGATCATGGCTTTCAGGTAGTCCAATAATTCTTAGATTATCTCTCCTTGATCTATTTTCCAGATCAGTTGTTTTTCTCATGAGAGATTTCATATTTTTTCTTCTCTTTTTTCATTCTTTTCACTTTGTTTTATTGTTTCTTATGTCTCATGGAGTCATTAGCTTCCCATTGCCCAATTCTAATTTTTAAGAAATTATTTTCTTTAGTGAGCTTTTTAATCTCTTTTTTTCCCATTTGGCCTATTTTGTTTTTAAGGAGTTCTTTTTTTTCAGTGAATTTTTGTGTCTCTTTTTGCCAGTAGGCCAATTCTGCTTTTTAAGGTGTTATTTTCTTCAATTTTTGTGTTTCTTTTATCAGACTGTTAATTCTCTTTCCATAGTTTTCTTGTATCAATCTTATTTTTCCCCATATTTTTCCTCTACCACTTTTATCTCTTTCTTTAATCTCCAAGATTTTTTTCTTGAACTTGGGCTTAATTGGCATTTTTCTTTGAAGTTTTGGTTGTAGTTGTTTTCACACTGTTGTCTTCTGAGTTTGTACTTAGTCTTCCCTGCCACCATAGTAGCTTTTTATGGTCAAGATTTTTTGTTTGTTTGTTTTGTTTTGGTATTTGCTATCCTTAGAAGGGCACTTGCTCCCCTGAATCCACAAGAACTGGTGTTCCTCTTCACTCCAGAACTGTGACCAGGGTCCCTGCTCACTTGTGGCTGACCACAATCATTCCTATTCATCTTAGAGATGCTTCTGGGCAAAAGAGTTGACAATCAGTGCCAGCTGCACCCAGTGCCAGCAAAGGGTCCCTTGTAATCTCTTTTTGACCAGTTGTTTGACCCCCTCCTCCCTCACTGTCTCTGGGCTTCAGAAACTGCTGCTTCCTCCAAGGTCTGTTGCTAGTGCTCTTATGCACGTGTGTGCTCTGGACACGTTCCACCCTGGTGTCACAGACCTCTTCTGCCAATCTCCTAAGTTGTCTTTGGCTGGAATAATATCACATCCTGACCTTTTGTTGGCTCTGCCATTCCAAAATTTTATTTAAGGCATTTATTTTTAAATTGTCTGGAGGAGAATGTTGGGAGAAGTCATCTAGGTTTCTGCCTGTACTCCACCATCTTGGCTCTTCCCTCTCAAGAAAACATTTTAATTCCTGTTGCTGAATCTAAAATGATGACATCTAATAAGCATAAATGTAAAATCTCACTCACACTTGGGTTAACAAACTGACTTTTAGAATCATGGATTTAGAAGTAGAAGGAAACTTAGAGGATATCAGGTCTAACATCATTTTACAGATGTGGAAACTGAGGTGCAGAACAATTAAGTGAAACTTGCACAGGGTCATACATAAGTGAATGAGGTAGGATTTGATTCTAGATCTTCTTGACTCCAAGTCCAGTAACTTACCCACATTTGCTCTCCTATTTACAAAACTAAGGAGGCACAGTTAAGGTCAGGCAATTGTAGTGAGTTGCAAGCTCCATATGTATCAGAAGCATGATATGGCAACCAAAAAAAAGTTAATGGGGTCTTGAATTGGAAGGCAGGTTCTGTGCACAAGGAGGCATAATATATTCCACCCTGGTCAGTCCCCATCTGGAATATTTTTTTAATTCTGGGCTGAATAGTTTAGGAAGGAGAGAACATTCAGAGAAAGGCAACCCAGATGTTAAAGGGTCTTGAATGCACACTTTATAAGGATCAACAGTCAGAACTGGGAATAGTTGGTCTGGATACAAGAAGACAGACACAATAGCTGTGTTCAACTGTTTGCTGGACCATCAAATGGAAAAGATATCAGACCTATTCTATTTGGTCCCTGGAGGTAAAACTGGGAGTGCTGGGTAGAAATCACAGAAGCTGATTTAGGCTTGATATCGGGAACAACTTCCTAACAATTAGAGCTATTGGAAAATAGAATTGAGTGGATGGATTTCTTCCTCAATGGAGATCTTCAAGTAGAAGCCGGATGATTGCTCATCGGTTATGTTGTAAGGGGAATTTTATTTTTCAAATGTAGGTTAGACCAGGTGACTGCCGAGGCCCCCTTTCAAACCTCAAATTCTGATTCTGTGAGGTTTGGTGTCCAAATTACTGCCATCACCCTTTCTTCCATCATCTGAATGACCAGTATCATCTCCGACTGTCACATCTGTCAAATGAGGGGGTGTGGGACCAGACAAGATAATATTTCAGCCCCTTCCAGCTCTAACATTCTATTCCTTTCCAACTCATTCTCCTTGGAACACAGAGAATCAGAAGACGGATCCAACTGGTATAGGGAGCGTAGATGTGGGTGTAAAGCTCACAGGCAGTGATGGCAGGCCTTGCTCGGCCAGTAGGATGGTGCAGGTCCCCGGATCATCCATAGAAAGAGAAACCACCATGAGTGATGGGAATAATTCAGCTCCAGGAGGTGAGGGCATGTCCCCCCATGCCCAGCCCTGTTTCCCCTCCTCCTTTGCCAGGGCAACGTAGGATGTCAGACAACACTGTGGCTGCCTCATTATTAAGCTGCTCGGCCATTGTCCCCTGGACAATAGTTTCCGGCCATGGTTTTGTGTGGGGCTGCCAGCCAAAGTTATTAACCAGGGGAGCAGCCTTTGAGGGACTTCCAAGGGAGGGGTGAAAGGTCGCCGGGAGCAGCGAGGGGAGCGGAAATGGGAGGGGGAGAGCAGACAAAGGAAAGGGATGAGCCCCTCTCCCCTCCCCCTCCTCCTGAGGGAACCCCAAACAGAAGTAAACCTGGAGGGGGTCAATCTAGAGGGATTCAAGGAAAGAGAAGAGCAGGGAAGTTCTCTTGGTTGACGAAGCTGCTGTAGCTGCTACTGGGCATGAGCAGAGAAGCCGGAGGGACTGAACATGGAGAGTGACTTCTAAGGGGCTGGAGGCAGATTTCTTCATAGGCTCATAGAATGTCAGAGATCAAAAGCATCTTAGATATCCTCTCCAAGGGCTTTTAACCGATGGCTGAGAGCCTTGAAATTTTGATAACTATTTTAATATAATTGGTTTTCTTGTAAACCTATGGATTTTACTCCATCTACTTAAAACATCTTTCTGGGGCAAAGGGTTCGCTAGGTTTCACCATGTGGCCAATGGGTCCATTGACACAATAAAGGTTAAGAATTCCTACTCTAGTCTACCCCTCCTTATTTGACACATGAGGAAATTCAGGACCAGAGACTGGAAGTGACTTGCCCAAGGTAGTGAAGCTGGGACAAGAGTTCTGATTTTCCCATTCTTAGAATGGTCCTTTTCCTACACTTCTTCCTTATCTCCCTCTCTTAGCATCCCTGTATTCCTTCAAGTGCCAGCTAGAACCCCATCAGCCTTTCCTGATCCCCTTTAATGATAGTGCCTGCCTTCTGTTGATTATCTCCAGTTTATCCTGTCTATAGCTTGTTTGTATATAGTTATTTGCACATTGTCACCCTGTAAGCTCTTTGAGAGCAGGGACTGTCCTTTGCCTTTCTTTCTAGCCACCGAGCTTAGCACATAGTAGGTATTAAATAAATGCTTGTTGTCTGACTGTGTGTATGTGTGTGCGCATATATATACATATAAATATATATATACACATACACATATACGCGCACACACACACACACACACACACACACACATATATATGGGCTTGAGAGTAGGATGAATTCAGTGGGTGTAAGGAAATAGGTGACATTTGGGTTTGGAAAAGCCACTGGGATTATTAAGGGCCAGGGCCTGGAATGTACTCTCTGTCCCTTCACTATTTCTTGGAGAACATACATTCCTCACCCCAAATATGCTAACTATAGGACACTCCAAGCAGAACAAATCTAACACTTTTTGCTTATGACAATCCTCCAAATATATGAACTTCAAATACATTCTACCCTCTTGCCCCGTCTTTTCTTCTCCCATTTAAATATTCCTCTTTCTTTCATCTGATCCCAGTATGGTGTGGTTTCAAGTTTCCAGTGTCCTTCCAATTCACATAGAACCTGAAAATGAAAGCCGTATTCTAAACATGGTCTGTCCAGGGCAGAGTGGAAGTGACCATTAAGTGCCTATTCTGAACCCTGTCCCTATTAATGCAAGCCAATATCTCATTGGCTTGTTTGATCAGCCAGGCTATGCAGCTTTACAGGTATTAATTTCGCTGTCCACAAGTCACTCCATCTTTTTCAGATAGTCCTCAGTCTAGTCAAATATCCTCCATCTTGTACCTGTTGATTTTTTAAGCCCAAATCTAGAACTTTACATCTGTTCCTATTAAAAATCCATCCCTATGGGGGCAACTAGGTGATGCAGTGGATAAAGCGCTAGCCCTGGATTCAGGAGGACCTGAGTTCAAATCCGGCCTCAGACACTTGACACTTACTAGCTGTGTGACTCTGGGCAAGTCACTTAACCTTCATCGCCCCGCCAAAATAAATAAATAAATAAATAGATAGATAGATAGACAGACAGACAGACAGACAAATAAATAAATAAAATCCATCCCTGACCCCAATGGCCACAGGATGGAATATATCTTCTCTAAAGGAAGACCTCTAATCTTCACAAGACCAGTGCATTGTCTTTCTGTGAGCTTGTATCCTGGCTCTGGTCCTACTTGACAATGGGCTTATCTTCAGTTGTACACTCTCATGCCTGTGCTACAGAAACCCAGGGTTAGATTCTTCAATGTGCCACCTGGAGGTATCTCCCAGGGATGACCTGGATCAGTGGTGGTGGCTAGAGTAGTCTCTGAGCTTGGACTCTTCCTCTGCAGATATCATAGAGGGGTATATATCAGGAGAGTATTAGGTGAGGGAGGGATTTTAGATTTAAAGCTGGAATGGATCTTGGAGGTCATCCAATCCAACCTTGCTAATTTTATAGATGAGGAAACTGAAATTCATTGTCATAGAGGTAGTAAAATGATAGGACCTATCTTCAAACCTGTTTTCCACCCCAATGTATCACACACTGTCCTCTCCAGTGCTCTAGGAACATGAGCAATGCTGCTGCCACTGTGCAGGGAAAGAGCCGAGTAGAGGGGAGGACCATGGGCTGTCATGCCTCATCTCTGTTGTATCATTCCCCATTCCATTCACAGGATCAGGGAATGCCAATCATCTCTAAAATCTCAGAGACAGAAAAGACCTCGGAGGTAGACAGGTCCAAATCCTACTTGTAAAAGTAACTTTCCAGTGGAAAGAGTACTGCAAATGTGGAGCCAGAGAAGCTGCATTCGGACTTTGACTCTACTGAGTAATACTCGTGTGATGTGGGGAAAGTTGCCTCACCTCTTTAGCCTCAGTTTCCTCATCTGTAAAATGGGGGGGGGGTTGGACTAGATGGCTTTAAGTCTATGATCCTGTGACTTGTGTCTAATTTGGCGATAGAAGGAGCTGTGTGTTTAGAGGCAGAGGAGCTGAATGGATCTCAACTCTGCCACTTACTATCTGCCACAATCTGCCTCCCTTTAACTTCCACCCATTCACAATAACTCTGCATTCCTGTACTTATGCAAACCAAGACAGTCCCTCCTCCAGGAGACAGCACTCCAAATATCTGAAGACAGATTTATGTCTCTAGAAAGTCGTCTCTTGTATTTGTTGTTGTTCAGTTGTTCCTAGTCGGTCTGACTCTTTGTGACCCCATTGGGGGTTTTCTTGGCAAAGATACCGGAGAGGTTTACCAAGTCCTTCTTCGACTCATTTGACAGATGAAGAAACTGAGGCAAACAGTTAAGTGATTTGTCCAGGGTCAAACAGCTAATAAGTGTCTGAGGCCAGATTTGAAGTCAGGAAGACTAGCCACCTAACTGCCCTTAAGTTGTCTCTACAACCAACTAAATGTCTCTAGTCCTCCTTGAAGGAGTCCCATTGGCAAGAGAAATAAGGACAAGAGAAATGTGTCCATTTCCATAGTGCTTTTAATTGTTCCAAACATTTTCCAAGAAACTTCTGTGATCTCATTTTCTTTGCACAACCATCCAATGGTGGGAGGGGTAAGTATGTATTATTTTCATATGCAGAGTCAGGTGATACAGTGGACAGAGAACAGAAACTGCAGTCAGGAAGACCTGAATTCAAATCTGGTTTCAGGTACTTAGTCACTGTGTGACCTTGGGCAAGTCACTCAACTTCTTCCTGCCTATCAGGACCCTAAGGACCACTGGACCTTTCTGTCTACCCTGTAGCTGAACCCTTTTATATTCTATGCATCCCTAATTAGAATATGGGCTCCTTGAGAAAGCTCTTTGTCTTTGTAGCTCTAGGACACTGGCACATGGCTAACACTTAATGTCTTTTCATTCATTCGTTTGTGAAATAATAATATCTTCCATTTACATGGCACTTTAATGTTTAGAAATCACTTTCTGACATGTTAAATCTTTAACAATTTAGAACTCCCAAATCCTTTCCCTAGCCTCTTTCAAGGCTCAGCTTCCTGATTACCCAAGTATTTCTTGATCCTCCTGGCCCAAATCACCTGAATTATTTAGAAACATCATGTATTTACTCAACTGTAGACATCTTATATCCTCCTAGTAGGGCCCACTTAGGGCAGGGACTGCCTTGCTTTCATATTTGTAATTCCAGGTCCTAGCACTGTGCCTTGAACACAGTAGATGATTTTAAAATACTTCTTTTCCTTTTGGAGGCAACCAGGGTGAAGTGACTTGCCCAGGGTCTCACCACTAGTATCTAAGGTTGGCTGTGAACTCAAGTCCTCCTGATGGGTCAGTGCTCTATCTACTGTGCCAGCTAGTTCTCTGCTCTAAAAGACTTATTTTTCAAGCATAAGCACTCCGTTTTAACATAAAAAAATTTCCTAGACTCCTCCTTGATGGTAGATATACTGTTAGTATCTGTAGATGACAGGGAGGGATGCATGGTGACAATGAGCTGTGTGGCTTCAGCAATGCCTTTTGGGTGTGGGGTGGGGCAATGAGGGTTAAGTGACTTGCCCAAGGTCACACAGCTAGTAAGTGCCAAGTGTCTGAGGCCAGATTGGAATTCAGGTCCTGAATCCAGGGCTGGTGCTTTATCCACTGCACCACCTAGCTGTCCCCAGCAATGCCTTTTAAATAATAATAACTTGAGGTCTGCAAAATGCTTTACTTGCTAACTCATTTGATCTTCACCACAACCTCTAGGAGGTAGGTGCTAGCATTATCGTTTCAATTTTACAGATGAGGAAACTGAGACAAACAGGGGTTAAATGATCGCCCAGGGTCGCACAGCTCTGAGTGTCTGGGACAGAATTTGAACTCAGAGCTTTCTGATTCCAGGTCGAACCTTCTCTGCACGGCCACCTGGATGACATTATATTTTATTTATTATAACAGCTTCTACATACATTTGAAAAAATGGTCATAAATGTGTAATATATTATTTATTCAGCCTCCAGAAAGTATGGTTGCTTATTTATTAGACTGAGACATTTAAAGAGATGGAACTCTTTCAGATGAGTTTGTGGTCCCCCCCCCAGGGAGTTCACGGCCCACAGGTTGGGAACCATTGGCATAAAATTTTATTCAATGAATACAACTAAAAATAGAAATGCCTCCGTTTCATATGCTGGCGAGGTAAGGGAGAGAGAATGAACTATAGGAAAGGAGAGAATAAGAGGGAGGGAGGGGAAAGAAAATGATAAAGGGAGAATCATAGAGATGTGAGGAGGAGGGAGATGCCTGCAAGGACAAAGAGACAGGGGAAAGGTCAAAGACTAGCCTACCCCTCTCTTGTTACGGCCAGTAACACCCACGGATCTCCCTGCCCCCTCCACGACTACCTTGGTTCCAGTGTCTTGGCTATTTCTCCCCCAAATGACTGCCCCATAGCTACTCCAGCAAATCTGACCCCCTCACCCTCTCAGACCTCTGTATTTTCCAGCCTGTGCTCCATGAAAACTCCTAAAGCTTTCCTTGAGGTCCCCTTCCTTCCCATCACTCTCCCCAACTCTCTCTCTCTCTCTCTCTCTCTCTCTCTCTCTCTCTCTGCTGTGCAATGAGGGTTAAGTGACTTGCCCAGGGTCACACAGCTAGTAAGTGTCAAGTGTCTGAGTCTGGATTTGAACTCAGGTCCTCCTGAATCCAGGGCTGGTGCTTTATCCACTGTGCCACCTAGCTGCCCCCCTCCCCAACTCTCTTAATACTTAACACTCGGACCCCAAAAAAGGTCTTTTCTCTTTGCCCCAGAACTGGTCTGTACCCTCACTGAGCAGCCCTTCCACTGAAGTGAGCCTGAATACCAACTCCCAATCACTCCATCAGCCTCCCCAAGGCAGTTTTTTTGGTCTATGCAAACAGCTGTGGAGATGTCCCAAAATGTCTGGGGTCTATGGATGTGCAGCATGTTTGGGGGCTATTAGGTGAATTTATTCTCACTAGTTGAGTTCAACTCCAGCAAGGGAGGGAGGCATGGGTCTCTGGACCAGCAGGTAGGAGGGCAGAGGGGCAGGGCATATGGCAAGAGGCCTCAAGATGTTTGGGGTGGGTGGATGGTCAAACTTTCCTTCCAGACAATCTGCTTCTCTCTTGACCACCCTGCCCTCTCTTTTTCTCTCCCCTGGAGGGTGTCATTCAGAGCCTCTAGGAACAATTGTGTTTGTTGATCCTATTTCCTGGGGATGGGGAAAGATGTATAAATCTGGGGGGAAATTGCTAATGGGCCAGTGAAATTACACCATGGGTTGGATTCAGACTGTTGTTTGAAGTTTTCCAACCTCTGCCTTAGAGCAGGCTACCTCCCAATATGGACAGTTGCTCTCACAGGTTTTTCTGGTTTTCCCTATCCTGCTGTGGCAGGGAAGCCTTTCCTAGGGAAAAGTGCCCTCTGGGACTTCTTCCACCAGCCAGCCTTCCCAGCCCCTCCCCTGGCCTTGCCCAATTTACCTGATGTTAAACCTCTTCTCAGCCCCATATACCTGGGCCCCTAGAATGCCTCCAACCCAGCAAGCTGGCCCTCTGCTCCTTCCTTGTCCCACATGAGACCAAGGCACTTTTGGTGGGAGGGAAAGGGGATTACATTTGGTGCCAAGGGCAGCTATAGCCCTCCCTACATGGACAATTAGGCAACTCAGTTCAGGACAATGAAAGCAGCACCATTCTCCCTTTGGATTGGAAAGACTTGACTTCAAGTGTCCTAGCCTGACACCTGTGAGCCGGGCAACCAGGGACGTGTCACTTGACTGAGCTGAGTCTGTTTTCTCGTCTATAAAATGGCGCTAATCTCAGAGTGGGTCCCAGCCTCAGAGAGGCTCTCCGACTCAGAACATACCACAACGAGGATCTCTTCCCCTCTCTGGCCAAGCGGAGGTCATCCAGCCTCGACTTGAAAACCTCCAGAGTGTGGTGTAGGTGTGTGTTGTATGTGTACGTGTGGTATACCCATGTGTATATGTGGCATGTGGGTGTTGTTATGCCCATATGTATGCATTGCATATAGCTGTATGTCATGTCTACTTGTAGGCGTGTGTTGTGTATATCTTTGTGTGTCTGTGTGTGCTGTATGGCGGTGAAGTGTGCCTGTGCACCTGTGTTATGGTGTGTGTGCGGGGGCGGGGGGGGGGGGGGGGGGGGGGGGCTGGTAGGGCGGATGGGAAATCCACTAAGTCCTGAGGCAGTTCATTCCATTTTTGGAAAACGGAAATTGTTAGGAAGTCTCTTCTTACAATCTACCTATCTGCAACTTCTACTCCTTCCTCCTAATCCGGCCCTCAGGGTTTGAGTCAAGAAGAAAGAATGTAATCCCTCTTCCACTTGACAGCCAGGTCAGATCTTCCTTCACACGCTGGAAAGCCGCTGCACCTTCTCCCCTAAATCTTCTCTTCTCCAGCCTTAAACATTTCCATTTCCTTTCATCCATCCCCCATATCTGGTAATAAAACTTAGGAAAGTCACGAAGGAAGCATTTTGTAAATGCTAAATTGCCGCAGAAATGAGGGCTGGGAGTATTAATAACGGCGATGCTTTTCTGGTGTGCTCATGGGGGCAGGGAAGAGGGGACTCAGAAGGCAACAACGGGAGCTCTGGACAAGTTGGGAGGGGGATACACTCATGCAGAGAACCCATGGTGGAATCATCCCAAAGCCGACCGTCCCAGCTGCTAAAAGCTCTGGCTCACAAATATGGTGTGGGCACCATCGAATGCAAAGAGCATTTGACAAAGCATCAAGCAACCTTGGTTTCCATCTCAGCTCTGACACTTCCCAAGTGACTTTGGGCAAGTCATTTCCTTTCTTGGAGTCTCAGTGAAAAAGGGGTTGCCTAAGGTATTGTTAAGGGCAATGTTAGGTGTAAAATGCCGGAGTTGGACCACATGACCTCCCCTAAAGTCTCTTCCAGTTCTAAAGCCAGGGTCCTGGGATCCCAGTCCTATCATTCCTTCTAAATCTTTTCTGCTTCATGCTAAACACCTCCCATTTTCTTCAACTAGCTTTCTTACATCCTTATGACCATTTGGACCCTAGAAGTCTCAGCCCATTTAGAACCCTCAGTGGATGTTCCTGGTCTATTCCAAGGAGATGCTTGTCTGTGCTGTACAATCATTCACAAAGAAGAGTGGAGTATATTGGACAGAATGCTGACTTGGGAGATCATCTTAGATTCAGTTTCTCATCGGCAAAATTAGAGCAATGGACTAAGGATCTCTAAGATCCCTGCCACTCATTGATCTGATGATGACAGGGTGACAGTCTGAGAGAGGTCTATGGGGAATGCCCGGTGAGACTCTGTCTCAGTTTTATGACCCAACCAATCAATCAAGGACACATTTATTGAGTGTGAAAGAAGCTTCAGACCAGAAAAGTCAAAATGACTTTCTTATGGTCATGCAGCTAATTTGTGGCTGAAATTAGAAGCCAAACATTTCACTCCCAAGGCAGCAAAAGTCTCCCCACTCCCTAGAGAAGTGGCAGGAATATGGGAACATCCCTTCAGAATTCTCCCAGGGCAGTAGCAGAGACAAGAGGAGCTGGAACTGCTCCTAGTGGTCAGCTTGGCTTAGTATCATCATAGGAACACAAGTCAGAGCTGGAAGGGACCTTGGAAGTCATCTAGTTTGAGCCCTTCCTTTTTTCAGATGGAGAAACTGAGGCTCAGGAAGGTTGAGTGACTTGCCCAAATATCATAGGATCAGAGACTTAGGGTGAGAAGGGATCTATCACTTAACTCTTCATTTGAAAGATGATGAAACTGAGGCCCAGTGAATTTATGTGACTTATTGAAGGTCACAAAGAGCTAATGAGAATAGCTCATTGAACCCAGGTCCTCCAACTCCAAATACAGCACTATTTCCAAGGTCACTTATGCAAAAAAAGGAAGAATGGTGACTCAAATACAGGCCCCCTGACTCCAAATGGACCACCCAAATGGGAGAGGGTTACAGGAAGCAATCTCTTTGGCTTTGTCTTTTGATTGGATGGAGTCCATGCTTATGGTTGCCTAAGGTCCCACAATGTCAACCTTAGAAATGAGCCTAACTCACCTTCTACCACCATCTTCTGATGCCTCATCCTGCTGTGCTTCTTCTTGGAAGAACAACCTGGGGCACAAGTTAAGTCTACCAGCAGCGGAGCCCTTCCGATCTTTTTTGTACCACCATCACTCTTCTACCTCTTTCCATTCCTTGCTTGTCTTCCTTATTCTTTTCCCAGTCTTCAAACTCTGCAAAACACCAGCCAAACGAAACACCAGATTTGGGGCTTCCTTCCCAAGGCTCCCAGGCTTTTGATGTAGGGATGCTTCAGCCTTCTATAGTGTTCTATGATTTTGTTGTTGTTGTTGGCGGGAATCTTAGAGATCATCTCCTCTGAGTTCCATATTTTATAGAAGAGGAAACTGAAGTCCAGAGAGGAGGTCACAGAGATAGTTAAGCAATAGATCTAGAATTCAAATCCACGAGTGCAAATCTACTCATCTTTCTACTCTGTTAGGATGCCTCTTGTTGTTCAGTCATTTTTCAGTCACGTCTCACTCTTTGTGATCCCTTTTGGAGTTTTCTTGGCAAAGATGCTGGAGTGGTTTGCCTTTTCCTTCTCCATCTTATTTTACAGATGAGGAAAATGAGACAAGCTGGGTTAAGTGGCTTGTCCAGGGTCACATAGCTAGTAAGTGTCTGAGGCTGGATTTGAACTCACAAAGATGCATCTTCCTGACTCTAAGCCCAGTGCTCTATCTGCTGCACCACCTAGCTGCTTCTTATGCATGGGCCCTAATTGGTTAATATCTTCTGAAGGAGTCACAACAAGCTCATAGGTGGCACAGTGGCACAGTGGATAGAGGTCAGGTGTGGATTAAGGAAGACCTGAATTCAAATTCAGCCTCAGACTCTTTGTAGCTCTGTGACCCTGGATAAGTCACTTAATCTGTGTTTGTTTTAGTTTTCTTATCTATAAAATGAGAACAATAATAGCACCCACCTACCACAGTTGCTGTGAGAATCAAATGAGATTAAACACTTAACACAGTGCTCTGGAAACCTGGCCAGGTCCACTGTTGCAAGGGATCGGAGAGGGCAGAGGGGAAGCTATTATTTTAGGAGCCACAGTTCACCTCTCAGGAAGGTTACAACAACCCCAGAAACCAAGGCTTCTGCCAGATGTTGGAGGAGGAGTCTCAGGAGATTCTTGGAGATATTATAGTAGCTGTCCATGGTCAAGTTTAAATTGGAGTAGATGCCCTCTGTGCTCCTTGCTCTTTGGTTCTGTGATCCCTGTGGACAAGATAGAGTAATGTAGGCTAGGTGATGGATAGCACAGTTAGGTTGATTCCTAGCTGGCTTCAGGACTATCCTAAAACAGTGTTATTGAATTGATGTCAACCTGGAAAGAGATCTCCAGAGCTTAGCCCTCAACCTTGTCCCATATAACTGAAAGCAACGATAACAATGATGATCCAGAGGCTTGAACGAAGACAGAAAGAGAGTGGTTATCACATTTTCATGCAACAGTTGAAACTACACTAGACTACTAGCTGTGCAAATCTCATATTGAAAAAAGGTTTTTTAAAGTCCTAAATATAACTAGCCTTATTTATAAAACGTTCCCCTTTTTCAATCATAGTCACTTCCTCTTAAAGCTACCCCTTCCCTATTACTTCATTGAACCCTTCTTTGTAGCAATAACAAAAAACACTCTGTAATTCTGGTGTAGTGAAAAGAGCATTGGATTTAGAGTTAGGTCCTGGGTTCAAACCTTACCTCTACCTCTAATCTGTATGACCTTGGGCAAGGAAGGCACTTAAATTTCCTTTACCTCAGTTTCCTCATCTATCAAATGAGAGAAGTTGGACAAAATGTCTTCTAAGGTCCCCTTCAACTTTAGCTCTTAAAACACCCTATCCCATTCTTTTCCCCTCTCTCATGAATAAGCAAAGCCAATAGACAGTAACCCATTTGACTATCTTTATTGCATTTGCCATGTCTGTAGTTCACACCTATTAATTGGGAGGAGGGGGCTATGTTTCCATACCACTTCTCTAGTACTGAGATTATCCATTACAATTAATCATATTTCAATTGTTTTTGGTGGTATCTGTCTTTGTATTGTTGTCACCATTGGGCAAATTGTTCTGTTTTCTTCACTTTCAATCACTTTATGCAAATCTTCTGATTTTTCTCACATTGGGAGTTTCTCATATTCATCATTACCAACTGTAGCATTCCATTGCCAGAGTCAGAGTCAATAAATAGTTATTAAGCACCTACTATGTGCCAGGCACTGTGCTAAGTGCCATGCATACAAAGAATAGGCATAAGCAATCCCTGCCCTCAAGAAGGTCACAATCTAATGGGGACAGGGAAGAAAACATATAAAAGGAACTTGAAAATCTGGGGGAAAAGGGGATACCAGACACAGGGGCATGATGAAATCCTGCAGCTGGGGTGGGAAATGATGAGGTGAATGCCCTGGGTGCCCTCCTCATGCAGAGCATCCTATTCTCCCCCCCCCACTCTCCAACCAGGAAGAAGAAAGAAAGGGGCAGGAGGTGCTGAGGAGGAGGTATGAGTTTCAGAGTGATATCATCTTGTAGCATGATGAGTTTCTAGTAATCCAGAAGTCCAGGAAAACAGGTGTGTTACATTCATATACTCCAATTTTCTCAGCAAATCTCTAGTCAGTGGACATTAACTATGTTTACCATAGTTACCATCCAAAGTGATGCTACGAATATATTTTGGAGTGCCTGTGGATGGATTGACAGATCAAAGAGTATGAATACTTTGCTGATTTTTTTGAGATTCCCAGTTGTTTCCCCAAATTCATACCAAGTCCCAGCTCTACCAAAAGTCTATTAGTATACTAGCTGTTCCCTCTTTTGTCTTGCTCTGGCTGTGAACAAAAAGAGAGCTTCCACAATCATTTAGTCCAACCCTCTCATTTCTTTTTTTTTTTTTTTGTTTTTTTTTTTTTTTTTAGTGAGGCAATTGGGGTTAAGTGACTTGCCCAGGGTCACACAGCTAGTAAGTGTTAAGTGTCTGAGGCTGGACCTGAACTCAGGTACTCCTGACTCCAGGGCCAGTGCTCTATCCACTGCGCCACCTAGCTGCCCCGCAACCCTCTCATTTCACAGAAGAAGAAACTGAGGCCAGGAGAGGTGAAGTGATCCATCCAGCTTCACACTGGTAGCAAGCAACACAGGCAGGCTATGAACCCAGGGTCTCATACTCCAAATCCTATTCTCTTTTCCATTTTTTCACCCTGGCCTCAAATTGGCAAGATGGAATTTAACAGGGTATAAATACATGTACATGTGTGATGTAGAAGGTCAATTATGGAATCTGGAGTCAGAAGAGCTAGATTCAAATCCTGTTCCTGTGATTTACTATCTCTGTGACCTTGGCCAAACATTCTTCTTCCTTGGGCCTCAGTTTCTCAACTTGAAAAGAAGGGGATTAGATTAGAAGACCTCTGAAGTCCCTTCGAGCTCTAGACCTTCTGGCCAATAATAGGGGTTTGAGAACTACCTGGTGTCTAGGGATTTGTAGTTTACAGAGACAAATATTTCCCTCTCTGCCTTGAGCAGTAATTTGGGGCTGCTGAGATCTTGGAGACAGAAGGCAGCATTGTGTCACACCCTGAAGTTCTTGAAGAGATACACACTGTGTGAAAAACAGATTGAATGAAAGAGGTGGGGATCTCAATGGTTGAGCAGAAATGGTGCAGCCATAGGTTATTTGTTTTATTTTATTTTTTAATTAATAAAGTATTTTATTTTTTTTCCATTACATGTAAAGGTAGTTCTCAACTTTTGTTTATACAAGCTTTACAATTTCAGATTATTTGTTTTATTTTTAAGTTATGTGGGACCAGACTTAGGGTTAATTTCTGGAGATCTCCTTCTGGGTTGACATCAATCCATTAGCTAACACTGTTTTAGGATAGACATGTCATCAGCCAGGAATCTACCTAACTGTATCATCCATAGGCACAGCCTCCATTTCTCCATCTTGTCCACAGGGATCACAAAATCCAAGAGTTTTAGAGTTGGAAGAGCACAGAGATCATATGATCCAGTCCTTCCTAGCCCCACCCAGTTGAGAAGCTGACCCCTCCCACCAAATTAACATATCTAAGAGAAACTTTTGATAAACTGAAAATGAGCCAGGAAACCACAACCCAGATGAACACTGATCAGAAAAGATGTTGGAGGACAGATGAAATAACACGTAGAGGGGCAGCTAGGTGGCACAGTGGATAGAGCACCTGCCCTGGATTCAGGAGGACCTGAGTTCAAATTCTACCTCAGATACTTTGAACTAAGCTTAGAGTTAAGACTATCTATTTGTATTTCTACTTCCTTATTTCCTTAATTGGTTTCACCTTTGTGGTTTAATTAATTCCCAAGTAATAAAACCTGATCCTTTATGAACTAAAGCTCAGAGGCTCCTTTTCTTATTGGCCTGAGAAGAATATATAAAAAAGAAAGTTCGAAGGGGAGATTAAACCTAAAAGAGTCCCTCATATTTCCAGACCCCAATATTAAGGTGAGTCACCCTAATACTCTCCATATATCAAATTTTGGCCCACACACTTACTAGCCGTGTGACCCTGGGCAAGTCACTTAACCCCAATTGCCTCACTAAAAAACAAAAAACAAAAACAAACAAACAAACAAAAAACCCTAGAGATTTCAAACTAGGGAAGATTTTCTTCTTGATAGTTCCCCATTGCCTGCAGCATACTCAACTGAATATGTAATCTTCTCAATGTGGGTATTCCCTCCAAAGACACAGGTCATGACCCATCTATGTCTGCCCATTCTATATGACTCCCATCTGTGTTCTCCCATTAATTTGCTACCGGGGACTAAAGAAGGAAGAGGTTTGACCCCTTTGCCATGCTCTTCCCTCTGTTTCCTATCACTTATCTCTATGCCCCTCATCCTCTCACTGTTCAAAATCCCTGTGATGGTATCTCACTCAGGCCTGTCTTTCTTGGAAATCCATAATGCTCCAAAATTTTCTCTCTCCTCTTCCCAATCCAACTCTCCCTCCCACCCAACCCCATTTAAAATCGCCATTCCCTCAATGTAGTTGATAGAAGAAAAATCTTCTATGCTTCTTAATAAATGTTTTGGGACATTTTAGAGGATGTAAGGGGGATATGGGATCTTGCAGAGAAGAAGGAAAGCCAGGCTAACTGGATTTCCTTATTAAAGAGATGAAAGATTAAAAAAAAAGATGGAAGATTCTTCAGAGAAACCAAAACACTGCTCCCTGCTCTGCCCTGCCCAGGTCTCTCTCCCCTACTTATAGCTATCTCCAGAAATGGTCTCCAAAAGTCAGGCTCCCATAGCCAGTACCCCACTCCTCCCTCCTTTCTTCCCTCCCTTTCTTTGTTCTCCCAGGGTTGGGGCAGTGACTAACTGGTTGGCCTTGGCCCCAGGTCTCTCCTTCCCCAGGCTATTGCTCAGGGGCTCCATCTCCAGCCTCATCCCCACCCTGTCAGGGCCCCTACCTATCTTGGGAGTTGGAATCAGATCAGAGGAAATGCCCTGGGCTATCAGCTTAGGAGAAGCTATGTTGACAAGCCATTAACCAAAGTCTGAGTCTGCACTGGACTCATAGCTTATTGCCCCTGTGACAGGTTTGTCTGCTCTAGGAGTGGAAGCATCTGCTTACAAATAGAGTACATTCATAGAGTGTCAGATTTAGAACAGACTCCATGAGATCAACTCAACTGAGCCGCTCAGATTACAAACCAGGAAACCAAGACCAGAGAGGGTGACGAAGGGTGTGACATTTATAGCCGCACAAGGAGGAAGGAACAGAGTTGGGACTCATCTTTGTATGCCAACCGCCTAGCTCAGTGCCTGGAACATAGGAAGGAAGAAAGGAAACAGGCATTTATTAAGCACCTACTATGTGCACTAGGCACTGTGCTAAGCACCTGACAAATATGATCTCATCATTTGATGCTCATAGCAGCCCTGGAGTTATATGCTATGATTATAGCCACTTTGAACAAACTGAAGCAGACAAGGGTTAAGTGACTTGTCCAGAATCACACAGCTGGTAAGTATCTGAGTGTGAACTTGGGTCTTCCTGACTCCATAGGGCAGCTAGGTGGTACAGTGGATAGAGTGCCAGCCCTGGAGTTTGGAGGACCAGACTTAAAATCCAGCCTCAGAGATTTATTAGCTGTGTGCCCCTGGGTGAGTCACTTAACCCTGTCTGTCTCAGTTTCTTCGTCTGTCAATTGAGCTGGAAAAGGAAATGGCAAACTACTCCAGTATCTTTTCCAAGAAAACTCCAGATGGGGTGACAGGGAGTCAGACATGACTGACAACAACAACTTCTTGACTCTAGGCTCAGTGCTCTAACTACTGAGCTGCCTGACTGCCTGGAGCATAGCAGGTGCTTAATGACTGCTAGTTGATTGTACCCTGCAATGTAGAAGAAAGAGTGATTAATGTGGGAGAAGATGACCAACCCTGTTCAAATCCCCAATCTGCTACTTACTACTCGACCTGAAGCAATTCACTTAGAGGCCTTCATTATTGTTTGTCCTACATTCTCATGACTTGCAGTGAATTGGATTTAAGCGAGGGAGGGCTGTGCAAGGCCACCAGCTTCACTCTCTCCTCCCAAAGCCATCTGGGTCCAGTGGCAAGATATACATCACAATGACAGGAGATGGCCCCAGATGGTTTTTTAAGGCAATTGGGGTTAAGTGACTTGTCCAGGGTCACACAGCTAGTAAGTGTCTGAGATGAGATTGGAACCCAGGTCCTGTTGACTACAGTGCCAGTGCTCTATCCACAGCTCTATCAGTGTGCCACCTAGCTGGCCCTAGAGGTAGTTAGAGGATTAGTAGGTAGCACACTAGACTTGGAGTCAGGGAAACGAGTTCAAATTCTGTCTAAGACACTTACTCACTATGTGATCCTGGACAAGTCACTTAATCTTTTTCAGACTCAGTTTCCTCATCTGTAAAATAGAGAAAATAATAACGTCATCCTCCCAGGGTGGATGTAATGACCAAATCTCATAATTTATATAATGTATGTAAAATGCTTTGCCAATCTTAAAGTGCTATATAACTTCCAGCTAGCAGCAGCAGCAGTGGCTACTATTAGGCAAAGTGATGTTCATCTGTGGGCTTACTTACAATGCAAGCCATGACATTGGGTGATGTGGAAAATGAAGGACAGACACCAACCATCTCTACAGTTGGCCTTGATGCCTCCTGCTTGGAAGTGGCTACTTCCTTCAGAAACTAGGGTCTGAGAAATGAGGGGGACCTGTGAGCCCTCACTGCTCCTGCCATCATACTTTGGAAATCTTGGGGAATCACTTCAAGATGGGGGAAGAGAGGGAAGAGAGCACATATTCCCTCCGTTTTCAGAAGGTTGTCCCTTGTTGAGGAGCAGTGGCACAACATGCCTCATGGCCTTGAAATGTTTTCTCCTCATTCTCTTTCCTTCATCAGCCAAAGAGAGTTAAGTCCTTTGTCAGACTAGATAGAGTCTTTGCCTTTTTGAGAGTGGCAAGTCAATGGTCTAAAGAGCATGTGCAGAAATGCCAATGGGTCCTTGATCTTATCAGTTTGGATATTTCCTCTATTGATTCAGTCCCACTTGTGGTGCCCATCCTGTGAGACTATTGTTCACATCTTCTTTGAAGTTCTACTTGGGGGTTCACCTAATGTTGGGGGGGGCTTTCCTCAATTTGTCCTGGCATCCTGAGGATGCCAATGGATAACCCAGGCAATTCACCTATTGTTCCTCACTTCTGTCACATGATCAGTCCATCTTCTTTGTGCTCACACATTCCCTGATAACATCCTTTCTTTTTGTTTTTGTTTTTGGTGGGTCAATGAGGGTTGAGTGACTTGCCCAAGGTCACACAGCTAGTAAGTGTCAAGTGTCTGAGGTCGGATTTGAACTCATGTCCTCCTGAATCCAGGGCCAGTGTTTTATCCACTGTGCCACCTAGCTGCCCCCACATCCCTTCTTTTCTTTTCTTTTTTTTTTTTAGTGAGGCACTTGGGGTTAAGTGACTTGCCCAGCGTCACACAGCTAGTAAGTGTTAAGTGTCTGAGGCCGGATTTGAACTCAGGTCCTCTTAAATCCGGGGCCAGTGCTTTATCCACTGCACTACCTACCTGCCCCCCACATCCTTTCTTTTTTAAAATAAAGTGTCTATCTTTTGATTTTGCACCTTCATTTCCAAATATACCCCCTTCTTTCCTGCCCATAAAGCCATCACTTGTAAGAAAGAATAAAAGAGAAACAAGAGGGGAGTAATTCAGCAAAACTAACCCATGCACCAAATAATTCCGGTAACATATGCAATATGATATGATAAATATAATATGATACGTGTTCCCCTTGTCTCCCACCTCTACAAAGAAGGGAAGGAGGCACATGTCCTCATTTCTTCTCAGGGATAACTATTCTATAGCTCATTCATTCATTTGAGAGTGGAGCGAGGGTGGTCTCCAGAGCTAAGAAGACCTACCTCTGACACACACTGACCTATATGACCCTGGACAAGCCACTTAGCTTCTCTGTGCTCAAGTTAACACTCTAAGGCTTGACATTTCACAGCTGCCCACCGGTGTTAGAGAATGGAATTTCCCTCTCTAGGAATCCATGTGCCAATGAAATTATAGGTCGAGCCCCTATACTCTATCATTCCCTTCCCAACTCCCTCATTTTATTTGTTCATTGGATATATTTGTCTTTTTTTTGTTCTATATTTCGACATCAGGATCCAAAATGAAATCAGATTCAGTCCCTACCCTAAGTCTAAAAGGGGCCCTTGGTAACCTGATCTCTCTTACCTTTTCAGTCATTTTACACCTTATTCCTTTCCATGTACTTTTATGATTCAGTGGCACTGGTATCCTTGCTGTCCCTCACTCAAGACAAAAAATCTGATGCAGAGAATACAGACATATCATTACTCCCATTTTATAGATGAGAACATCAAGGTCCAGAGAGGGATTAAGTGACAGAGCTAATAATTGAACCCACATCATTCACCTCTAAGTCCACTGCTCTTTTCATCACCCCTTAGACTGTTCTTGTTCAGAAACCCACTACCTTGCCCAGGAGGGACCCTTACAGGTAGAAGAAAGCGAGCTAAAGGAATTATAGGAAATGGAGGCCTTGCAGGATGAGGATTCTAAGGGAGCTGGATGGTACAATGGATAGAGCCTTCGAATTCTGCCCCAAGACACTTTTCAGTTCTGTGACCTTGGGGAAGCCACTTGACTTCTGTTTGCCTCAGTTTCCTCATCTGTAAAATGGGTATAATGATGGTCCCTACCTGTTGTAGTGCTCTGTAAACCTTAAAGTGCTACATAAATGCTAGTTATTGGGTGATGAGGATGAAGAGCCTTGGGGATTGAGATCTAGCAATGGAATAAAGGATCATGGGTAGCCTGAAATCCCAGGTGAGACGAGGAGCATGGGTAGAGAATTAACAGAATGGAGGTCTTGGGGAATGAAACTCTTGGGTGGAACAAGGCTATGGGGAATGAAGGCTGAAGAGAGTACAGGAGTCAGAATGGTTGATATTTTGAGCAGTGGGAAATGAGGGAGAATGTCTTGGGAAAGAGAAAGTTGTTGGCAAACTCCTGCTGGAGACTGCACCAGGAAAAGGAGATAAGGCTTAGGGCAAGGCAATTTGCGGAGTGGTTAGGATGCTGGTATTGGAGTCAGGAAGTGGGCTTGAATTCTGCTTCATACACTTTTTTTTTTTTTTAGTGAGGCAATTGGGGTTAAGTGACTTGCCCAGGGTCACACAGCTGGTAAGTGTTAAGTGTCTGAGACTGGATTTGAACTCAGGTACTCCTGACTCCAGGGCCGGTGTTCTATCCACTGCACCACCTAGCTGCCCCCTGCTTCATACACTTTTTAGCTGTGGACACTGGGTACATCATTAACCTATTTGGGCCTCAATTTTCTTATCAGTGAAATAAAGGGGTTAGACTGAATGGCCTTCTGAGGCCTCCTCCAACACTGCTCTTAATCTATGATCTGATGTCAAAAAAATTGGATTCATCTTCCACCCTATCCCACCCCACCCCATCTAAAACCACCAACCTGCTAACTTCCTTATTTCTGCCATTGTATCAGGTATAGTGGGTAACAGAAATGCTTTTGAAGCATCTGCTTCTATCACATGCTAGCTGTGTGACTTTGGGTAAGTCACAACCTCCCAGGGCTTTACACAAATCTCCAAGTCTATTCATTGCAAAGAAAGCACCAACCTCCATTGGAAGAGGGAGTACCCTCACCTGAGAGTTCTAGGTAGTAATGAAATCACAGGTCCTGGCCCTGGCCCCAATCCCTAGACCCAATGACCTCTATGGTTCCTTCTAGAACTAAATCTATGATCCTAGCCTAAGGAAAAAATAAAAGAAGATGTCTATAAATGAAATATTTATGTGTGGTGATGGAGGTGATGGGAGGTGGTGATATTTTTGGTTGCTGGGTTGTATCAAAGAGAATATGCAGAGTTAAGAGATTCGAGTCTTGGCTCCATCCATCCCTAGCTGAACGACTTTGCCCAAAGCAAATGGATTCTTTGAGCTAGCTTCTTCATTTAGAACCAAAAAAAAATTATATAACTTCTGAATGGGTATGGGACCTTAGAGATCATATAATACACCCCCTGTCCAAGACACAAAGCCCATCATGCTTTGGGCCACATGTAAAATGAGGATAATAATACCTGGTCTACTGACCTCACAAAGAATATTGTGAGCATAGTAGGAGATAATGGATAATTTTTCTCAGGTATTGAAAACTGCAGAGTTCTATGTAGCAATTATTATTTTTATGATTGTGATTCAAAACTTCTTTCTTCATTCTGGAGCAGTAACCTCTCCAAATTTGCCAGTGGGGATTTCAAGGAATTTTGGGTTTTGAGTTCTGCTTGATTCTACCTTTTAAGCCCTCCAGGCCCAAAGTGCTTTGAAATAGATGAATGAGATGTGTGGTGGTAAGAGTCATTCTTACTTGTCTAAAGATTTTTTTTTTCGTCTCCAAAGTCCCAGACTGACTTGGGTGATATCCTTGCCTCCATTACTGCCCCCCAACTCATCATAGTTACTGGAAATAATATGGAGGAGGGTAAAACAAGATGATGAGAGATCTGGAAACCATCCCCTTTAAAAGAGGAGCAATTTGGTACCGTGGAAAGAGTACAGTGCCATCACTGAAGCCAGAAATCTGGAATATGGCTCTCTCTCTCTCTCTCTCTCTCTCTCTCTCTCTCTCTCTCTCTCTCTCTCTCTCTCCCTCGCACTCTCTGTCTCCCTGTCTTTCTGTCTCTCTCTCACTCTTGTTCTTGCTCTCTTTGTCTCTGTCTGTCTGTCTGTCTGCCTATCTGTCTTTGTCTCTCTCTCTGTCTTTTCCTCTCTCTCTCTCTCTCTCTCTCTCTCTCTCTCTCTCTCTCTCTCTCTCTCTCTCTCTCTCTCTCTCTGTAGTTGGGGGGAGAGGGGAAGACAAGCTGAATCAGATAATTTCTAAAGTCTCTTCTCACTCTAAATCTTATGGAAGGGACTGGGACTATATAACCTGCAGATGAGGAAACTAAGGGGGAGACACAATTAAGGTCTTTAAATATTTGAAGATCTGTCATGTAGAAGAGGGATTCTGTATCTGTCACAAGGGGCTCCAGTAAAGAAGCAAAGGGTAGATGTTATCTGGAGATATATTTTGATCCATATGAGACAAAGCTTCTCAACACTTAGAGCTTTCCAACCATGAAATGGGCTACTTCCAGAGGGGGCCAGTTGCCCATTACTACGGGTCTTCAAATGGAATTTGGATGATGGGATAAGGAAGAGATTAAGAGCTGGAAGGGCCCTTCAAAGACAAGACTACATCCTCATTTTACAGGTGAGAATACAAGGTGAGGTTCAATGACATTCTTTAAGCTGGACTTGAACCAGGTGCCCCCCAAAGTACCTTTTGACTCCTCTGTTGTTCTAGGCTTCAAGGAAAGCTAAACTTCTCAGAGTTTTGCAACAGATTAGCATACAAACAAACAACAACAGGAGGGAGGGGATGGGGGTTGGTGGGGGGCATGGGGGGGAAGCAAATGAAATGTTAAAAAAAATTAAGCAATACTTGCATTCTCATTAGTAGGAACATGTGAGATGAAGCGCGTTATGTTATTAGGCATTCTCTCGATTCAGTAAACACAAGCTGAATAAATTTATAAACATCAGCATTAAGTGAGATTTAACGGGAAGCTGTTTATCTTCTGCCTGTCAGGCAGGAGGAGAGTGTCTCCATGTATCACCCACCAGCCATGCAATCCTCCTCCGTAGCCTCTCCTAGGTGGACTGGGGCAGGGCTAGGGTCTTGCAGGGCCCCAGAACAGATCCAACTTGGGCATTTTTTAAAAATGAGCATTCTCACTTGTGTGATTACTTATTTTTATTCAGGAACCATTCCACTGGTTAACTCATTATGTCTAGAGAAGCACCACCATAGAGGGAAAAGAGCCTTGAACATGAACTCAGGAAAGCCCTAGGTTTGAATGCCAGTTCTGCTACTTACTACCTGGTTGGCTTTGAACAAGATCACTTCCTTAGCTCTGGAGTAAGAGGGCAAGGTTTCATATCCCACCTCTGCCACTTATTACCTGTGTGACCTTCGGCCTCAGTTTGCTCATTTGAAAAATGGAAGGGTGGTGGACTTGATGACCTCTGAGGTTCCTTCCAAGCCTCAATCTTGGAGCTTATGATGGATCCCATGACATCTCCCATCTGTGATGTTGTTCTTATTTGTAAAATAAAGAGAAAAGCTCCAGAGTTACTTTCTGCTCTAAATTATATAAGCTCCAAATGTAATGGCATCTATGTTAACAACTCATTGTGTAGACTTGGTCAAGTCACTGCTTATCTCTGAACCTGGTTTCCTCATCTGTAAAGAAGATATTCTCTAAGGTTCCTTCCAGAGCTAAGAGTCTAAGCTACCTGTCTTGGGTGCTTTTTGGTGGGCAGGAGGGATTGGGGCATAGAGCTGGCAAGAAACTTAGAGGACATCTAATCCATTTTCCTCATTTCTCAATCAACCAGAATGCATGTATTAAGCACCTACTATGTGCCAGCCACATAGTGCTATGGGCTGGGGACACAAACGCAAAGAATAAACCGATCTCTATTTGCCAGAGCTTTCGTTCTGATGGGGAAGATAGCAAATACATATTTAAGTATACACAATATAAAAAATACATATGAAGTGAATAAGAACAAAGCAAGTAAATACAAGGCAGCTTAGAAATGTAGGCATCATTCACAGCTGGGGAGACAGGAAAAGCTTCATAGAGAAGCAGATGTTTGAAACTGAGTCTTGAAGGAAGACAGGGAAACTGACTTGATCCATTCAGACTAATCATGGCAGGGATGGTGATCCTAAGTCCCATAACATTAAATATAGGGTTCTTTCTTTTAGGAATAGATCCTATTCCTTGCCTTCAAAGATACTATAACCCAGTTAAGGGGGAAATGGAAACATGAAAAAATTGTGATTAACCTGACGACTTTTACTCTCCAAAGGTGGTGGAAATCAATGTCCAAATGAAAGGGACATATCTTATATCTTGGACAGATATAAAGTAACTTTCTCACTCCGAATTCAGTATTTTGACCATTTCCCATGCTGCCTCTTGGGGATACTAGATTGGCATTACACATGGTATACAGTTGGTGATTAAGGTTCTGAACTCAGAGGGTAAAGAAAGGAATCATAAACATTGGATGTTCCAGCTAGAAAAATAATAACAACAGAGACCATTTGTATAGGCACTAAAGTTTGAAAAGCTCTTCCCAGATGTAATCTCATTTGAGCCTCACAACCTCTCTATGAGGTAGATCCTACAATATCCATTTTATGGATGAGGACACTGAGGGCCAGAGAAGTTAAATGATTTGACCATGGTCACATAGCCAGGATTCGAATCCAGGACTTTCTCACTCCAAGCCTGGAATTTTGGCCATTTCCCCATGCTGCCTCTTGGGGATACTAAATTGATATAGTATGTGGTATGTAGTTGGTGATTCATAAATGCTTGTTAATTGATTGAGATCAGATGATGCCTCCTCCATAATGCCTTTCCTGATACCCCCACATGAAATCTCTACCACCTCAAATTTCCAAACTTCCCTCTTAGCACTTATTTTACTATTCCTTGTGAAAGGTAGGTGTGCAGTACACCTTGCACCCTACACTGAATTGCAAGCATTTCAAAGCAAGATTTATGCCTTGGCTATCTTATATTCCCAGTACCTGGAACATTGTGGGTATTTAATAAATGTTTATTGAATTGAATTAACCACTGAAAAAATGATCACTAACTCTTTGCAGTCATATCGATTAGCTACTATGCTTCTAGGAAATTATCATGAGAATTAGCATATATCCCTCCTCTTCCCATACTCTCTCTTGGAGATTTCATCTTCTCTCATGAGTTCAATGATTATTATTGTTTTTTGGTAGGGCAATGAGGGTTAAGTGACTTGCCTAGGGTCACACAGCTAGTAAGTGTCAAGTGTCAAGTGTCAAAGGTCACATTTGAACTCAGGTCTTCCTGAATCCTAGGCCGGTGCTTTATCCACTATGCCAAGTAGCTCCCTTCCAATGATTATTTTAAAGCAATGACACAAGAGCCAACACCTCTGGCCCTATCCACATTCATCTCAGATTCAACATGTCCCCCAAAGACCTCATATTCTATCATCTAAATCTATCATCTACCAAAAATCCTTATTTCTGTGAAGTGCATTACCATCTTTCCAGTCATCTAGAAGGGAAAAATCAAAGATAAGTAGGTGGCTCAGTGGATAGAGCACTGGACCTTGAGTCAGGAAGACCTGAGTTTAAAATCTGACCCCAGACACTTATGAGCTGTATGACCTTGGTTAAATCACTTAACATCTTTGTGTCTCACCTTTCTTATTAGTAAAAATGACGAGGTTGAACCCAATGCCCTCTAAGGTCCCTTCATGTTCTAAATCTAGGAGCTTTGACTTCCCTTTCTCTCATTCTCCCATATTCAATCAGTTGCAAATTCTTGATGACACTATCTCTGTACCATCTTTTGCATCTGTCCCCTTCCCTCCAGTTACACAGTCACTATAGTAGTTCATAGTGTCCTTCACTCTCACCTACACTGTTGCAGCTGGTTGGTCTTTATCCTGTCTCACTCCTTCTCTAGTTCATATTCCACAGAGGAATTAAAATACTTTCCCTAAAACTCAGGTCTGATCAGTTCATTGCCCTTCTTAAGAAACTTTAGTGGCTCCCAGTTCCCTCTGGAATTTAGAACAAAATCCTCCGCCAAGCATTTAAAGGTTTTTGTAGTCTACTTCCAGCCTATTTTCCAAATATTTCACCTTGTTCCCTTTCAAACACCCTACTTGCCAGGAAGATTGTCCATTTGCTTTTTTTTGGCGAAGCAGTTGGGGTTAAGTGACTTGCCCAGGGTCACACAGCTTGTAAGTGTCAATTGTCTGAGGACAGATTTGAACTCAGGTCCTCCTGAATCCAGGGCTGGTGCTCTATCCACTGTACCACCTAGCTGGCCCTGTCCATTTGCTTTTCATTTTTTTGGCTAAATCCAACATTCTCTCCTTTTCCCAGGCTTGAAATCACTCTCTTCTAATCTCAGACTCTCAGTATCTTTAGTTTGCTTCAAAGCCCAACTGCAGGAAGCCTTTCCCAATCCCACAAGTTATTAATGTGCTCTCACTCATCAAATGATCTTGCACTTACTTGTCTATGTACAAGAAGTATCCCACCGATAAAATGGAAACTCCTTGAGATCTAGAGTTAACACAGTGCCTGGCATATAGTAGGTGCTTAGCAGATGTTTCTGAAATGTAAATGAATACATAGATTGCCAGTGTTCAAATAACCAGAACATAATAAAACCCACTTCACTAAAAAAGTACATATAATCAATGTCATCTAATTTTCCATGCCTCAGAAGGCATTCTGGTATTTTTTAACCCCTCAGGATCAATCATTAATAATATCAGTGATTACTGATGGATATTCAGAAATATTGGCTAATAGAGGAGAGGATTAGGACTGGGACAGGAATTGGACCTGTGATTTTATTGTTGTAGGGAACCTTTTGACTCTACTGACATATGTTTATAATTTCTTTGCAACTTAGAGTTCTAGAGAGTTGCCTAGACAATTGAGAAACTGAGTGACTTGCTCAGAATCAAAGAACCATTAAGTGTCAGAGGTGGGATTTGAACCCTGGTCTTCCTGGTTTCAAAGTCAGTTGAAAAGGATGCTGAATAACAGTCAGTCAATAATCATTAATTAAGCACCTACTATGTGCCAGGCACTGGGCTAAGCTCTGAGGATACAAAAGCGAAAGATGGTCTTTGTTTTTCAGGAGCTTAAAGTTGGCCCCGGGTGGCAGAACTCTGTTGTGGAGGGAAAGTTGTTTCAAGTAAGAGTAGTTTAGGGGACTTCTAAGGGACCTGCCAATGCCAGGATTCTATGATTCTATAAATTATCTTTACCGGGAAAGACTGTTAGAAGATATGAGGAAAATCTTTCAAACAATTAGACCTATCCAAAAGTGGAATGAGCTGCAGTATAAGGTAGTGAGTTCTCCGTCACTAAAGATTTTTAAACAAAGGCTATGTGACTATTCATTGGAGAAAACCTTATTTAAGAATGGTTATGAAGAGATGGCCTCTCAAGCCCCTTCCAAGTCTGACATTCTGTGATATATTGCACCAGTGGAACCTTTTCTGTGACCCCCAAAATTATGCCTACCTTAGCACTTTTGAGAAAGATAGTTGATTACTGGAGAGGACTTTGGATTATTAGGATACGATAGTGAGATTTAGGCATTTAGGGGCACAGAGACAGAAGTAGGTGCAGTGTTACCTTGTTCAGTATGCTAAAGATTTCCTTGGGGAGGTTCTGCTGGTGCTGGGACTGCAGAATGCAGTTAAATTAGGGAGCCACTGTTTACACCAGTTGCTCTGCCTGAATATTTAGGGGAATCAGTTAATGGGGAGAGGTCTAGGGAGTGCTTCTTAAGCATTTTGGTCTCATGGCTTCTTTATACTCTTTTTTTTTCTTTTCTTTTTTTTGTGAGGCAATTGGGGTTAAGTGACTTGCCTAGGGTCACACAGCTAGTAAGTGTAAAGTGTCTGAGGCCGGATTTGAACTCAGGTCCTCCTGAATCCAGGGCCATTGCTCTATCAACTGCGCCACCTAGCTGCCCCCTTCTTTATACTCTTAAAAATTATCAAAGACCCCAAAGAGCTTTTGTTCATGTGGGTTATATCTATTGATATTTACCATATTAAAATTAAAACTGATAATTACAAAATATATATTCAATTTAACACTAACAATCATTACAGATTAATATAGCATTTTTAATGAAAACTAATAATATTTCACAAATGAATAAAGATTTTAGTGAGAAGAGTGGCATTGTTTTACATTTTTTGTTGCAAATCTCTTTAATGTCTGGCTTAATAGAAGACAGCTGGATTCTCACATCTACTTCTGCATTCAATCTGTTGCAATCTGTTGTTTTGGTTGAAGTATATTTTTTTAAAATCCAGCCTCACACAGATATGTGGTTGGAAAAGGGAAAGGTATTTTGGTCAACAAATAATATATTAGTATTATGAAAATAATTTTGACCTCAAGGGGCCTTTTAAAAGAGTCTTGGGGACCCTTGGGGGTCCTTGGACTACACTTTGAGACCATTACTCTGGTGTATCTTGGATCAAACTAGCCTATAGTGAAATGGATTGAGTGTTCAGTGAGAGGCAGTGAAGTGGATGCAAGGGAGGGTTCAATTGAGGCTGAGAGGAATGTCTCCCATTGTGGTGGTTCTGAGCCTTTCTACATTTCTTTATCATCCATGAAGCATGGAATACTAAAATGTCTAAAAGTTCAGAACTGTAGGCTACCCAAAGCACAATGAAGAAATGCATAGTAGGTGAATAGGAAGTAGCATATTACCAACAATGAATCACATGCATGAAATAGGGCAAACATTACCAGAGAAGTGTATAACTGGAAGGGGACTTGGGCAGGTAATGGAGGAAGAGGAGAGTAAGGGATAATATATAGACAGGTAGGGTCCCATTTAAAAATCTGCCTTGCACCTAAAAGGTGTTTAAGAAGATGCCCTGTATATTGGATAAACCTCTTGGGGATTTATGGGACAAAAGTTGTACAGGTTGAGAAGATATGGATGGATCACAATATCTACCATTGGAGGGAAGGAACATTCATTTATTAAACACCCACTTGTGCTAGGCAACTGTTCTAAACACTTTACGAAAGATCTCATTTGATCTTCACAATAACCATAGGAATTTTTCAGTTGAGGAAATGGTTAAGTAACTTGCTCAGATACACAGCTAGTATGAATCTGAGTCCAGATTTGAACTCAGGTCTTCATGACTCAAGGTCTAGAGATTTTCCTACTATGCCACCTTGCTTAGTTGTCCTTTAGAGGAAGTATCCACATCCATGACATCACCAATTCATTAAAATATTAAAGCACTGAAACAAACCAGAAGACTTAGTTAAAGCTTTAATATAGATAGATCTGAAGAAAACTGGAAAATTAGAACTGATGGTTTTAATTTTGAGAATTCATTTTCAATGGCCTTAGTGACTTTGAATGGAGGTAGAGAGAGGACCATGGGGCATATGTAAGCCCTGTAGTGTGTTTTACACCCATGAATCATATAAAGAAGCCAACCTCTTGAATCCCATAGAGAGAAATTCTTTAAAAAGAGGGAAGGGTATCGGGACTCTGAAAGTTGTACTCCTGTCTCTGTTACTTACTAGTGTGTGACTTGGATGAGTCATTTCAAAGCCATTAAAGTTAGAAGGAATACACCAAAATTAGATCTAGGTGATTGTAGTTCTTAAATCTTGCTCCAAATTGTGGATCATATAGAATGTTAGCATTGAAAATGACCTTTGATATTATCCAGTCCACAGATGAGGTAGTGAAGGGTCAGAGAGAGGAAATGATTGCTTCCCCATAGTTTTATACTTGTTCAAGGCAGAGCAGATTTTAAAAAAATCTTGTAATTAGAGACTAGTTAATTGTCATAGTTACGGTTTTCATAACAAGTTCCTTTTTGTGTGTGGAGAAATGAGGGTTAAGTGACTTGCCCAGGACCACACAGCTAGTAAGCGTCAAGTGTCTGAGGCCAGCTTTGAACTCAGGTCCTTCTGAATCCAGGGCTGGTGCTTTATCCACTTCACCACCTAGGTGCCCCCAAAGTTCCATTTTTTAAAAACACAAAAAACATAATTGACTGCCTCATGCAGTGTAATCTCTGATCTGAAGTTTTCGTGCATGAGTAGCCTTGCCATCTGGCTGGGTGTCCTTTGGTAAGTCACTAGACCTGATTATTTTTTGCATCTGTTAAATGGGGACAATAACACCTACTCTAAATTTGCCTCTCAGGGTCGCTGTGAGGATCAGATGAGATGATATACATAGAAGGGCTCTGTGAACTTGAAAGCATTGGACAGATATAAGGTATCAACATTCATAACATTAGTACTGTTACCATTATCCCATTCCTCCGTGATGATGTGCCTATACCAGTTCTTCAAATCTCCATAGGGTCTCAGCTTTCCAAGGTGACAGGTAATCTAATGAACTCATCTATGTCAAAGCATGCTAACTTGCTGTGTGATTTGGGGTACCTCAGTTTTCTCACCAGTAAAATGAGAGGATTTAGACATAGGGACTTTTTTGGCGGTGGGGTGGGAGCAATGAGGGTTAAGTGACTTGCCTAGGGTCACACAGCTACTAAATGTCAAGGGTTGGAGGTCACATTTGAACTCAGGTCCTCCTGAATCCAGGGCCGGTGCTTTATCCACTGCACCACCTAGCTGCCCTACATAGGGATTTCCAATGTTCCTTCTAACCCCTGACTTCGAAAATTTCCCCTCCCAAGTAATCTATTTCAAGAGAAGCCTTTTGGAGAGTCAAATGCTCAGTCCAAAGGAGCACCTGGTGATTCCAGGCTCCTTGGCACAGATGATGGGGGACATATTTGGGGGCAGTCACCTTTCAGCTCACATTACTTTGTGAACCATCTATCTATCCTGGGAATATTCTGGGCTAACACAGGGCTAACACTGTCCTTGCAAATGTTATCCAAGCATTCTTTTATGTAAGCTATCCTTCAAAACCTGACATTTCTATGACATACATGATGTCATTTGATCCTCATAACGACCCTGTGAATTGAGTGCTGAAGTTATCATCATTTCCAATCATTTTAGAGGATTGATTTGGATTTGTGATGTTAATGAAAAGTGCCCAGAACTTCCAGGGCAGAAATTCCCTCCACTAAATGCAGACCAATGACTCACTTGTAACTTTGCATGATAGAATCATAGAGCCAGAGTTAGAAAGGACATCAGCTGCCATTTAATCAAGTCCTCACAGTTTATAAATGAGGAAACGAAGGCACCACCAGGCTAAGGGACTTTTCCATATGGAAATATCTTATACCAGTGCAGACCACAGCCCCTATATAACTTCTTGTCCTATGTTATTTTCATCTGTTTCCCAATCACTTCTCCATAGAGGATCTGCCCAACGTGCTGAAGGCCTTTGTCTGATTCTTTTAATTTTCTGTGGATTCCCGTGCAGCAATTTGTCCATCTGTTATCCTTTGCTCTTTAAAATAAAAAAAAAAAGGTTTCTTTAGTCTCCAAATAAGATGAACATTTTTTCCACACACAAACTAGAGGAGAGAAAAAGGATTGTCCATGAAATAGCAAATCTCTCTTAAATACAGCTTGCTTTTCCTTTTAAGTATATAATAGCTGCAACATGTAACTTTAAAGCTATCCCACTTATCTGTGTTTCCTTCTGGCTTTCCTTCTGTTCTCTTCTGTGCAGTTAAAACATTTATTCAGTGATCTTTCTTCCCTCTTTCCTCCCTCCCTTCTTTCTTTCTTTCTCTTCCTTCCTCCCTTCCTCTTTCTTTCTTTCTTCCTTCCTTTTCTTTTTTCTTTCTTCCTTCCTTCCTTCCTTCCTTCCTTCCTTCCTTCCTTCCTTCCTTCCTTCCTTCCTTCCTTCCTTCTCTCTTTCTTTATTTCTTTCTTTCTCTATTGCTCACCCCCTTTTCCTCCCACTCACCCCAATTAAAAAAAAAACCCTGGAAACAATAATAGTTAGTCAAGCAAAGAAATTTTCATATTGGCCATATCCAAAAACATATGCCTTCTTCTGCATCTTGAGTCGATCACCTCTGTTAGGAAGTTTTATCATTAGTCTTTTTAGATAGTGGTTGGTAATTGCATTCATTAGTCAGAAGTTTCAAGTCTTTTAAGGCTTTTCTTTATAATACTATTATTATCATTATTTCAATCATTCCAATGTTTCTGCTGCATTCACTTTTCTTCAGTTCATAGATGTTTTTCTGTTTGTTTTTTTTCTGAAAGAATCCCTTGTTCCTTTATGGCACCATAATATTCCATTACATTAATATAGCATGACTTGTTCTGCCATTCTCCAATTAATGGCCATGCGTTCAATTTCCAGTTTTTTGCCACTACACAAAAAGGGATGCTAAAATACTTTTGTACTATGGATACTTTTCCTTCTTCTTTTTTTTTCCTTTCTTTTTGGCGGGGCAATGAGGGTTAAGTGACTTACCCAGGGTCACACAGCTAGTAAGTGTCAAGTGTCTGAGGTCGGATTTGAACTCAGGTCCTCCTGAATCCAGGGCCAGTGCTTTATCCACTGTGCCACCTAGCTGCCCCATCCCTCATTCTTAATGCATGCCTGGACCACCTCTTTGATCCTTCCTGATCCTTCATCATCAGACATGCTTTTATAATACTTTACAAGCTGCTTGTGCAATGGTCATCATTGGTAGTGTGCTACAGTCAGTTGTGGATTAGAACTGTTCCTAGGTGATTGTTAAATTTTCAGTGTGAGCATTTATACCCTGGAAATCAGTAAACTCCATAAGTCAATGATTGGCTTATTGTTTTATTGGTTGTCTAGATTTAAGAAATTGATGGAAAAATATTAATAATGCAGATGAAATCTGAAAGTGAGTAGCGGATTTTCAGAGAGCTGGTCGTTAAATAGTTACCAACAAACCATTGGCTACACTAACAGGTCCACCTTGTTTTTCTTCACTGTTCTTTTGGATCATCTGCAAGTTTGAGCCTGGAGATCACAATTCAAATATGCCATGATACACAACAATATTTCACCAACAAACAATCGATCAATACTTAAGAAGTGCTATGTGCCAGCACTGAGCTAAGCACTAAAGATATAAGAAGAAGCAAAAGACAGTCCCTGCCCTCAAGGAACTTACAATCGAATGAATATTAGTATTAAAAAGATGTACTTTTCTGGTAGGAAGCAGTTTGTGATTTTAAAAAATGCCTTGTAATTTCTCATATGTAATCTGCATATTTTAAGTGGTAAGAGCAGCCCTCTGAGTTCATGCACCTGAGTAAAGTTCATTCATTGTTCACTTGGCTTTTACTATGCAGATTGGTTGATCTCTTTTGATTGGTCATTACATGTATCTGTCTAAAATGGCCATAGAACGTTCTTGGGTTTGATGAAATCAGTACAATAGCATCCAAAGATAGGAACATCTGAAGAACCTTCCTATTGTTGAATAACCTTAGATATTTGGCCTTTGGGAAAATTATTCTCCATGATGGTGGCAATATCTTTGCTGAGTTTTTTCAACCCTTCCAGTGGTTCTGTGCTCTAGTTGATTCAGATGCTCCTCCCACCAATGCATATCTGAGCTCCAGTTCACCCTGTGTGATTCTTGTCCATGTCTTCCTAAGAGTTCACCACTGGGGGTCCCTCAATGTACCAGTGGCCTGCCTCACTTTCTCCTAAGATCCTGAGGGTATCATTGGATCACTGGGTGTCCACCTGTCATCCCTTGCCCCCACCACATAACCAACCCATTTTTTCTTTCCAGTATACATTTATCTAATGACATCCCTTGCTCCTGTTCTACTTTGAATTTCCTCATTGGTTTTACATTGTAGCCAGCTCACCCTCACCAAACACTGCTTCCTTTTTCTTTTTCTTTCTTTCTTTTTTTTTTTTGCAGGGCAATGAGGGTTAAGTGACTTGCCCAGGGTCACACAGCTAGTAAGTGTCAAGTGTCTGAGGCCAGATTTGAATTCAGGTCCTCCTGAATCCAGGGCTGGTGCTTTATCCACTTCGCCATCTAGCTGCCCTCCACTGTTTCCTTTTCTTCTGGCTGATATTCATTTGCAGTTTGGGGGAGACAGTTGTGTCCATATCCCTAAGCTATACAACATTTGATGAACTTACATTGTACCTTGACAGATCTTGATTATGATGAAGATAAAATATTTTACATGTATTATCTCATTTGATCTTCACCACAACCCAGGACATTTGGTGCAATTATAATTCCCATTTTATAGATGATAAAAATCAGACAGAGAGGGTATGCTACTAGCTTAGGGTTTTGGGGACTTCTTAAACAAAGTTTTCACTGAGGTTGAAGCTATTGTGGGATTTCATATGATGCTAATATACGCATGGTAGTAATGCTGCATTTTGGTCTACTGTTTCATACCACTTTTAAATATATAAGCAACAAAAATAGTTTCATCAACGACACCATCATTAAGTGCTATGTTGTAATGGAGAGAGAGCTTTCCTTGGAGTCAGGAAGACATGGATGCAAGCCTTACTTCTGGGCCAAACTGGCTTTGTAACACTGATAAAATCCTTAATCACTCTCCTCCTCCAGTTCTCTATGCAACTCTCCAAGACTATAAGTTGCAAAAAAAAAAAAAAAGTGACAACCTGCATTGGAAGAAGGAGTTTCTTCACCAGGGAGTTTCCTCTTCTAGTGAAACCACAGGTCTAAGCCTTGCTCTAATCTTTATATGCAATATATAATACATTGCCCTGGGTACTATCCAGGTCACAGACCTCAAGGATCTGCTGATAAGAAAATGGGGAGATAAGAAATATCCACAAATGAATAGAAAAAAATTAATGCATCAGAGGAATTTAGTGGTTTTACTGAGCAGCAAAATGGTATAGTCAGTCAGTCAATAAACATTTACTGTATTAAGGGACTATTATGTGCCAGGCACTGTGCTAAGAGCTGAAGATAAAAAGAGGCAAAAGACAGATTTATTCTCAAGGAGTTCACAGTTTAATGGGAGAAACAACATACAAACAAGTCTGTACAAATAAGCTATGTGGAGGAAAATGGGAAATAATCAACAGAGAAAAGGCACTAGAATTAAAAAGGATGGGGAAAGGCTTCCTATAGAAGGTAGGATTTTAGCTGAGATTTGTAGGAATTCAGGAGACAGAAATGAGGAGGGAAGAGTGCTTTAGGCATGGGAGGCAGCCAGGGAAAATTGTGGGAACTTGGAGATGGAATGTCTTGTTCAAGGAACAGAAAGAAGACCAGTGTCATTGGATCCCAGAGTACTTGGGGGAGGGGCAGTGCAAAATATAAGGAGACAGGAAAGTGGAGGGGTTAAAGGTTATGAAGAGCTTTGAATGCTGGAGGATTTTGTATTTGATCCTGGAGGTGATAGGGAGCTACTGCAGTTTACTGAGTAGGGGAGTGCCATGGTCAGACTTGTACTTTAGGAGGATCATTTTGACAGCAGAGTGGATGATGGATTGGAGTGGGAAGAGCCTTGAGGCAGAGAGACATGAAGTCCTAAAGAACTTGGTTTAAATCTCAACTTTTGACATTCACTGTGTGACCTCAGCCTGAGTTTTCTTATCCATAAAATGGGAATGGAGTGATAATATCTTAGTATTGTGAGGATCAGATGAGATAATATATGTTGAAGGCTTTGCAAGCTTTAAAGTACTGTATGAATGCCTCTTGATGACAATTATGAGAAGGTTGAGGGTAAAGAATCACTTTGAGCTTTGAGGCTAAGGAGGCATGATAGGGGGGTGTCAAAGGGGTTGTGTAGTACACAAGTTTGGTGGCCAACAGGCTAGTCCTGAAGTCAGTTGAGAACACAATTCTACCTCCCAATAAGGACCCATAGCCATAGTTCAAAGGGATCTCAGGGGTCATCTAGTCCTATCCTTTGTTTTACAGATCAGGAAAATGGGCCCAACAAAGGGAAAGTGACTTGTTTAAGGTTACAGAGTAAGTAGCAGAATGGGTATCTAGACCCGGCTCTTCCCATTTCAAATCTAGCACTTTTCACATTGTAATACCTTCTCAAATAGCTGTGTGGGACTTTTTAAAGTCTCAGTTTCCTCATCTGTAAAATGGGCATGAGGATGTCCTACCTACCTGGGTGATCGTGAAGCCTGAATGAATTAATGTATATAAATGAGAGTGGCATGGTATCTTTTAGAGCCGGAAGGGACTTTAGGGACTATGGAGCCCAATTCCCTTTTCTATGGATGAGGAAATTGAGGCAAAAAGAAATTAAGTGACTCGTCCAGTTTCACTCAGCTGGTGAATGTCTGAGGAGAGATTTGAACCTAGGTCTTTCTGACTTCAATCTTCCGTGTCCTCTCTAACACTACATAAATTCAGTGATGCTGACTCTTCTGGGAGGCATGGTGGTTCCCCAGCCTTATTGACTGTGACTCGACTTCAAGCACTTTGTCTCTCCCCGCCTCCCTTCTCTGGGCCTCAGTTTCCCCATCTGCAAACGAGACCAGTTCCCGCTTCCCATTTCTCTGCGCAGTTTCCAGGGGGCCCCGCCTTGGCACAGGCCTTCCTCCCCACCCCCTTCCCAATCCGTCCCGGTTTCCGCCCGCGGAGGGGGCTGCCGAGGCTGGCTCCTCGCCCGGCGCGCTCTGTTTGCTGCTGCTCGCGCTCCCCGTCCCGTGGGGAGGCACCGTGACGCGGGAGCTGGCCAGGCTGCCGCGCCTCGCGGAGCCCGGGGGAGAGAGCGCACGCAGCGCGCAGCCCCCATGGCCCCGGACTCGGCGCGAGGATGCTCCGTTAACCTTCTGGATTGTTCTGATAATGAGGCTGCATAAAGGGAAGGATTCCATGCAAATGAGGGCCAATGTAGCGGAAGGCTAAATACTTTTAATTAAAAGAAGACACCTGGAGGCCCAGGCAGCAGGAGGGGGGAACTGGAGCAAGGCAGCCGCAGTTCCTGGGAGGGGGGCGGGGAGGAGGGGGGAAGAGGAAGTCCGTGAGCCCTAGGCATGAGGCAGGCTCTCTACCGGCCCCCTCCCCAATCTCTGCCTTGACAAAGTGGAGAAATAGGGGCCCTTCCTCCTTGCATTGGGCCCTCGGTGGTCATCTAGGTCGGGTAGAGCTTCTTCAACTTGTTTTGTCTCATTGACCCCTTTAACAGCCAGTCCGGTGAAGCCTATGGACCCTTTCTCAGAGTAATGGTTTTTAAACAATTTAATTGAAGGAAATCACTTAACCCTCATTGCCTCTCCAAAAACAAACAAAAAAGCAACAAATTTAATTGAAGGAAATGCTAAATTTCAGTTAGAAGTTAGTGAAAATTAAAACATAATTTTTCCTCATTCAAGTTCATGGAAGCCGCTTGAAATGCATCCCAGCTCCCAGATAAACCCTTGAACTATAGCATCACCTATACGGGACATTAATAATCATCTAGGGCAACCCTGCCATTTGACAGGTGAAGAAACTGAGGCCAGAGAGGGCAGGGGCTTGACCAAAGTCATGCCAAGTGGAAGACTTGAGATAAAAAAAAACCCAGGTCCTCCGACTCTGTACTGAATTTCAAGACCAACTCATTTTACAGACGAGGGACCTGAGAGTTATGGAGGGTGAATCACTTGCTCAGTGTCACACACACTTGTCTTCCAGTATCTGCTTCTTGTACTAAAAACAACTAGGACTAGCTAAGAAATAGTACAACTGAGATTTGTGTTGTTGTTGTTGTTGCTGAGTTTTTTCAGTTGTGTCTGACTCTTCTAGACCTCATTTGGGGTTTTCTTGGCAGAGATACAGGAGTGGTTTGCCATTTCCTTCTCTAGCTCATTTGACAGATGAGGAAACTGAGGTAAACAGGGTGAAGTGACTTGCCCAGGATCACACAGCTAGGAAGTGTCTGAGGCTGGATTTGAACTCAGGAAGATGAGTTTTCTTGAATCCAGGCCTGATACTCTACCCACTATGCCCCCTAATTGCTCACAGCTGAGTCTAGTCTTTAGGTTTTCAGATTCCAAGACCAGGGCTCTCCATGCTGAGGAGATACCTGGGAGGAAGGAAACAACAGGACTGTGGGAAACTGGAGACTATCATAGCTAGGCCGAAGTGAGTGTGGGTGTCCTGCCATGTCAGTCAACTAGTATTTATTAAGCACATACTATGTTCTGGACACTGCACAGAATGCTGGGATAGGTACTAAACTCATGGTTTCACCGGTATAGGAAATTTCCTGGTGATAAAACTCCATCTGCAACTTGAAATCCTAGGGGGTTAATTTTTACCTACTTGATCATCCCAACATTCCACAATGAAGTAAGAGGAAGGAAATAGGATATAACGGATAATCCCTACCATTGGTCTGTGTCTCCTTCTGTATCTGTCAAATGAACAGAATAATGTGAAATTTGTGGAAGAGTCTCAATGAAAATATTGGATAGAGTGCTGTACAAAATGGTGGCTGTTTGATCAGCCCTATCTGACTTAAATAGACTGAGGCCAAAAGAAGCCTTTTGAGGTCACGTTGTTGTTTGTCCATTTTCAAAGAGGACCAATGACATCACAGGTGATGTCTTGACCTGAGCATGAATTGGATTTAAGCGAGTTGCACCAAGCCATCAGATTCACTCTCTCTTCCAGAGTCATCGGAGTCCAGTGGCAAGACAACATCAGGATGACCGACAATGGACCAGGATGCAGTCAGTAGATGACCTTGGTGTCTTCCATGTCGGAGCAAGCTCTACGTTCTCCACAGCACATTCATCAGCTTCCTTTATGGCCATTGGAGCAAATTATGGTCATCCTTCCCATTCTGCCAGAAGTCTTCCCATGCTTGGGGTAGACACCCCCTCACTTACAGATCTGAGACCTGTTGGTTACCCTCCACCTGGAGTAGTGCATCTACTAAAACAGTTTGTTTTTGCTGGGCAATGAGGGTCAAGTGACTTGCCCAGGGTCACACAGCTAGTAAGTGTCAAGTGCTGAGGCCGAATTTGAACTCAGGTCCTCCTGAATCCAGGGCCGGTGCTTTATCCACTGCGCCACCTAGCTGCCCTACCAAAACAGTTTGAAAGGGGTGTGGTTGCTACACATGCTACAGCTTCTTGGAGTCCTAGGTGAGTGTTAGGTGGACCAGGTGTCTGACACCAGAGGTGGAAAGCAGCCTTGAGAAGGCCTCCCCAGCCCTCACACTAGAGGTGCTAGTCCTCCTGAACACCACGTACACCCCTGAGGCCATGGAGGGAGTCAAGTTTCCAGACTTCAGGCCCTTGTTCTTTCTATTCTACCCCTGCTTGCCGTGTGAGGCTAGAGAAGCATGGGACAGCAAATTGGAAGAAAAGGGGGTGACTTGAAATCAGGAGACCAGGATCTTAAGAAATACACAGGGCACTGGACTGGAAGTCAGGGGGATATGGGTTCAAATCCTGCTTCAGACATTTAACTAGCTGTGAGACCCTGAGCAAACAGCCAGACTTCTATGTGCCTCAGTTTTCTCACCTGTCAAATGAGGGGGTTGTAACTGATGTACTCTAAGGTTCCTTCCAACTCTATGGAAGAAAGGAAAAGAAGGAGGGAAAGAGGGAAAGAGGGAGAGATGAAGGAAGGAAGGAAGGAAAAGAGGAAAGAAGGAAGGAGAGAAATAATAGCATTTATACAATGTTTTAAAGATTTTAAAAAGAACTTCATATATATTGTCTCATTTAATCCTCATAACAGTCCGGGGTAGGTGCTATTAATATACTTATTTTGCTGAGGCTGAGAGAGTTTAAGTGACTTGTCCAGGGTCACATCTAGTAAGTGTCAGAGGAGGTGGGCTTTGATTCCATGTCTTCCTGACTTCCAGTCTAGTGCTAAGAAAGAAAAAGAAAGGAAGGAAGGAAGGAAGGAAGGAAGGAAGGAAGGAAGGAAGGAAGGAAGGAAGGAAGGAAGGAAGGAAAAGGAAAGGAAGGAAGAGGAAGAAAGAAAGAAAAAGAGAAAAGGGAGAGAGGAAAGGAAAAGGAAAGAAAAAGAAAAGAAGAGAGAAAGAAAAGGAAAGAAGGAATGAAAGAAAGAAAAAAGGAATGGAGGGAGGAAAGAAAGGAAAAGAAAAAGAAAGGGAGAAAGAAGGAAAGAAAAAGAGGGAAGTAAGAGAGGGGGGAAAGAAAGAGGGAAAGAAGACAGGAAAGAAAGAAAAGAAAGAGAAGAAAGGAAGGAAGAAAGAAAGAAAACAAAAGAAAGAAAGAAAAACATTTTAATATCTTCCCAAGGTATAAGCAGGACCCAGCTTCCTCAGAAGGCAACCAGGAATTCACAAAGTGGTCTGTGTCAATATCTAGCCAATATCTATTTAACTTCCTTTGAATAAATAGCTCTGTCTTAGGCCTCAAGAGAATATGATCTCTACCTTCATGTAGTTTCCCACCGAACTGGGAGGGAAAAGAATCACAATAGCCAGCCTCCATGCTCTGACGTAGGCTTGGCGTGGTCAGAGGGATGTGGCCTGCCCTGTGGCAAGGAGCCCACTCAGTGGTGGAGCATGGGTTAGTGGAAAGCTTTGGACTTGAAATGGATCATGAGGAGAAACTTTGGACTTTAGAGAAATCCAAGTTAGGGACCAGCTGTTTTTCCTACATGAGGGAACTTTGGAGGACAGAAGCTAATGGAGAACCATCACCCAAAGTTAAACAGGGGAATGATGGCATGTGGTTGTGTGGGTGCTCTCATACTTGGGGCAGGCTCACTCCAGCCCTTTGTGGGGCAGAACCCAGAATCAGGCTAGGCTGGAGAGAGAATGTGTCAGGGCAGGAAGCATGGGTCGGAGCATCAAATGTGACTCATAAGAGACCTCTGGGCCACTCCCATCCTCCCACAAGAGCCATCTGCACTAATTCTCCCCAGCTCTGGGATTTTGAAGAGTAGGCCCTTTAAAGGGTCTGGCATCACCTGGGATGGGGTGTGGCTTGGCAAGCAACCGCCATGTTTAGCACAATAACCTGATTGTGCTGGTTGTTCCAACCCAGTGACTCCAGTGGTCACATGTCCCTTGGAGGAGGTGAGGGGGGAGGAACCATGACCTTTGTCCAGAGATATGGAGCCCACAGGGAAAGCTGAGTGCCAAGGGGCTGTTGGTATTTAAGAGTAGAGAGCACCCCCATCAGGGGCAGAAGTAATTCGATTTCCTTCCATTGCTCTTGGGAATGGGGCAGCTCCCTCCCTTCTTCTACTGACCAAGCCCAGGACACTGTCTGGAGAGCCATGTCAAACAGAGTTGAGCTTTGGGATTCAGATTTTCCCCAGAAACCATGAAAAATGTGGCCTTGGGAAGGAACAGGGGAAGGCATCAGGGTGGAATCAGATGATCTGGTCATACCTTTGAGCTAAATCTCTCTGAACCTTAGTTTCCTCACCTGTTCATCAAGACGGTTGAGAGAAGGTAACATAGAATTGTAGATTAACACTAGCTGTGAGATCCTGGGATAAGTCACTTAACCTCTTCCAGCCTGAGTTTCCTTATGTATAAAATGGGGATACTTACCTCACAGGGTGGTGGTGAGGATCAAATAAAGCAATAGAAAATGCTTTGCAAACCTTGAAATGAGTTACTGGTTATTATTATTATTATACTTTGACAATCTCTAAGATTTCTTTGAGTCTTTGAATCCATGAGTCAACTCCCAACAACAATGACCAAGGAAATAGACCTATCATCATCTTAGTACAGTAGTGTCAAACTCACATAGAAATTGGGGTCACCAATCTGTACACAAGGATCTCTACAGGCTGCATACTGATTTAGTTTTAATTATGGTCTCCAAGGTTTATTGTATAATTATTTATTTTAAAAAATATTTCCCAGTTATGTTTGTTTTTTTGTTTTTGTTTTTTGTTTTTTTAGTGAGGCAATTGGAGTTAAGTGACTTGCCCAGGGTCACACAGCTAGTAAGTGTTAAGTGTCTGAGGCCGGATTTGAACTCAGGTACTCCTGACTCCAGGGCCAGTGTTCTATCCACTGCGCCATCTAGCTGCCCCCCCAGTTATGTTTTAATCTGGTACCCCACACTTGGGAGGGGCCACATGTTAGATGATTCTGTTCCAGAGGAGAGAGGCAGGTTGGAAGCATCCTCTAAGGCCAGACAGAGAAAGGAGGGCAAGGCCCTGCCCAAAGGGTTGGGAAGAGCCTCCCATGACTACTCAACTAGGTCACAACACTTCTGTCTGGTGGCTCTGCTACCAGAACCAATGAGGACCATGCAGCAAACAAGAGTCCTTAGCTCATGGGCCCTACCTTAATTGGGCTAAGGAGGTATGGGAAGCCTATGAAACATATTCTGGAGAGACTCATGGATAAAGCCATCAGAATTTTGAAGTTGGGAGTGGGCAAGCCAATAATATGGTTAATCTGTATGTTTTACTTAAATTTTTTTCTAAGTATACTCCTTATATAGCACTCAGGACTAAATCTGCAATTGTGTTGGAAGAGGGAACAAATGATGAAGAATCTGCCTTTCCTAATGCAAGTCATCACCCTTTCTGCAGCTTATAGTCAAGCTGCCAACCCTCTGTTACAACATGCTCATCTCCAAATATATGAATCTTTTATTTTAAAGCACCTAGTAGTATATTTGCCATCAGAAATAAGTTAATTTTAGGTTGGAAAGAGGCCCTTAGAGAAAATCATAACTAAAATTGTTGTGTTTAAAGCATTTTCACCTTCAGAATCTCATGAAATCCTGATTGAAAATAACCCTGAGATGCAAGCAGAGGAGATATTTAACCCTATTCTTTCCATTTTACAGATTAAGAAACTGAGGCTCAGGAGGTTTTGAATTGCATGTGGTTACACAGGTTTGAAGCAGCAGGGTCCAAAGTAGAATTCAGGCCTCTGGCCTACCAGTCTAGTGCCACCTTATAGAGGAGAAAATGAGGGCCCAAGAGGTTAACTGATTTGGCCAAAGCCACACAGCTACCTAGTGAACCTTGACGTACTAAATAAATGTGAGTTACTATTATTGTGTGTTTTGTTCATGGTAGAACTCCAGGTTTCCTGATTTTCAGTCCAGTACTCCTCCTACCTTATTATCCTTCAATAACTAAGCATCTCGACAACCCCAACTGAGGCATGGCCAGCTCATGCCAAATGGCACCAGTGCCTAGGGGGAGGTCTCTCTGAAACAGGGTGGATTTCCAGGTGAAAAAGGGGCAGGAGGCACAAATAAGAAGCATTTGTGAATTCTGTTAATGTGGCTTTCAAAGGCAGTGAGATGCTTTATGAAGGACCACCTGACTGACTTGGCTTTCAGAGCATGGCTTTTCCAATAGGGCTCTGGCTTGGGGGATAGTAGACCTTGTTTCAAATCCTGCCTCTGCTCCTTACTACCTCTGTGCCCTTCGGTCAATTGAGTTTCTCTGGGTCTCAGTCTCCCCAACTGTAAAATGAAGAAAACTTATGATCTCTAGGGTCTCTTCCATTTCTAGGTCTTATGAACCTGGAACCTGGGTCCTGGACCCGTGACTCCTTTTCTTGCCTTCCTGCCTACCGGGAATCTCTGCAGATACACACTTGCCCACCACTCTAGTAGACCACCTGACCTCATGCACAGGAAAAGGAAGCCCTTTCCTGAGGTTTAGGCTGGTGGTGGGGAACTGTTCTTGGTGACTATGAGGTCTGAAGATCTCACATAGTGGCCACCCTAGTTCAGGCTCTGATCATCCCTCACAAGCACAATTGCAGTAGCTTCCTAAGTGGTCTCTTGGCCTCATTTCTCCCAACTCTTACCCATCTAACACATAGTCACCAAAATGATTTTCTTAACGTACAGGTCACTCCTCTGCTCTATAAATCCAGTAGCTCCCCAGTACCTTTATAATCAAATTTAAACTGCTGGTCATTGAAAGCCTCACAACTTGGCCATCTCCTTCTTTTTTACCCTTAGATATATTAGTTCACACCTTGAACTCTACCGTACAGCCACACTGGCCTCATTGTTCTAGACACACAGACTGTCTTCCCCCCATCTCTGTGTCTTTGTTCCAAAGAGTTTTTCTTTAGTCTCCTGGAATCCATGGTTTCAAGACTCAGCTCAAGGGCCACCCTTTACAGGAAGCCTTTCCTGATCCCTCCTGCCTCTAGTGTCTTCTTTTTCCCCATGGTCATTTTGTATCTGTTTTGTGTGTGATCAGATGTAAGCTTCTTGAGGGCAGGGATTGTTTCACTTTTGCCTTTTGGCACATATCTATTAAGTGTTTAAAAAATGCTTGTTGATTAACCTGACTGGCTTACAGGCTGGAGTAGCTACAAAGGCAAGGGAGGGGAAGGAAGGGAAAAGGATAAGCATTTATATAGCCTACTATGTGTCAGGCACTCTGTTAAATGCCTTACAAATATAGTGTCATTTGATTCCTGGGAGGTAGGTGCTATTATTTATCTCCATTTTACAGTTAAAGAAACTGAGGCAGAACTTAAGTGACTCAAATAGGGTCACATGGCTAGTAAGCACCTGAAACCAGATTTGAATCCAGGTTCTTTTGATTCTATGTCCAGGACTCTATCCACGGCACCACCAGCTGCCTGATGGAAGAGTCTCAAACAAACCTTTCTAACTCTCCCCTTACACCTACACCCACACTCACATACAGTGGCAGCCTCTTCTTACCTTTACTCCATCAGATCCATGGCCAGATCTGGTAATTGAAAGTTCATTAAAGAAAGGGCCATTACATTCAACAATATGACGTTCTTGTAGAGTCATGGACCAGTATAAACTCAAAAGGATCATTGAGTCTTAGCCTCTTCCACAACATCTGTATATTTTACAGTCAAGGGAACTGAAGCCTGGAGAAATGAAATGATTTAGCCAGAGATCACACAGCTAGCTAGGCAAAGCCAGGGCTAGAATGAAGTCTTCTGACTCCTCATTCAGTCCACTTTCCACTTTTCATCCCCAATCACCCAAGTGAGGGCAACTAGGTCCTGCCAAAGGCATACAGAAGATGCCTGACCTGGAGAAGACTATTCTATGGACATGTGACTCAACATCATGCTGGCTGGTGAAAGCCCAGGGATGGGCCCCCATTAGCAAATTCTTAAGAGGTGAAATCAGGACCCTGGCATGGGGACATTTCTCAGTTTAGATACTGGATATGCTGAGAGGGAGGCTCCCCGGGGTTGGGAAAGTCCCCTTCCTACAGCTGCCTCCACCTTTCTCTGTCCTCTCTTCCTCTTTGATCTTTAAATGAGAGTTTCTCCCTGATAGATTAATAGTCAAAGGATATTAACTCGTTTTCAGAAAAAGGCAAATGGTAAATAACAATATAAAAAGTGCTCCAAATCACTAAAAATGAGATGAATGAAAATTAAAACAACTCTGAGCTTTTACCTCCTTCCCATCAATGGGCAAAGATGATAAAAAGCACAAACAGTCAATGCTGGAGAGGCTGTGGGAAGCTAGGCACATACATACACTACTGATGTTGATATGAATTGGTTCAGCCCTTCTGCTTCCAAGGCACAGCTCCCTTCTTACCTCCCCAGGGCTTCTGGACTACTACCCACAATGGTCTCCATTGCTGTTGTACTCCATTTCTCTACAGCCCACTGATGATGACCCATTTTTGACTTATCCAAAAGTCTAAGGAGACTTTCTCCACCACTGCACCTCTCATCTCCTCTTGGAGCTGGGGGAGTGGAGATACAAGACAACTGGATGTACAATGGAGTTGAGGGACAGACTCCCTAGAAGGTTTCGACTACCCCTTCCTCAGCATGACTACCTCAGGATTTCTACTGTAAATGACAGCCCAAGTGGGGTGCATGGTCTTCTCACAGTCCAGGTGAGCTCTTCCTTGGCTAAGTCCTACGCAATTCCTTCTCTTGCCCAAGTTCTCTCAAGCATTAGCCTCTATGACTACACAGGACAGTCCTTGTAGGTCAGTTTAGTCGATCAACATTTATTAAGCACCTACTATGTGCCAGCCACAGTGCTAAGCCCTGGAAAATATAAAAAAAAGGTAAATGACAGTTTCTGTCCTCAAGACTAATGGAATTCTTTAGGACAAATAAAAGAAGTTTTGCTTTACAGAAAGAATCAGTAGACTCATACATTCCCCATGGATCCTCCCTTTTTACCCCCACCTTATCAAGAATTGGCCCAAGCTGAAAAAATGTAAAGAGCTTTAAAAAAGATTGAGATGGGGGCAGCTAGATGGCACAGTGGATAAAGCACCGACCCTGGATTCAGGATGACCCGAGTTCAAATCCGGCCTCAGGCACTTGACACTAGCTGTGTGACCCTGGGCAAGTCACTTAACCCTCATTGCCCAGCAAAAAACAAAAAACCAAAACCAAAACCAAAAAAACCGATTGAGATAGGAGGAAGCTAGGTGGCACAGTGGATAAAGCACTGGCCCTGGATTCAGGAGGACTGAATTCAAATCCGGCCTCAGACACTTGACACTTACTAGCTGCGTGAACCCCGGGCAAGTCACTTAACCCTCATTGCCTGCTCTCCCGCACAACATCCTGCCCCCCCCAAAACAACAAACAAACAACAACAAAGATTGAGATAATTTAGGGAAAGACTGGTTCATTTGGGGTTATTGAGGCAAATCAGGGATGGTTGAGGACATCACTAACTTTGAAGATTGAAGTCAATAATAGAAAGATGACTGGATATGGATTCAGAGAACCTCGGGTTTGATTCCAACCTTAGTTACTAGCTGTGTGGACTCTTGACAAGTCACTCAACCTCCATCTGCCCTCAACTGTAAAATGGGGATCTTAATAGTACCCTTCTGCCAGGGAGAATCAAAGGAGATATTTGTAAAGCCCTTGGCACAGTGCCTAGTACACAGCAGGTACCTAATAAATACTTCCTTCCTTCTTTCCCTAAGTGTCCAAGCCACTTCCTTGTCATCTCCACACCAAGCAGCTCTAATTTCCCTTTATGTGTTGTTTTCTCCCATTAGAATGAAGGTTCCATGAGGGGAGGGGACATCTTGCTTCCTTGTATTCGCATCATCAGCGCCTAGCCCAGTGTCCAGCATAGAGTAAGGATAAGCATCATCTCCCCAAATTGTTTTGTATTCATGCTGTATATATTTTGCATTTATTAATCTGTGTACACGTTTGTCCGCCCACCCCAGTGTAATGTTTGCTCCCTGAGATCAGAGGCTGTTGTATTCTCTCTCCAATGTCTAACACAGTGCTTGGCACATTGAACTGAACTGCGGATTTCATGTCCCTGAGGACCTTCTGCCTCTGTATTGAAAGCCCAAGCAAGCTGATCTTCCCTGCAGGGTAAAAGGCTGAGTTTCCTCCCCCAGCTATTGATGCCTTGGTGACTCACTGATTTACATCCACCCAGTACATGGCCCATAGTCCTTTCCTAAGGACTCTGGAAGAGTGAGGGGTTATACCCAGCTGTTCTGCGAAGCACAGAACAGCAGGAACATCTGGAACTTAGAGGCCATGGAGGACAAAATGAATCTCGCCTCTGATGAAGGCTCTGGGCTTGGGTTTTTTTCCTTTGGCACCCGCCCAAGACTGGCTGTCTGTCAGAGCCTTAGCACACTCCAATGCCCTTGGTGTTGGCTAGGGAGGGGAGGATTCCTGGGTTCTGAGTCCTGTTATTCTGGGCTTGGAACTGGCAGGTGTGCTGTCAAGGGGGGAAAGAGAGGGAGTCAGTAGATCATTTGTGGGGGGTGGGGAAGCTGCTCTTTCATGACAGGAGAATAAAGTTTTCCAGGTGCTGGAGTCTGACATCTCTCTGGACACTCCTTATGTCCCAAGAGTATTCTACTCATTACAGAAAAAGGCAGTGAAGATGAGGTCTAACCCAAGCACGAGACAGAAGGGACCTTCAGGGATTTAGTCTGAACCTAAACATTTAAGTGATAAGGAAACAAAGGGTCAGAGATGTTAAGTGACCTGTTCAAAGTTACACAGGTAGTAAAGTCAATGGTATAGTGGGTCTTCAAGCTGAGGGTCCTCTGACTCCAAAGTCCAGCTCACTTCCCACTGCACCACACTGTCTTCAAGTCTATGCTCTTTTCCCCCCTTTTTTCTTTTTGTGAAGCAATTGGGGTTAAGTGATTTGCCTAGGATCACACAGCTAGTAAGTGTCAAGTGTCTGAGGTCACATTTGAACTCAGGACCTCCTGAATCCAGGGCCAGTGCTCTATCCACTGTGCCACCTAACTGCCCCCTCAAGTCTATGTTCTAATATGTCTTTTATTTTTTAAAGGCTTTTGCCTTCCCCTCTATAAAACGTTGCTTTCCTTAATTTTTTTCTCTTTTTGTTCCCCCCCCTCCCCATTTGTCCATTCCTGCCTCCACTTTGTTACCCCCCCCTTTCCCTTCCATTTTGGTGTCTGCTTCCTATTCAGGGTGCCTCTCCAGTACTTTGAACACCTTAGGACCAAACAGGATCTCAAATTTACCCCAAATCCCTCTCTGCTTGTGTGTTGGGGCAGGAAAGGAGAGTAAAGAAAAAGAAAGGCTTGGTTACAAAGTCTCAGCTAGAAATTGCTCTCAGATCAGCAATGGGCTGAAAATTATGCCCATGGATGGCATTTTACAGCGGGCTCCCTGGGGATTGGTGCACCTTTCCTCTCACCTGCCAGGACCTGCCTCTCCTTTTCTGCCAGCTGCAACCCTGGGGAAGAAATAATGATTGATCCCCACTGCCCTGGCAGCCTGGAGGCTCTGGGGAGGGCTGGAAGGCATTGCCTAGTCTTGGGCACACTGCAGGAATCGAGGGCATCCCTGCTGTGATGGTGAAAATCTGTCAGAAAAGACCCCAGTGGGAAATGCTGCTGGGGTCTGAGTGTGTATGTGTGTGCGCGCGCGCGAGTGCGCGCTCGCTTGTGTGTTTCTAATCGTTCAAGTCCCTGGGCAAATGGGGAAAGTATTTGTTCCCCAGCACCCATCCCTGTCCCCTTTGGGCTCTGAGTCTTGTTGGTTCCTCATTACCCCTTTCTGCGGAAGCCCAAAAGGTTGTCAGATTCTCTCTAGATTTAGAATTCAAAGGGATTGCAGAGATCAAGTCCAACCCTCTCATTTTACAGATAATGAAACTGAGGCCCAGACAGTTGAAATTACTTGCTTCCCACAAACCTGTAAAAAGCCATGGCCAGGACTAGAACCCAGAGAAGTCCTATGACCCCAAGTTCGGGGATTTTTCTATTCCATGACACCAAGGTTTTTTTAAACTGGGGTTCCCTGTAGCCTGCCTATGGATGGATTTCAAGGAAGCTATGATCTTGGTTGGGGGGGGGGAATACATCTTTATTTTCACTAACCTTGAATTGAAATTTAGCATTTCCTCTAATTATTTAAAAACTTTATTCTGAGAAGGGGCCCATAGATTTCATCAGTATGATAAAGGGATCCAAGATACAAAAAGGTTAGACACACATGTGCAAAGCCAACATTTGTTCCACATCTTATTCCTTAAAGTTATTTTGGGCTTCCTTAATCTACAAGAGGATAACTACTTTCCTTGATAAACTAATCACCTGCTAATTAGCTGCTGAGAAAGGGCTAGTGCTGGAGTACTTTCTCCCTCCCCCTCCCTCCCTCATATTCATTTCAATGGAAACAGACTGTTGGAGCAGGAAGAAAGAAAGGAGGGAAAAGCATTTATTATGTGCAAGAATATTGCTTTACAAATATGATCTCATTTAATCCTCACAACAACCCCTGTAGGGTATGTGCTATTGTCGTGGCCATTTTACAAATGAGGAAAACTGAGTCAGGAAGAATTTAAGTGTTCAGGGTCCCATAACCAGAAGTGTTTGAGGTTAGATTGTGAATTCAGATATTCTTGAGTACAGATCCAACACTCTATCCACTATATCACCTAGCTGCTTCTTTAAGGAAGAAACCTCAATGACCATGGTTCTAATTTCCTTCCTTCCTTCCTTCCTTCCTTCCTTCCTTCCTTCCTTCCTTCCTTCCTTCCTTCCTTCCTTCCTTCCTTCCTTCCTTCCTTCCTTCCTTCCTTCCTCCCTCCCTCCCTCCCTCCCTCACCTCCCTCCTTCCTTCCTTCCTTCCTTCCTTCCTTCCTTCCTTCCTTCCTTCCTTCCTTCCTTCCTTCCTTCCTTCCCTTCCTTCCTTCCTTCCTTCCTTCCTTCCTTCCTTCCTTCCTTCTTTCTCTTTCCTTCCTTCCTTCCTTTTATTTTTGATGTTGTCACATAGTTAGTGTCAGAACCTGAACTAGAACCCGAGTCCTCTTGATATCCCTCTCTCCCAGTCCAGTGGTCTTCTGGGAACTCTTGGTCTGCCTTTATTATCAACCCAAAGGAGAGAGGCTAATGGCAAGATCTGTCAGGTAGGAAGGGGGAGTGGTAAATCAAAGGCAGATAGAGTCTGACAGCACACTTCTTGTCACTGTAGGCAACAGACCAGTGAGATCTGCTGTTCTCCATGTTCTAGAATCCTGAAACTGAATTAGGTAAGGGGTAGGCTGGTGCTTTGAGTTGCCACAGGGTCCCCAGAGGACTTCTGTTGGTGGAGGCCTAGGCTTGGAAAGTAGGGGGAAGCATCCAAACATCCAAATCACTGAACAACCCTGATGTGAACCTGCATTAAATGTTTAACCCCCCAAGAAACATTTTGCAAAGTACCTTTGTCCTCAATAGGTTCTTTTGTTCTGAAGCCTAGAGAAGTCTTTCCACCCCCAACCCCTCACGCCCCCCCCCCATTACTTTAAAATCCTAGTGTTGGAGTCCTCAGAGTGCTCAAATTTTATGGATAAAGAAACTGAGGCCCAGAGAAGTTCGGCAACGTGCCAAGGTTACGGAGCAAGTTAGTGGCAGTCAGAACTAGACTTCGGGTCTTCTGACTCCCTGTTTATGTATTGCCGAATGGAAGGATTCTGAATTCCTTGAGTAGTCACTGTGTATTGTTGTTGCTCAGCCTGGTGTTTTCATCAGAGTAGGGAAACTCCCCTTTACAGATATGGATCGACAGATTTTTTTTTCCTTTTTCCTCATAGGGTTTGCCTGGGGCTTTGAGAGGCACAATGACTTGTCCAGGGTCACACAGTCAGTGGAAATGGAGATGGGACTTGAAATCAGGCAAACTTCTAACTACCGTGCTGTGGCTGCCTCTCACCAGTGTATTAGGTATCATAGAGAAGTAGCTCTCTATTCTGGAAAACCAGTCAAACTGACCTTCTTACTGTTCCTCATTTGTGATATTCTATATTCCATCTCCATACCTTTGCACTAGCTGTCCTCCATGCCTGGCATACACTCCCTCGTCTCAACCACCCCTTAGAATCCTCAAAACTCTGTTAAAGCACACCATTCTACACGAAACCTTTCTGATGCCCCCACCCACCCAAGCTGCTGCCATTCTTCTCTGTTATTATATATGTATTTTGTATAAATATCAGTCCATCAATAAACATTTACTGAACACCTACTATGTGCCAGGCACTGTGCTAAGCACTGGAGATGAAAAAGGTGGGGGTGGGGGTCAAAGATAGTCCCTCCCTTCAAGGAGCTCACAATGGAACATTTCCTGCCTTCAAGGAGCTTTCAATCTAAGTATGTACACTTTGTATAAATGTACATGTGTACACATGTATTGCCATGTATATACATCTTGTGCACCTGACATGTCACCTCTGACAGAATGTGAGCTCCTCTAGGCTACCTATGGGACTAACCCACAGGTAGGTGTTTAGTAAATGTTCTGTTGACTTGATTTTCACTTTTATCTTTGGATCCCCCAGAATATAGCATAGTGTGTGGTGCACAGTAGGTACTTAATAAATAGTTTTTGACTGACCAATTGGAATTTTTGTTTATCAAAGATATAACTTCAAATCTAGGTACAATAAAACTACTTGTACAAAACAAAAAATGTTAAGGATAAGCATAAAGATACTGAAAGAGCATTGGTTTGAATACCTATGTGACCATGGCCAATCATTTAATCCCTCTGGTCTCACTTCCCCCAGCTATAAAATAAGAGGGTTGCACTCTGTGACCTCTGAGTTTCCATATAAACTCTAAATACTTAAAAGTGTGATTTGGAATCAAGAGAGCTGAGTTTGAATCCTGACAAATAACTTTGCCTTTGGACCTCCTTCTACAGCTAGGTAGTAGAGTGAAGAGAGACTATATCTGGAGTCAGGAAGACCTGTGTTCAAATCCTACCTCACACACCTAGGTGTTTGACCCTGGGTACATTGTCCTAGCTTCTACTTGCTTGAGGATAAATAAATTAGTTTATATTTGTTAAATGCTTTACAAACCTTAAGAAATGACACAATAAATGCTATTTATTATTACTATTTTCTTCATTTGCAAAATGGATATCATGATGCTTGCATCACTCACCTCAAGAAGAAAGCTATTTGTAAATTTTAAGACCAAAAGAAATGTGACTTGTTACTATAAATGTTAATGTATTAAATATTTGGTGCATATTGAAGAGTATCTGGATAACTGTCCTTGATTGTGGTCCTGCTCTGCCTGCCCAAAGGGAAAAGGGAAGGACTAAGACACTCAGGACACCTTCTCATGAGCTCAAGAATTTCTGTTGAGGTCCCAGAAAGGTATATGGTCAGTTTTCTCTTGTTGGTTCTTGGACTTAGGGATTTGGGGACCTAGCCTACCCAACTTGTGCATAGAAAAACTCCTTTATTGAATATATACTGGAATCTGAACTAGACATGTCAATTTTCTAGAAATATTGAATCTATGAGAAAAAAATGGAATTGTTTAACACGCCAAGTACTGAAGTAGGAGCCATAAAAGGAAAAATACTTTAAATGGAAATCTAGAGGAAGTAGGTACATACAATTTTGTATTTAAAAAAAAAATCTAAAGTCCCTTTGTTAATATAGTAACTCAAAATGCCAACTTGTCTTGATCATAAAATTATTATCATGTGTAGTATATTTAGTAAGGTGAGTTAAAGGTTAAGGGAAATGTTTTGGGTTTTCAATTTTCTTTTTTTTTTTGTAGTGAGGCAATTGGGGTTAAGTGACTTGTCCAGGGTCACACAGCTAGTAAGTGTTAAGTGTCTGGGGTCAGATTTGAACTCAGGTACTCCTGAATCCAGGGCCAGTGCTCTATCCCTGCCACCACCTAGCTGCCCCCGGGGTTTTCAATTTTTAATGATGAACCAAAGAAGTCCTTCATGGGGAAAAACAGCAACAACCTTATTTCCTACTAAATGTGTCCAGTTTTTCCTTAGGTCTTCACCTTCTCTATTTCCCTTCTCTCTCTTTTTCCAATTTCCTTTTTCTTTGTCTTTCCCCTCTGTCTCTGTCTATCTCTGTCTCTCTCTGTCTCTACTCTCCAGTTTCTAGCCTCCTGCATTGCAGAGAGAGGAACCAGTTGGAGCTAGCTGAGCCAGTCTGGGACCTGCTGTGTCATTCCTGCAGGGTCTTTGGGCTCCCAGTGAAGCCTGGCGTTTCCTCTTTTATCAGGTCAGGGAGAGTTTGTGTCCTGTCCAAGCTTTTGGGGCACCTCCAGTACAGAAAATTTTGCAACCCTGTTCTTGCTGCAGACCAATAACATGTGCTGAGACATGAGAAAGCAACCTTTCTTCTAGGGATGAATCCCAATTCTTCTATTTTCCATCCTGAAGTGTCACCTCATTCTTTCTAAACAGAACCTCCATACCATGTACACACACACACACACACACACACACACACACACGAACTCATACTCACACAAGCTGCCCCACCCCTCCTGCGTTGCCTCCATGCATAGTGCACACTCAAGATAATGTGTTTGGGGAAATGCTGGGGTGGTGGTGGGGGGAGGTAGCAGAGTTGGAGGAGAGAGGCAGCATTTATCACCATTTTGTCCTTTGTCCCTTTCTCTCATTTACATATAGATTTGCAAAATCTCAGAGACAGAAAAGTCCTTAGAAATTATCTAGTCCAGGGGTTCTTAATCTGGGGTCCACTGATGATTTCAAGGGGTCTGTAAACTTGGATGGGGAAAAAGTACATTTTTATTTCAATACAACTGGTTTCCCTTGTAATTTTTGTATTTTATTTTATGATAAGTCTCCACTAGACTGCCCAAGGAGTCCATGACACAGAAAATGTAAGAACACCTGCTCCAGTCCAACACCCCTTATTTGATAATGGAGGAAACTGAGGCATAGAAAGAAGTGACTTCCTGGGTGTTTTACAGACTGGAACCCTGACTCTTTCCATTATATCAGGAATGTTTCCTTTTAGTGAAAGCCCTTTCTCTTCTCTTCTCTTTCTTAAAAAAAAAAAACAAACCTAATTTCTCACCTGTCTGCCTTATCTCCCTGCCCCCGCCCCCCCCCCCCCACATTCCCCCAAGCAGAGCATTTAGTAAGCCAAATTCAATTACACTGTTTTTGAGGACTTTTCAAAGTCTTCCCATTTGAACCCTAGAAAATATTGTAACTCCCTGCTTCTCTCTTTAGAACTTGCTTCTCTTCCTCCCCTAGTTTCTAGGCTCAGCCTTGTACTGGGGTTTGGACCTCACTGGGCCCCCATTACTCCTCAAGGAGCAGAAACAAAGGGGAGCCCTAACGGAGAGGCCAAAGCAGAGACAGATGGTGGATAGACATCCCCCATTCAATCGTTTTTATTATTATTATTAATTAATAATGATGATGATAATCTAATGATGTGTTTTGATAACCTGAGAGAGTTTTCCTGATTCCAGCCATCTGAGACTGGAGTAGGGAAGGTAGGGGAAGGGAGTAGGGAAGGTGGGTATCACCAATAGGAGAGGAGACTGAGCCTTCTCACCTTCAGTCTGTCCCCTGCATTCATCTCTTTCTTCTTTTGTCCCTCTGAGAAGGCTTTTAAGTTAGAAAAAAAAACATTAAAAGAAATCCTTAAAAATTGGATAGAAAAAATCCCAAAACCCTTTACCCAGTGGGCAAAGATTGGTAGAGAAAGTAGCTAACCCTGGATTGAATAAGAATTTGAGTCCCCTAGAGAGATTTGCTCCTTCCTCCCAGAAGGAACTGGCCCTAGGGTGCCCTCTACTCCTAGCCTCGTTCTCCCCATTCTGCCACTTTAGCCCCCTCCTCTGGGGACCGAGTGGACCTGGAACCCAGGCCTGCTGCAGTTAGGGCTCAGCTGTCTCCGTCTCCCTTCTCAGGCTGTAAACAGAAGCTCGCGCGAATGTCTCTAACTCCTGAGTCCACTCAGCCATGTCCCCCTTGCAAAATCCTCCCCTTCCCCGCGCCCCCCTGCACCCAGCCAGCCAATCCGCGGCCTGCGAGCCTCGCCAGACCCATCTCCCAGGGCCTCAGCGGGATAAAACCGGTCGGTGATGCCGGGCGGATGGGAACAAACTTCCGAACCAGTGAAGGTGCGGGGAGCCGGGTAACCTCCCAGGCGAACCGAAGCAGCCGAGGGCCTGCAGCGGGCCAGGTACGAAGCCCCGGGCAGGAAGGAGGGAGCGAGTGGATATAGGGGATGGGGCAGGTCCTGGGTAGCTTTTCAGCCTCAAGTTACAGGAGGTGGGAATGGAAGGGAGAGGAGGAAGAAGGGAAGAGGGAGTCAGGGTTTCGAAGGAGCCTTCACCGCACCAAATCTCGTAGCTGGTCCTGCTCACGGGAGGACTGCAAGCAAGGGTGGACCTGTTCAGGTTCAGAATCCACCCTGGACTGCCGGGCTCCGAATTAGACCCTGAGTCGGGTCCTGGGAGCGAGGGGGCGTCTAGGGGAAGGGGCTGCGGGGCTCATTGCCGGCCAATTGAATTTTTTCTAGCAGAGCAGCACGGAGGCCGGTGCTGTCGGGACAAGGTGTCCGAGATTCCCGAACCCTCTGCGTGGGCCGTGACCGCTTCCCTCATTCATGCCTCACAATTCCATCCGCTCGGGTAAGGTACGCGGCGGGGTCCGAGGCCCCGGGTACCAAGGCCCGAGCACTCGCGGCGCGTGTGTGATTGTGCGTCCGTCCGTCGGTTCGTCCGTCCAATCGTCGGCCTTTCTGTCTGGGGCTTGCGCTGGAGCTCTATTCCTTGCAAGCAGAGCCAGAGGAATAGGGCTTGGAGGCTGTCTGTGCCTCGGTCCAGGCGGGGTACTTGACCTGTCCTCCACCGACAGGTCCTGTGCCCCCCCTGGACCGACGGAGCGGACCCGGGCTGGCTGAGGGGCTGCCTCCAAGGCAGGCCACGGCTTCTCTCCCCTCCAGTTCATCCCGAGGGCTTTCGCCTCGACTAGGCTACAAACCCCGAGGCCGGGCCCAGCCGGGTTTCTATAGCTCAGGTCCCCTTGGCTGGTCCCTGAGTCCTAGACTGCTCCCGAGAGGGGTAGCGCTCACAGCTCGAGCCTGCCCGAAGAGGAGACATCTCCTTTCCCCAGGCCAGAGCCAGAGGCTGTCCTCCGGAGGACAGGGAGAAGGAAGGGTGACGGGATAGGGGTCTAATACAAACGAAACTTGGGGTCCTTCTCGGGCTCTTTATGCCCTTCCCCAAGGCTGGGGGAGCAAGGGGTGGGGGGCCGGCCGTCCCCTGTGTGGTTGGCTGAACCGCAGGTTCCGGCCCTCCGGGTTCAGGCTCTCCTTCCCTCCATCCTCCCCAATGCACCTGGGTCTCCTTCCCCCGACTCCTGATCCCCGGGTCCTGGGCTGGGGCCCACCGGAATGGGAGTCGGCGTAGCGCAGGTGGTTGGGGGAGTCAGTTGCCACCTCGCGGGCTTTGCACCCTCAACCGCTCGGGGGGGGGGGCGGTGTGCGGAGGTGGGATAGGGCGCTTTCAGCAGTGGGGGGGCTCCAAGAGTGCCAGGGCAGTAGGGCCGGGAGCCCGCCCGCCCGCCCGCAGTGATAGATGGAGCCCGCGCCCCACAGCCGCGAAGGCGATTTATGGGGCCAGGGCGCAGGGCTAATCGATTTGGACCGACAAAGTGAGAGGAAATCGATATTTCAGATTAATTCCGGGCGAATATGAAGTCCCCGCTCTGTAAACGGAACATTTGTTATATAAAGAGGCCGAGCGCCGTGGCTGCCCCGGTAATGAGAGATCTCTATTTGATCCCCACCTCCGCAACCGGCTTGCCCTGGGCCTGGAGGCTGCTGCCTGCCGGCGCTCCCGGACTCTTATCTCCAGTACCCCGCGTACTGCGCTCAGACATAGAGAGACACTCAGACAGGCACTCCACTCTTTCCAGGCTCGGGAAATCTTGCTCTTTTGACTCGAGTGTCTGTCCGAGATTTCCCTGGGCAGCGAGTCCAAACGAAATCCGAATTGATCTAAGCAAAACGTTGCCCAGAGTTTCTCCCGGTACCTAGCCCTTTAGTGGAGGTCTCCCGTTGGCCTAACAGCGTCCAGGGCCGTTTTAGGGCCTTCCCCATCTTCCCCACTGGGGGCTCAGATCTAGGAAGGAGCTTCAGCCATGAGGAGACAGGCAAGGACAAGGGAGCACCCACCCTCCCTCAAACACTGGCTAGATAGGGGGAGTTTGGGGAACAGGGTCATTCAGGTGCTTTGTGGTCACGGGCACAAGGTTAAGAACTCTTGGAAGAATAATCCCCTTTATTTCAGAAAGTCACTTTTTAAAAGTGATCTCAGTCTTATGGCAATTAATTTGTACCATTTTGGAAGCCTCCTTTCTTGGTCTCGTTTTGACTTTTCCAGGACATGGGGTGGGGAAGAGGGATTTACTGTCACCAGCGCCCAGGGGCAAATAAGACTCTTTCAGGCACTGTTCGCCCAAGCTGGGGTGGGTTGATTGAGCCAAATCCTAGGACAGCCAAGTGATTTAGTGTGGCTGTGGTTGTTGTCTGCCGCTGGTCCCTGGAAACTGGGCATTGCCCTCAGGACTCCGGGCTACCTTCTCTCTCTGCTCTTGGCCTTTCCACCTGGACCATCTAGCCTGTTCTTTGTGTCCCCTATGCCGCAATTCTGGAGGCACTAGGTCTGAGAGCCCCAGGCTCGGGTCGAGGAGCCGATTTTGCCCAAACCTCTAGCTATTTTAATTTTTCTCTGTAGTTTCATGTCTTCTCAGAAGCACTAATCAGGGCGTCTACAAAAACACATACGAATTCGAATACACACACACGCACACACACACAAACACACACACCTACACACACACAGTGTCCTTTTCACTTAAAAACAAAATTAAATAGCGAGCCTGGAGAATAAAATTGCAGCCTTCCTATCGAAGTAGATTTGATGATAATTTCTGACTAGAGCGATAGGCATCCCCCTCATACTTCCAACTGTGTCATAAATAGGGCACGTATATGTCTATTTTAATTTCTATAATGTGTTGTACGTATATGTGACAAAGACAGAAGCATATAGTAACAGAAGAAGGGAGAGACAGGCAGACAGACAGAGATAGAAGCAGGACAGAGACTGAGAGACACGCAAAAACAGAGACAGAGAGAAACACAGAGACACACACAGGAACCAAGATTACCAGAAAAGAGAAGAAGAGAGATTGAAATATAGGGAGGAGAGGGAGGAAGGAAAAAAAGTGAGAATTCCTTAAGAATTTAGGCATTTGCTGAAAAGCTTGACAAAGCTGGCCGTTATGTCCAAGCAGAGCAGCCTAAAATGCAATGCGAGTTTGTATTAATCGTGCTGGTTCTCAGATCCTTAATGGAGTTATTTCTTTTCGGACATCCTTTCCCCAAACCTACAGCCCAGGGGGGCCCTTCCGTATTTGTGGTCAGATTCATTGGATGGCTTTAACAGTTTCTGGTCGGAGATTTAAGCCAGTCACCCCTTTTTTGTAGCCACAGATTCTCTCCTACCTGCAGGACTGGGGTGCTATGTGCGCGGGGGAAAGTGGGGGACACGAATGCTCCCTCGCCACCAAACCTTCTGCTTTCATTTCCAAGTATCTCAGATTCTTGGAGGAAAGTAGGATTTCTTTCACCCGGAGCGGATAATCGGGCCTTCTCTCCTTAGCCTCTCTTCCAACGAAGGAAGCCGGTCCAGACCTCGCTTCAGTTCTGGATCTCGCCCTCGGGGACGCCCGAAAGATCGACAATCCCTGAAATGCAAGTCCCTGAGAAAAGTTCCCAGTCGTCCTAAGTGGAAGGCCTCTGTCCAGTCTGGTCAGATCTAATAACAGTCTTTTATTTTTCTTTAAAAAACACCGGGATTCGTTTTTGCCACTAGCCAACTCTTTTGCCTTCTCACTCTTCCATTTATTCTGCGGGCTCAGTTCATATGGCTTCTTCTTCTTCTTCTTCTTCTTCTTCTTCTTCTTCTTCTTCTTCTTCTTCTTCTTCTTCTTCTTCTTCTTCTTCTTCTTCTTCTTCTTCTTCTTCTTTTTTTTGGAGGGGACCCACCAGCATAGACTTCATTCTCTGGGACGGCGAACAATTTTTCGTTGTCTTCAGTTTTCAGACACACAACGAAACCACCCCTCCTCGCCCCAGAGAAAGAACAAAGGGAAGCTGACAAGTGTTCCAGGTACTTGGCCTGGCATCCACAGTAGCCCCTGCTCCTCACCCAGAAGTCTTCCTTGCCCGCAGGGGGCGGAGGGACAAGTTTTTGGAAGAAAGAGGAAGCTCAGCAATATAGCTCACGGGATGAGATTTCCATTAAAAGTTTGGTTACGTCCTCAACTTTACCAAATCAATCAACGTCTTCCGACCACAATTGCTTAGGCACGGGAAAAGGAGAAGCACCCCCCCCCCAACTTTTCTAGGTCCTTTCTCTTTCTCTTTCCTTAGATGGGGGAAGAAGAGAGGGCTGCTTTGGGGAAGAATTTCCCCCACCTTCCTCCACTCCCCTTGCGGTGTCCTGGAAATTTAGCCTTACTCCCCAGGAAGGATGATGACCTAGCCTCGAGAAGCATAAAGCCGTTTTGGAGTTTTTCAATTCATCTTTGTTTTTAGGAGCGGACCATCCTCCCACCTTCATCATGAAAGTTAATTAGGAGATAATTTAGCTACCTTGTGAATTAGTTTGAAGATAAGTATCTTTTGAGGCTTTGTCACTTTAATGGCCCTTCTTGATGGATAAGAAGTCATTATTCTGAGTGACACTTTTTTGATGTCTATTGGACCCGTTCGTTGGGGAATTTGGTGGTGGTGGTGGGGGATGGGGGAGGGAGATGAATTTTATTTGAAGTTACCAGCAACTACCCCGAAGCCTCACACTTTTGCTGAGGACCAAAGGAAGTTGGCAGAAAAATAGAGAATGATATAAAAGAAATAAATCCGAAGGAATTTTGATTAATCAAGAAGTCTTACGTTAAAAAGAAGAAACGTCAATTACGATAATGAAATAGATAGAATGCTGTATTACACCCTCCCCCCACCCATTACTTCCTTACAGCAGGTTGTAGGTTTATGAGCCTCTGAATAGATAGGGACTGTGCATCTAGATTACCAATTGGCAGTAACGAAAACATTTTCCCGGGATAAAATAAGCAGAGGCCAGTCTGGACAAGCAAAGGAGCAGAAGTCTTCCTTATTTGCAAAGGCCAATTATAAGACAATTTCTCTAGTTAGCATCCCTGCTGTAATTATTGATGAACTGGGTATGAAGGTGAAATTTTCCTTACCGTGACAGCCCTCTCATACCAAAACCTCGGAGTATGTGGTTTAATCATTCACATCCCAGAAAGTTTTAGAGCAGGAGAGAGTTGAGAGAGAGGAGAGAGAGAGAGAGAGAGAGAGAGAGAGAGAGAGAGAGAGAGAGAGAGAGAGAGAGAGAGAGAGAAGACTGAGACAGAGGGAACAAGAGAAAGGAAAGGTAGAGATAAGAGAGTGAAGTTTCACAAACAAGGATCTTATAGGTGTGTAAAGGAGAAGAGAACTCAATAGGGTCTAGGGGCGATTTTATGTAAGTCAGAGTAAGAAAGTCAGAGTCGTGTTTTCGCTTAGTCAGCCTTGAACCCACCAAATTCCAGCTCCTGCTTCCATCTCTCTTATCCACAGATAAAAGGCACATCGGTGAGGGACTGAAACAGGCAGGATCTCAAATGTTTGCGATCCTTCTTGTTGGTAACCCTGGAGAGAGGGAGCAAGCAGGGCAATGCTGCGGGAGTGTAAGGGGATTGGAGCCAGAACTCCAGTTTTTATTTGTCTTTATCATTAATTAAGCCCACGGTCAGATTTGTATACGTGCGTGCTCCTGTTCATTCCAGCGTTTGGTGCACTGGCAATGGAAACCTTCACCCATTAACCAAAAGGAAAACAGGCAGGAATGAGAGGAAAAGCACCAGAAAAGATCCTCTTGTTTCAGGTTAAAAGCAGCCAGCCTCTTTTCCAATCATTTATGCACAAAATCTTCTCTGCTTTTAATGAGACTTCTCCTAAATTACACGAAGCTGCAAGAATGAGGAAACATTTTAAGAATCACAAATTGCAGATAATATCGCATACCAACCGCACTATTAATGCAACTGAAAAAATATATAAATAATGCAAAAATTTAGCAAGGGAGAGTTTAGTAATGGAAAATTCCCCTGCAATTAAATCAAACAGTAATTTAATGGAAGTATACCCGAATGAATTAGCATTTATTAATTGGTTCTCATAAAACAATTGGAATTTGTCTGGGTTTTTCTTTTTCCTTTCTTTCTTTTGAAAAAAGTTATTTATTTCAGCATGACAAAGTTCCTCCAGTGTTTATTTCAGAATAAGCAGTGATCTCACGATTTTTTTATGAAGATTTTTTTATTCACCCATTGGTACATTTTTTTCTTCTTAAGGGAAGGCTTGGGGATGAAGGGAAAATACCATCCCTTTGCACAGTTTTGCCTCTTTTGCTGGTGAAAAACGAAGCCTTAAATGCCTTTGTTTCAGGGTATTTTCAGATCTACATGGGTGACCCAGCTCTCACCATTGCATGGTGGTGGTCGTGGTGGTGAACCTCTAAACATAGACTCAATCACAGGCTACGGACCTTCTTTACCTGTGCAGGGAAATGAATTGAAAGGCAATTGAAAAGAGGACTGGACATTTGATTTTTCCACCAGGCTACCCTACTCTTTTCCCTTGATCAGCTAGCTGAGGAATAAAATTCACACTAATTTTAGAATGGAGAGAGGACTTTTGGAGGATGTGTCTGGGAATGTGTGGCTCCAAGACAACAGAGTTCTGACCTCAAAGGATTTCTATTTCCGCAGCTGGCCCATCTTGGGCACCTTGTCTTTTAAGGGGATTCTGCTTGTTCATTAAGGGAGGTCTTGAGCTTTGAGTTGGACTGAGTAAGCTTCTCTCTGGGACTCCTGAGTAAACAAGATGAAAGGAACAGTGTGGGTAAAAACAAAAACAAAAACCAACAAATAACTCGCTCAATTCCTCATCCAAGACAGTGCTATTCATTCATTTGCTTAAATTCAGCCATTAAGGGAAGACTGAAAAACATCTCCCCAAATAGTTGCTCCCCAACCTGAGAATTCTCTCTGAGGCTGTGCTTGTATGGGGTGAGCCAAGGAGGAGCAGAGGGGGAACCTCAGCTCGGGGATGTCTATGGGACGAAAGGATATATCTCCACTAGGGATGTCAGTTCAGGAAAGGAAGCAGCTTGGAATTCATCTGTTTATTTGACAAGCTCCTACTAGGTGGCAGGTGTACTGGGAGAAAGTACTAACAATAGCTCTCTTTTAGAGAATGATCGCAAGTTTAAAAAGCATTTCGTACACATTATCTCAGTGCATTCACATAACAATAGCCCTTTGGCAAGTACTGGAAAGTACAGTGGAAAGAATGCTGGTCTAAGAGTTAGAGGATCTGGCTTCAAATCCTGCTTCTGACATTCATTCCCCAGTGTGCCCTTGGGCATGTGGTTTAATCTCCCTGGATTTCAGGTTCCTCATCTTTAAAATGAGGGGATTAGACTAAATGGCTTCCAACATCCATTCTAGATCTGTTATCCCCTTTTAACAGGTGGAGAATCTGAGGCTCAGAGAAGTCAGGTGACTTGCCTAGACTCACACCGGTAGCAGGTGAGGAGTACCTGGGTAGGATTTGCATCCAGGTCTTTCTAACTCCAAGCCTGAAGCTCTGCCCACTAGATCACACTGCCTACTGTGTCCTCACGGCCATTTAGATATTAGTACAGGGGCCAGTGCACTCATAGAGTCTTAGGCTGTCAGAAGTGATCATCCAGTCCTTTTACAGATGAACAAACTGAAGATCAGAGAGGTCACACACAGCAATAAATAGTAGAACTAGGTCTTAAACCCAAACCTTCTGACATCAGTGCATGGCTCTTTTCAACATGCCACACAAATTTTGCAGCCTGTGTCAGTAGAAAGAAAAGTAGCCCAGCCCTGTCCCATGGGGCTCAGGGTAGGGGAAGAAATTTCCTTTGGTTGTTGAACAACTTACCAAGTTCCCACATTTGGTCTAGGATGGGGGTGGAGAGTTGCCCTCTGGCTTGGGTGGGGCCATGCCAAGCACATTCTCTAGAACTCATTGCTCCTCCCAATGGAGAGTATCAGAAAAGACCTTTTTAGGAAGTGTCCTTTAAACTGAGCCTTGGAGGGAGTTATGGTCTGGTTCTAAAATGTGGAACTGAGGAGGGAAAGAAGGGAGAACAGTCCAACCAATGGGCACAAGGGTGGGACTAGGATGACCTATGCTGAAAATAGCAAATATTGCAAAGAGGCTCCAACTACCTAGGTTATTTTCTTCATTAGTATCCTTAACTCACCATATTGACTTAGATCGGCTCCCTTTTTTTTTTTCTTTAGTTATACAGTTTCTCTCGAATCATTATCTCTCCCTATTTTTCCTTCTCTTCTCTCCTCCCCTGTCCCCCCGCACCCAATTGTCCCCACCCTCCATCCCAGTTCTGACTTGAATTTGTGATCCTCAGTGATGCTGAGAGCCATCTTCAGAAATTCACAAGTGAAAAATGACATCAGGACTTCCTCCCTCCCTCTGAGGACTGGGCCCTGGCTTGCCCAAAAAGCAGCCAGATGTGGCCACTGCTGGGTTGTGATCAGTGTGTGTGTATGTTGTGTGTGTGTGTGTGTGTGTGTGAGCGCGCGCGTGTGAGCGCTGGAGTGTGTTTGGGGGGGGCATTTGCTGTCAGTTGCCTTTGGTAGCATCATCTATGCTTTCCCTCATTAATGGGACCCAGGACAACCACTTGTGTCCCCCCACTGCACCTTCACACTTCTGAGGTCCCAGCACGGATCACATTTTAAAACCAGGTTGGCTATTTGCTCTTCTTTTCTCACTAGGCTAGCTAGTTGTCTAGTTTCATCCATCTGTACACATGTCATTCGTGTCATATCCATCTCTACATATGTCATATGCCCCAGGAGAATGTATATGTCCTTGATGGTGGAAACTTTTTTCATTTTATCCCTAATCCCCAGTGCTTAAACATAGTACCCGACACATAATACACAGTTAAATAGCTGTTGAATTCAAATGTGGGAATTCCCTCCCCAAGGTGAAGTCAGCAGCCTGATTGAGCCAAAGGAGAGAGAAAGGGGCCCTCCTTTCCTTTTTTCTCTTTCCCCTCTTCCCTTGCCTCCAACCACATCACTCATTAGTTTTGTTCTTTCCCCTTGTTTTCCTTAAGTGACCTCCCAGTGACCTGAATAGGTTGTACTAATTAGCGCACAGCAGCATATTGTGGCTGTCCAGCCAACCTAGGGAAAGGTCTGGGGACCTAGCAGGGTCTGGTGGCTGGTCTAAGGGTGGAAATGACTTAATCGGATCTCCTTCCAAGTCCTTGGCTTCTCCAGCATTCCCTGATGGTCTGTGCTCTGCTGAGTCAGGGGTAGCAGGGGGTCTCATTGAGGGGCCATGGGACTGTCCTTTTCACAATGGACACAAGGAGCCCTGGGCCACGAGAGGGCAAGAAACTAGAGCATAGGAGGCTGGTGAAAAGTCACCAATGAATCCAGGGGTCACCCTAGCTCACCTGACCAGTCTCCCCTGCTCAGAATGCCCTCCTCCTAATGTCTGATTTTCAGTGTGAGGGTGTCAGTGTGGTCACGTGAAGGCAGCTCTCAGAACAATGGAATCCCAATTCACACAAACAGCCCCACTTCATTAATAGCCCCCATTGACTTAGCACAGGGGTTCCCAACCTTTTTTCATCCCCATCCCCATGTGCAGGCTCCCCATAGCTCTACTCAACATGAAATATGAAAGAAAATGCAGTCCAGAGTTTACCAGGCATCTAGATTGAAGAAGATAAAGACATTAATTTTTCATAAAGAATTTTATGTGGTACTTAATGACATTTTTTAGAATCACAAAGTTATTCATTTTTTTCCTCACTAACATGACTACTTTGGTGATATTTCAGTAGGATCATGAAGTTATTTACCAAATATTCTCTGTTATTCCTTTGGTGAGAGTCTTGATGGCTTATGGGCTGAAATAAGGTTGGGAACACAGTCCCCCCTCCCCATCCACTCCCGAAGCTCAGCATTTTAATGTTACAAACTACTCCACACACAATAACTCCTGTAATTCCATCTGTGAAATGTGGAGGTTGGCTTGGGTGGTATCAGAGGTGGCTTTTGAGTTTAGGTCAATGATCTTATGATGTAGCTATTACAAGTTCAGCCTCCATTTGATGACAATCTCTCTCTCCCTCCCAGCAAAGTTTTTGTTTGATTTTGCAAGGCAATGAAGGTTAAGTGACTTGCCCAGAGTCACATAACTACCAGATTTGAACTCAGGTCTTTCTGAATCCAGGGCTGGGGCTTTATCCACTGTGCCACCTAGCTGTACCCCCGGCAAAGTATTAACTCTTTTACAGAGGAAGAAACTGAGGCTTAGGGAATTGATTATTCTCTAAGTGATTCTCTATAATTCTCTAAATTATTATCTAAAATGATTCACTGGTCATGCAGAGAATGAAGGAGTCAAAATGAGAACCCAAGTCTTTTTACTCCAAACCCATTGGACTAACTAGTCCCATCATATTGGATGAGTCACTGGACTCAATTTCCTCATAGATAAAATGGGAATAATAACAGCACCTATATCTTAGGGATGTTGTAAGGATTATTATTATTTTTTTTTTAGTGAGGCAACTGGGGTTAAGTGACTTCCCCAGGGTCACACAGCTAGTAAGTGTTAAGTATCTAGCTGCCCCATCTTGTGAGGATTAAATGAGACAATGTATTGAAAAGCATTTGCCAAACCTTAAAGAGCCCCGAAAAATGTGAGGTAGGTGGTACATTGGATAGAGCACTGGACCTGGAGTCAGGAAGACCTGGGTTCAAATCCAGCCTTAGGAATTTATTAGCTGTTTGACCCTGGGTAAATTACTTAATGTCTGTTTGCCCCACTTTCCTCAACTGGAAAATAATTTATCAATGGAAATATATAGAGTGCCTACCTCAGAGGGCTGTTGTGCAGATCAAATAAGATATTTGTAAATCAGTTTGCAAACCTCAAAGCATCCTCTAAATGTTATCTATTAAACTATTATTATCCTTACATGATTGATATAGCATAGTATTTTGTAATATATGATAATAGTATATGATAATATCATTGATAATATTAACAACCCACAAAATATTATCTGTCATATCAAAATGTTATGCCACATGCAAGGTATAATGGAAAAGCATAGATTTGGATTCAGAAGACTCAGGTTAGGATTTCTGTTCTGCTCCTTATTATCTGTCAGACCATGGACCAGTTACTTAACATTTCTGTACCTCGGTTTTCTCACCTGGGAAATAATGGGTTGGAATGGGTGATCGCTAAGGCACCTTACTTCTTAAATTCTATAATTCTGAGTGTTCCCAGAGGAGCTCTAAACCCAGGAAAAAGATAGTATCCTATTCCAGCATGTTCCCTTACAGTTATTATTCAATTCATTTTTCCTGAGCTAGGCAAAGAGTATTCTTTCCATGTTGGAAAACTGCCTGGTCTCAGTTGACTTACAGATTGGATCAACCTTTCTATAGTTTTGATGGTAGAATCAAGACTAGTTTAAGTCTGGAGCAAGAATTGGCATAAGAACATGGATAAGTTTGTTGTTGGAAAGAGGAAGAGAGATGCCATGGGGATGCTTTGGAATAGCTGAGCTCGAAATGGAATGAGATTTGGAGGTTAGTGGTATTGAGGCTGATGTGAAGAGCCAACATCGTATTAAGTGATGAGCTACCAGAATTCTTTCCAGAAGTCATCAGATTGAGAGCTAGAAGGCACTTTAGGGACCGAGTCCATCCCCATCATTTCTGAAACCCAGAGATGTTAAGCTACTTGCCCAAGGTCACACAACTAGTACAAAGCAGAGCTGAGATTCAAGCACAAATTGCTTGGCTCTCAGTCTAGGATTCTTTCCATTGCATTTGTTGAAGGAGTTTTTTAGCAGGAGTTAAAAGCCCAGGGACCCCCCACCCCCACCCCCATCCTCTCCCATGCCATCTTCCAAAGAACAGTCATAAAAGAAGTAGAGGGGGAAGTAAAAGAAAAAAAATCAGACAAGACAATTCCATTAGGCATGAACAAATCGAACAAACAAGCCTGTGGGCAGGAGAACCTGAGGTCATCTATCACAAACAGCTACTGGAGTTTCAATCCCATCCCCCTCAATAAGAAAAGCCCAGGGAACATTTTAATCTTTCAGAAAAGCAGACAGCACCATTGTTTGGGATGGTCTGTATGGGCCCAGATGGATCTTTCACTTGGTGTTGCTGATCCTTAGAGAGGTAACAGTAGTTGGAATGGGAGAAGTATAAAAACTGGCTGATTTTCATATGACTAGGCAAACCATCCCCGTGATGATTGCTTAATGGCTCAATGGTCCCAAGTTGCCTCAGAGCTCTTGGTGAGGGCTGGCAGCATCCAGTTTGGCACAACTGGCTGAGGCAGCCCTCCACTGCAACCCTGGGGTATCTATTTATTCCCTAACCCGTCAATTCTCTTGAGAAAATAGCAGGTGGCATGTGGATAGAGCCCTGGTCCCAGAGTTCAGGAAGACTGGAGTTCAAATCAATCTCAAATACTTATTAGCTGTGGACCTGGGAAAATAATTTAACCTCTGTTTGCCTCAGTTTCTTCAACTGTAAAATGAGGATTAATAGCACACCCCCTTATAGGGTGTGTTGTGAGGGTTCAAATGAGATAGTATTGCTTTTTGTTCAATCATTCATTTTATCTATCTATCTATCCATTCTATTCATTCATTTACTTGTTTATTTAGTTTTCCCCCAAGTTCCATTAAAAATCAGTTTTCACATCTATTTTAAAACTTTGTGTTCCAAATTCTCTCCTCCCTCCCCACTACCCTTAAGAGCTCAAGCAATTTAATATAAGTTATACATTGGAGTCATGCAAAACATTTCCACATTAGTTGGGTGGTGAAAGAAAATAGACAAAAAAACTTTAGAAAGAGGGAACTAACAAAAAAAATTATACTTCCATCTGTATTCAGATAACATCAGCTCTTTCTCTGTAGATGGATTGCATTTTCCTAAGTCCTTCTGATAGCATCCTGCTCATCATCATTTCTTTTGTTGTTGTTGTTGTTTGTTGGTTTTTAGTGAGGCAATTGGGGGTTAAGTGACTTGCCCAGGGTCCACTTAGCTAGTAAGTGTTTAAGTGTTGGAGGCCAGATTTGAACTCAGGTACTCCTGACTCAGGGGCTAGTGCTCTATCCACTGCACCACCTAGCTGTCCCCCCTGCTCATCATTTCTTTCAGCACAATAGTGTTCTATCCTAATCTCATCCCACAATTTGTTTCAGCCATTCCCCAAGTGATGGGGATCATCCTAATTTCAATTCAACTTTAAAAAATCTCTTTAGGATACCGACCTAGTAGTGGTATTGCTAGGTGAAGAGTATGTATGGGTTTTTATAGTCCTTTGGCCATAGTTTCCAAATTGCTCCACAGAATGTTTGAATCAGTTTACAACTTTACCAAGGTGTATTAATGCAAATGAGATGTATTTGTAAATGCACTTAGTACCAAACTACCCAACACATAGTAGGTGCTATATAAATGCTTACTGTCTTCCCTTCCTTCCCCCCTTGTTTGTCCTAAAGACTTCTCTTCCTGGTTTAGAACTATCCAGCCATTGTTGTGGTTGGGGGTTGGGAGATATTCTGTCCCCAGGCGATCTGAAGTCCAGGCAGGATCACTGTGCTCAGTTCTCATTGCCCCTGTCCCTTCCTTGAGCAAGCCCAGAACTCTCTGTCTGTCCCACCTGACTGGTTGCTTCAGTTTGTAGTCTTGTAGTGTCCCACAGGTGATGGGTCTCTGGATAAACTGTTCAATCTCCAAGGATCATATCTTCTGTTTCTATCTCATCACCTCCTTTCTCTCCTCAGGCTCTCCAGTACAGCACAGGGAACATCATAGTTAGAGGGTTGGATGTGAAGTCAGGAGAGATTTGGGTCCAAATGTTTACTCTTCATAATTTACTAGCTGTGGACCATGGGTAAAGTACTCTCCACAAAAGGTGGTTGGCACTTCTTACCAGCACATACCTTTCAGCTGTTTAGTTAACTGACTGAAGGAGAGTCCTAGAGCTCAGAGATGGAGATGAATCTTACCTGAAGGCTAATTCCATTTTTTTTTGAGGCAATTGGGGTTAGGTGACTTGCCCAGGGTCACACAGCTAGTCTGGTCTGAGGCTGGATTTGAACTCAGCCTCCTGACTCCAGGGCCAGTGCTATCCACTTTGATACCTAGCTGTCCCTGAAGGCATTCCTAAGTGGAACACAAATCCTAAAGCCCGTGTGTTCTCTCTCTCTCTCTCTCTCTCTTTTTGGTGGGCAATGAAGGTTAAGTGCCCAGGGTCACACAGCTAGTAAGTGTTTAAGTGTCTGAGGCCGGATTTGAACTCAGGTACCCCTGACTCCAGGGCTGGTGCTCTATCCACTGGGCCACTTAGCTTCCTGCCCGCCCACGTTCTCTTGATCTGGAGTTTGGATGACAGGACATGCACCTGGGAGGTAAAGAGTACCAGAGACCATACAAGGTTGAAGTAAATTGGATGAGGTTTAACCTAGAGCAGAGAAGATTTCGGTGGGATCTGAGAACTATCTCAAGTCTTTTAGGCTTAAAGATGGATTAGACCTTTTAAAGATTGGTCCCAAAAGGGAGAATGAGGAACAGTGGGTAGGATTTATAGAGAGCAGATTTTGGCGTAATGTTAGGTAAAACCTAACATTTTTTTTGAGAAGCCAGGACTTGTGATTGTATTGGCACAGATAACTCCTAGTGTGGGGATTCCTTCCACAGATGCAGATGTATAACTTGCCAGTAGTGTATAATCTCAGAATTTCCCAGGGGCATTGAGACTTGCCCATGGCCACATACAAGTGAGTATGCATCAATGGCAGGATTTGCACTGAGGGCTTCCTAACTCCATGATGAGCTCTCTCTTCCTGATGCCATGTTTCCTTAACACTTAGAGTCTCCTGAAAATGGAATCCTTTATCTTTAGGGTGTTGAGTTAATAACTCCAATAACATATTGAGTTAATAATAATTGACAGGTAAAGTGCGTTAGAGTTTGCAAAATTCTTTAGATAATCATCTCATTCAATTTCAGAATATCAGAGCTAGGGAAAAATCTTAGAGATAGCCAAAATCAATATTTTCAAACTCAAATAGAAATGGGGACCACTAATCTGTAGATAAGGATCCCTTTTTGGCTTCAGACTGACTTGTAAAATATTAATATTAATATTAGCTGCATTTAATTGTTTCTCTAGTTTTGTTTTTTTATTATTATATTCTACATTTTATTTTTGTGCCCAGTGCTGGCCTATAGAAGGCACTTAATAAATGTTTATTGAATTGAATTAATTTTGTTAAAGAGTTTCCAATTACATTTTAATCTGGTCAGGTAGCATGATTGACATCATTCCTAATTTAAACCCCCTCATTTTTTTTTTTTTAGTGAGGCAATTGGGGTTAAGTGACTTGCCCAGGGTCACACAGCTAGTAAGTGTTAAGAGTCTGAGGCCGGATTTGAACTCAGGTACTCCTGACTCCAGGGCCAGTGCTCTATCCACTGCGCCATCTAGCTGCCCCCTAACCCCCTCATTTTACAGATGAGGAAACTGAAACTTGAAATCCAGGTAAGTGGACTTTGTCTAAAGTCACACAACTGGTAAGTTTCAGGGGGAAGTAATTGAACTCAGGGTTTTCTGACTCTGAAACCAATATCTCTTCCCATTAAACTGCTTCCTTATTCTTGGATGTTTTTTCAGTTGGAAACTGTAGAGAGGATTCCCACTTGAGTATAGATAAGTTGTAGATGACCTCTGATTGCTCTCTCACCTCTGAGATCTTGTAGGATGGTAAGGGGGAGCTTAGAGCTCTGATTTTTCTTTTCTTTTTTCATTATGAGAAAAAACCTCCTTTGCAGGGAGTTATTTATTAATAAACAAATATCCCATTTGAACATCACAATAATCCTGGAAGGTATGTGCTGTCATTATCCCCATTTTACAGTTGAGAAAACGAGTAAAGGGGCAGCTAGTGGCACAGTAGATAGAGCACTGGCCCTGGAGTCAGGAGGACCTGAGTTCAAATCCGAACTCAGACACTTAACACTAGCTGTGTGACCCTAGGCAATTCACTCAACCCCAATTGCCTCATCAAAAAGAGAGAGAGAGAGAGAGAGAGAGAGAGAGAGAGAGAGAGAACTGAGGTAAAAAGAAGTTAAGTGACTTGTCTAGGGTCACATAGTAAGTGTCTGGAGCTAGATTTGAACTCAGATCATCTTCCTGACTCCAGACTCAGAACTCTATCCACCATGGGTTTGGAACAGTTTACAGAACACCAGATATTTTCAATTTGTTGATTAGTTTTGCTATTTTTTCTCTCCTTTTTTTCTTTTGTTCTTTAAAAAATCTATTTAAGTGATGGATTTTGGGGAAAGGGGAGAGGGAAAGATATAAGAAGAAATCCAAGCAGTGTAAAGACAAAATATATCAATAAAAATTATTTGAAAAATCTTTTCTGAAAGCTCTTCCAAACAGATTGGCAACAACAGGAAACGCAGAGCCTATAGAATGGAGGCTCAGCTTCCACAGAGCAAAAAGGGGGCTAAAGGGTTTCTTTGGGAGGCTTGTTTGAAAGCCCTTCCTTCCAGAGGGTGGGCTTGGGGCATCAAAGTCTGGCCTCAGGAAAATAACTCCATCTATACCCGTCTGCCTTCACACCATCTAAGTCATCATCCAGTGCCCTCACTTGCTGCCTGCTAATGAGACCTGGGCATCTATTCCAAGTCTGTGTGGAGCAGTTATGATGGGGGTAAGGGAGGAATACAGGACACACAAGTATTTGCTCCCAATCTGTCATTTCTGTGAAGATTTTATTTTATTTTAGTAATGTCTGTTGTTTTTACGTTGCATTAACTTCTTATAACAAAGTAAGAGGATAAAAAGCAACCTAATGAAACTAACCATCATCCTGACCATTTCTGATGGTGTGTCCTGTTCCATATCTAATCCTCACCATCTGTAACAAAGGAGAGAGGCTGGGGTTTTTAACCCTTTTGGTACCAAGATTTTAGACCTGTGAACCTCTGATTTTATCAATGTACTGAATTCTGATGAGGAAATTCCCTCTAACAATTGTGCATAGACAACCCATCCATCATCATAATTAGCATTTAAGGTTTGCAAAGCTCTAAATGAACACAGCACCCTCCTAATAACCCTCCAAGATAGGAGATATTATTATTTCCATTTTATAGAAAGGGAAAACTGAGGACAGACAGAGATTAAGGGACTTATCCCGGGTCATACAGGTGATACTTATATCTGCAGCTAGATTTGAACTCAGATCTTCCTGACTTTAAGGGCAGCTAGTTGGCACAGTGGATTAAAGGTGCTGACCCTGGAGTCAAGAAGGCTGGATTTTCTGAGTTCAAATCCATCTTCAAATACTTACTAGGTGTGTGACCTTGTGCAAGTCATTTAAGCTGGATTGTCTTCAGTTTCCTCATTTGTAAATTAAGCTGGAGGAAGGAAATGACAAACCACTCCAGTATCTTTGCCAAGAAAACTCCCAATGTGGTCATGAAGAGTTGGACGTGATTGAAAAATATCTAAACTTCCTGACTTTAGGTCCAGCAGGCTAGCCACTGATCCACCTAGCCAACTGTTTTCTCGTGTGTGTGTGTGTGTGTGTGTGTGTGTTGTGTGTGTGTGTGAGAGAGAGGAGAGAGAAGAGAGAGAGAGGAGAGAGAGAGAGAGAGAGAGATAATAGGGTTAAGTGACTTGCCCAAGGTCACACAGCTAGTAAGTGTCAAGTGCTTGAGGCCAATTTGACTCAGGTCCTCGAATCCAGGGCTGGTGCTTTACCCACCCAGCTTCCCCTAGCCCCTTCTCTTAAAGAGTGGTCTGGGGGGATCTGAGAGGTTTAATGATTTGTCCAGGGTTGCACTGAAAGCCTATATCAGAGATGGGTCTTGAGCCATAGGTCTTACTGATTCTGAGGCCAGCTTTATTGTCACATATGTGGCTGTTTCTTAAAGCAATGAATAAATAAGAGAATGTTTATTAAACACCCTGTACTAAGTACTTGGGATACATGTACAAAAACAAGGCAGTGTTCTGCCCTCAAGAGACTGCATTCTACTGGGAGGCTAAGACTAGTTCACAGATAAGTAAATACAGCTGTTTACACAACAAAAATTTTGGCAGGGTTGGCACTAACAAGTGAGGGAATCAGTGATGATCTCTTGAGAGAGATGACACTAGATCTGATTTTTTTTTTTTGTAGGGCAATGAGGGTTAAGTGACTTGCCCAGGGGTCACACAGCTTAGTAAATGTCAAGTGTCTGAGATCAGATTTGAACTCAGGTCCTTCTGAATCCAGGGCTGGTGTTTTATCCACTGCATCACCTACTGCCCCACTAGATCTGATTCTTGAAGGGACTTAGGACTTTCAGAGGTGGAGGAGTAGAGGTATAATCTTCCATCTATGGCCCAGAGGTGGGAGATGGGACAATTGTGTATGGGTCAGTTTGGCTGGAGTATAGAGTGTGTGAGTAGGGGATCATATGCAATCATATGATTAGAGGCTGGAGGTCAGATTATGAAGGGTATTAAATTATGAATGGGCGAGACCAGAATTTTATCTTTTTTAAAAAATTAATTAATTAATTTTTTGGTGAGGCAATTGGGGTTAAGTGACTTGCCCAGGTCTCACAGCTAGTAAGTGTCAAGTGTCTGAGGCCAGATTTGAACTCAGGTCCTCCTGAATCCAAGCCGGTGCTCTATGCCACTGCACCACTTAGCTGCCCCCATATTTTATCTTAAAGTCAATGGGAAATTATTAAAGCTTGCTGAGTAGCAGAATGCCACCGGTTTGTGGTTTTAGGGAATATTCATTTACCATTTGTATGGAGGGATAGATTGGAGAGGGGTTAGAGGAGGAGCAGGGACACCATCAAAAGTCTCTTCTGATAATCCATGTAAGAGATGATGAGGGTCTGGGCTACAGTAGCTGGGGTGGTGATAGAGAGAAGGGGGGACAGATGTTGGAGGTGTTAAGGAAGATAGAATCAAGACCTGACAACTGAGTGTGTGTGTGTGTGTGTGTATGGTGGTTGTGTGTGCTGGGGAGGGGGTGGTGGGGAAGAAGGAAAGAATTGAGAGTGGTTTGAGACTCAACAGAAAGAAGGCAGGTTAGGCAGAAGTGGGTTTATTAGGAGGAAGGAACGAATTCTTTTGGAGAAGGATACATGCATGTTTGGTTGGGGGCTGGGGGGTGGGGGTGGAGTACAAGGGAATTAAGGATTGCATAAAACTGAGTAATGACAATTTGCACTTTTATCATGTTTCCTTGCAAGCTGCATGTTCAGCTGAAATCCTCCAGTCAATATTTGACTTTGAGAAACATTCCGGGGCTATCTTTGTCATCTGGGGTTGATATCATAGCTCTATCTGGTGTTAGCTTGTTACGGCAGCTCATTGGACTCCACAGTCCAAGCACTCGTTGATTGATGGATTGTTCAGAGAGGTGCTTTGTGTAATGGAGATAGAGCTGTCCTCAGAGACCCAAGGACTTCTCCTGAGGGCTAGAATCTCTGAGTGATAGGAAAAGTGTCTCGATTGGGAGCCTTCTATCTCCTCATTTTTGTGGAATGGAAGATGAGGCTGGACAAGGTCAATCCTCAAGCAGAAGTCTACTTGACTGTTTTAAAATTTCTGGCACTTGGCTACTGTGACCACCCAAGGACATGCTTGTTTGTATATTTGGTCTGTGGAGAGAGTTTTCTTCCAGTGGGTGGTGTGTGTGTGTGTGTGTGGTGTGTGTGTGTGTGTGTGTGTGTTATGGGGAGGTATCTTTCCTTGAGTCCTTTTCCTATTAGAATTACAGAACATTAAAGCCAAAAGGCATCTGAGAATCCAACCCCCTCATTTACAAGGTAGAAAAATTAAGAGATTTAGAGTTAGAAGATCTGGGTTCAAGTTTGTTGTTACCTACTGGGGTAACCCTTGGGAAAGTCAATAAAACTCCTTCAAATTCATCTGTAAAGTGAATCGAGTTGAATTAGATGCCACGTGAAGCTGAAGGATCATTTGTTGGTTCCTTTCAAGTATGGGTTGGGCTACATGGGGTGCTGAGGTATATTGACCAGCTCTAAAATTCTCAGACTCTAAAATGATTTCCCCTGAAGGCAATCTGAAGGCAATGGGGGGCTGGCACTTTAGTGCCAGGTGGTAAGGTTTTGCTTTGCACACGATTTTGTCTCATTTGTTTTTCTGAATAACAGCTTTCCATGGTGGGTCCTATAGACAGTCAGAGGCAGTACAGAGACAGAGACAGAAACAGTCTCTCTCTCTCTCTCACACACACACACACACACACACACACACACACAGAGCTACAGAAAGAGAGGAAGGAGGAAAGAAGAGAGGTAGGGGGGAGAGAGACAGAGACACAGAGAGAGTACAGAGACAGAGACAAAGAGACAGGAGAGTCAGAGAGAAAGAAAGACAGAAATTAAGTGATGTGCCTAGCATCACACAATACAAGACAGGATTCAAACTCAGGCTTTCCTGACTCCAAATACAGCACTAAAGACAATTAGCCAAACGACCTCAAGCAAATGGGAACTTTATTTTCAATCAGTAAAGAAGGCACAGTCAGCCATTTTATTGTGTAAAACCCTTGGTGCAGACAGGAAAGCTTCAAACACCAATGATATACGACTAGGTTAACTTACAGGTATATTAGTCTCTCATTACTCAATCCACTGGGCACAGCCCACTCATTAATCAGATCCTAAACAGGTTGTTCCTCCTTTCTCAAGTTAGCCGGCTCCCTGCTAGAGCCCTTCTCCTTGGGTCACTCTGGCTTCCTTGACAGTGTCCCCTTTATTTCTATCCCCAGTCTAACTTGCTGCCATTTTTCTTAGGTCACCTGATGATTTAGGAATTGAGCTCCTTTCTCTCTGTGCCCCACTTTTATCCCTTGCTGTCAGGCAGAAAATGATCTCCTTCTCAGACACAAGAACACCTATTAAATTACGATTGCAGCTGACGATGCTAATCACTTCACAGTTTGCAAAGCACTTCACATACATCAGACCTCAGTCAACCTGCCTGACCTCCTTGAGCCTCAGTCCTCTCGTCTGTAAAAGGAAGGCTTTGAACTGGATGGGCTCTAAGGTCCTTTCTATTTCTAAATCTAGAATCCCCATAATTCCCTTTGTGGGGGCCTCAGTTTCCTCACCCGTAAATTGATGGCCTCTAAGGTCCTCTCAAACTTTAAATCTTTGGTCCTATCATCTCATTTGATCCTCCAGACAACCCTCGCAGGGAGGTACTATTATTATTCCCATTTTGCAGATGAGGAATTTGACCATCGGAGAAATGCAGTGACTTGCGGAGGACCCATGGCCATATTAAGTGGCTGAAGTTGGATTAACACCAGCCTGCCCCACTGCAAACCCAGCACTGTAGGCAATGTGCTCATCTGCCTCTCAGCCCCTAAACAGGGGATTCGAACCCCAAGTCCAGAACTTTGTCCACTCCTCCAAGATGCTTCTTGACCCTCTTTTGAGGGACCACTTTGGATTCTGGTCCAGTCATAGCAACCTTCCTCAATCAGCCTTTATTTTTCCTGGTGCACAATCACCCCAACAATTCTGTTTTCAGGTTTTCCTAGCTCAAAACCTCCCTCTCAATGCCCACTACCAAAGGACTTTTCCCCTTCCGTCAGCTCCCCCAGTCTCTTCTCTGAGCTAATGCTATTTTCCTCCCTTCTGACTCAGCCTCCCACCCCTTTACTGCTTTCTCCTCTTTTCTTTCTCTAACATCCTAAAATGCTTCCCCTTAATCCCTAGCATAGAGCCCACATCTGGGCCTCTCATCCTCCAATACCTTCTTTAGGAGGTCCCCTCCGGATCTCATTGTCTTTTAGGAGCAAACATTAGCATATTTAAAACCTACATTTACATTTTGGAACTTTGTCTCTAGCAAATCCAGTTAAAATTCAATCCACAATATATTTTTTAGTCTTGGGCCTTTAGCCATATGAACAGGAAATCCCCCCACTCACTCAGATGATAACCTCCTTATCTTTGATCCTTGGCACCACCCCCTGTCTTTTAGCTCTTCTGCCAGACCCTCCTACTCCTTTATTTTTTTCCTCCTTGTAGGTGTCTGCTGTGTTTTCACAAAAGGTACAGCCAACAGCTATGAGTTCCACTGTATTATTACTTTTATCAGATTTCCTAAATGTTCACTTTGTTGTTTACCTATTTTTCTGGTTTTCTCCAGGCATATCTTTTAGACATTATTTCTAGTACCTGGATAGTGCCTGGCATACAGTAGCATCTTGATATAGGCTTGCAGAATTGATTCCTTAAGAATTTGGATCATGTGACCCAAATCTCTGGTCATAACATTAGAGGTAGAAGGATTTTGAAGCTCGTAGGACCACAGAGGTAGAACCAGAAGGGAACTGTGAGATTGTCCTAGTCCAATCTCTTCATTTCACAGATGAGGGAAACATGGTGCAGTGGTTCCCATTTGGTGCTTCAAAACCCATTCAGGTTTCACTACAATGGTCCTAGGGTTTATGTCAAAATTTCTTTAACGATGCCTTAAACAGTAAGTAATTGTAAGGATTTTTTTTTTTTTTTTGCGGGGCAATAGGGGTTAAGTGACTTGCCCAGGTCACACAGCTAGTAAGTGTCAAGTGTCTGAGGCCGGATTTGAACCCAGGTACTCCTGACTCCAGGGCCGGTGCTTTATCCGCTGTGCCACCTAGCTGCCCCAGGATATTTTAAGTAGCATATTAAATTTTCATGGGGATTCACAATAATTTTTGTTGTTGAAAGGGGTTTTCAAAAACCCCAACAACAACTTTGGGAACCATTGAAAAGGGTACTGGACATCAAGTCAGGACAGACCTGGTTCAAATGCCCTATCAAGCTTTTCTTGCTGGCAACCTCTAACTTCTCTGATGCTCAGTTCTTTTGACCATAAAAAGAAGGATTGGTAATGTGGGAATGTGTTTTGTTTGACTATGTATATTGCTACAAGGGTAATATTTTTCTTTCCTCTAGAGGCCAAAAGGGGTGGGGATAGGAGACAGAGAGAAAGAGAGTCATTGTGTTTTTTTAAGGAAGAAATAACAGAAGGAAGACCAGCAAAAATCCAGAGAAGCAGAATAGCTTTGAAAACTGCAGGTAGGTCTTATTATATACCTAAGAATAAAATCCAGACAGGTACATTACGGAGATTGGCAGTTTCATGTACAATTCTCTTATTTTGTTCTACTCTGTAAATACAAATGTCATTCTGGTGTTTGTAAGTTTAGAAATAAACATAAAAATTAGTTAAAATCAATGAGGAGGTTGGATTTGATGGCCCCTTAGGTCCTTTCCAGCTCTGTCTAGGATCCTGTAATTTCCCAAGGTCACAGAGATAGCTGGGGCAAAGCCTGCTGGTTCCAAAGCGATACTCTTTCCATTCTGCTACGCAGACTCCCATGGTGGGGGTGGGGTGGGGGACAGGGAGCATATTCTGAGTGGCTGAGGGGCTGGTGAACAACTTTAGCAGATTGCCTTTATAGGTTATACCTAGGATCATGGATCTAGATGGAGGAGGGACCAACATTCTCTGAAATCTTGAGCTCACCGTCCTCTCCAACCATAACTCTAGCAGGGCACAATCCAGAAAGCACTGGGTTTGGAATGAGAGGGTCTGGCATAGAATCTCAGAACTGCTTGCTACTGCTTTGCCATTAGTGTCCCAGTGTCTTGGACTTAAAGATGGAAAAGAACTCCCCTTTTCTGGACCTCAGTTTACTCATTTGTAAATTCCCTTCCATATTGCAGAGGGCTGAGGAGTGGGGGTGGGAAGCCAGTTAGGGAGGTCCAGATTCTCATTTATGAGGTAGGCAGCAAGGCAAAGAAGTTAGAGGAAGCTTTGAGATCTTGGAAAAGTCATTCAACTTTTCAAAGATTCAGGTTTCTCATGCATAAAACGGAGGAGCTAATGTTTGAGCAGCTCTATGGTGCGGTGGATAGAGTCTTGGACTCTGAATTAGGAAGTCCTGAGCTCAAGGTCCTCCCTCATATATTAGCAGCTGGGTAACCCTGGACAAGTGACTGATCTTTTCTTCATCTCAGGTTTCTCATCTGTAAAATGACTTGGTGGCTTCTAAGGTCCTTCCCAGCTCTACATCTATGATTCTGTAGCCAGTAATTCCTAGTGAGAAGAGGACCCCATAAACTATAAGATTTTATTGGAATGTGAATGACCTCTTTTTACCACCAGCTCAGAGGGTCTGCACACAAGAAGACTTCAAAACATGGTTGGTGATGATAGTAAAGGTAGGAATCCCCAGCAGTTAAGGTGATATACTTCCTAATTGTTCTGAGCCTTGTTTCCTCTTGTGTAATATGGGGATAAGAATACCTGGCCTATTTACTTCACAGGATTGTTGGGAGGGGTCAGGTGATGATGAAACTCATCACTCACAATTCTAAAGTGCTTTCCTCTCCAAAGCCCTATGAAGTGGATGTGAAAATACATCATAAACCCAAGAGGATCATTACTATGTAGAGTTGTTGTTGTCTGTTGGGTTGTTTCATTGGTTCTTCCAACATTTGATGGATGCATGAAGTTTTTAAGTTCAAGTTTTCTTCACCTCTTTTGTGACATGAATCCCTTTGGTCCTTTGACAATCTGGTGACGCTGACTTGACTCCTGCTCAAAATAAATTAAAAAATACATAAAATAAAATATAAAAGATTAACATTGATATAGAGGTATCAAAATATTTTAAAAAATAAATTCGCAGAACCTTCTCCCTCCACCCATCCCACTTAAAATAAGTTATACCTATATAATTTTGCTTTTGAGACCTAGGTTCCTTCTGAGGAAGGGACCTCAGAAACCATGTAGTCCAACCACCTCATTTTATAGATGAGGAAGCTGAGGGCTCTTTTAGGTCAGTTTTTATCAAAGGAGATACAGTCTTCTAGTCCCATGCCACCCAGTAAGTACCATCATTTCAGCTCTGGTTGGCCAGCTCAATAGCAGGCCCTGTGGAGTTCTGAGAGGGCAGCTCAGGGGAGGCTATTTTGTTAGTGAGGCCTATACCTAAAAGTGATTTTGAGGGTAGTGTTTTTATTGGGGGAAGGGAAGAGGCAATGGGGGATGCAGGAAGATACTGGATGATATAGAGATTGGTGTCTGGGGGCACTTATAAGAGAGAAGTGGGATGTTTCATGAAAATTGTATACTGCTTCACCTCTTACTCTAGAGCTTGGCCATTCAGGGAAGACTGAACAGTTGGTTCTGCTGTTTTGGCCATCCAAGAGATTACAGGTGCCCATCATAGTTTGACAGCTCCTCTTGTTGACTGGCACGAGGTCTGTTCTCTTTAAGTGGCTCCACCCCTTCTCCTAAGGTCTCACTTGTCTTGGCCAGCCCTATTCTGGGACTTTGAACAGCCCTGACCTGTTCTTGTTCCAGGGACAGAAAGTTCACAGTAGGAGGGGAGGGGTTGGCATTTGTTTCACAAAGAGAAGAGGAGAAAATGGCATAGGTAGACACTGTGTATGTGGGTGGGTGGGGGGGAGGGGAATGCAGGGAGGAGGAAGGCAGGATTGGTGGGTAAAACTACTGAAGTCTATGGCAAAACTCCCCCTCCCTCCAATCAGTTGTGGATTTGAGGCTGGAGTATATGCTAATGTGGGTTTGATAGATGGGCTATTTGGTGGGCTTGTTGCTACACTCCAGAGTAGAGTTCTGGGTGACTCTTGGGAGAGATGACTGATGTGAATAAATGTAGGTACTTTGAGAGCAGGTTCGGATGAGAGAGAACACTGGAAAAGAGACAACAGGATGATTTGATTCCAATTGGAGGAAAAGAGTGCCAACCAGTGGACTGGATATGTGTTATACCATCACAAAGGAGGGCTACCAGGGGGATGGCTATAGGCAACTGTGGCGGACATCATTGTAGCCTCCAACAGTCCTCTCTGTTCCCCCATTTTAGGGTGAAGGGTGGTAGGTCAAGGTGTTGGACAACATGCCCATCATGGTCCCAACTGTGACCCTGTCACTAAAGCCAGAGGAGGTCCAGAGGGCTTAAGTGTGAAGAAACTTGGGCTGAGATAGGAAGGGTCCACTCACCGCCTTGACTAAGCTTCCTCAACTAACTCAGCCCCGTGGCCATTTCCTCCAAACTCTCTATTCAACCAAACACATGTTCAGTAAACCTCCATTTATCTGCAGCCCAGACAACCAGAAAGTTCAAGTAACTGCACATTCTCTGCTCTACTTTCATGATAAATAGATACACGGCAAGGGAACAGGCCGATATCAAGGACATACTTAGAAACCAGTTTTGTAGGGCTTGGACTGGAGTCAATACAAGCTCAACCTTCTATACCAGAGGCAGTGAGATATAGAAGGAAGAATGGCAGACTTGGAGTCAGGAAGACTGAGTAGGGATCCAGGCTCTGGTACTCATTAGTTGTGGGACCTTGGGCAAGGGGCTTAATCACTGGTCTATTGGGAAATGTTTAACAACTGCAGAGAGGGAGGGGGGGAATGTACCCATCACATACTTGTAAATTTAATGTGCATTATTAACATTTTCTCCTCTTTCTTTCTTTTTTTTTTGCGGGGCAATGGGGGTTAAGTGACTTGCCCAGGGTCACACAGCTAGTAAGTGTCAAGTGTCTGAGGCTGGATTTGAACTCAGGTACTCCTGAATCCAGGGCCGGTGCTTTATCCACTGTGCTATCTAGCCGCCCCCTTCCTATCTCTTTCTTAAGTCTAGAAATCAACAAAGCAATAATTTGTAGTGTTTGCTGATTTCCAAGGTATAGATACTGAAAATATACGGATAGATAACCTGAAAATTTAGCAACTGCCTCCACTCCCACCCCCCCAACTCCCCAGTTGCTTAAATTTTGAGTATATCATGTTCCCCATTTATAAAATGGGAATAATAATACTTGTGGTGGGTTCCTTCTTCTTGGAGGTGGTCTTCAAAGAGGTTGGACAATCACCTATCCAGTATGTTATAGTGGGGGCTCCTTTTGTGCATGGGTTACACTAGAGTCTGCTCAGTTCTCTTCTACCCTTTAAGTGCTGTGAACACTATCTACCCTACTGGGTGGTTGTGGGGCAAGTGCTTTGTAAACCTTTTGAGTGCTATGTAATTGTATTATAATTAGAATTATTGTCATTATTCTCCATTCAGAATCATACATAGTTCTAGGCCTGGAAGGGACTTCAAGGGCTGTGTAATCCAAATGTTCATTTTACAAATCAGGAATCTGAGGCCCAGAGAGGTTAAGGACCTCAGCCAAGGTCACACAGGCAGCAAGTGTCAAAGGGGACATTTTGAGTCCAAGGTCTTCTGAATTTGGAAGCAGGGAGCAATTTTTCCACTTTACCACTATTGGCCTATGCTGAATTCTGTCCACGTTTATTAAACACCAAACATGTGCAAAAACATTGTAGTAGGCCCTGGGAATACAAAGAGCAACCTAGCACCTGCCCTCAGAAAACTTCACATCTACTGCATTTTGTCAAAGCATGATAAAAACTCTCAGTTAACTAGAACATTCAATTAACTGGAACTTCCCATTCCCTGATCATGCTGAGTAAACAGGATCTGTCCCTCACCCCACACTCTATGCCCTATTGTTCCATATGTATATATTGCCATAACATTTTTGTTCACCTTTTTTGTTCTTTGTAAATCACTTCTTCCTGTGATGAACATTCCCTGGTGAATGTCTGACAAAGGCCCCTCTGCAGTTAGTTTTGCTACTTGGACCATCTAAGAGACCACCACAAGATCACAGCTTCTGATTTAGAGACTGTGGCCCCGGGCCCTTTGTTTTTTCCCTGAACTTCTTCCATGGTGAGTCATTCCAGTCCCAACACTCAGTCAGCCAAGTTAAACATACAGGTAAATAAATTATAGGTGCTCGGGTTAGTCGTATTTTCTCAACCCAGAAGATTGACACATCAGCCTCTTTTGTTTTGTTTCCACCCGTTCCACCCCACGAGACAGCTATCCCCCTTTCCCCAGTCCTGGGGGGGATGAGGAATCCTTTCTAACTGGCCTCCAGGCACATTCCTAGGATCTTGTTTAGAATGGGAAGGAAGCTTAGAAGCTGTCCAGTCCAAGCCCCTTATTTATTTATTTATTTTTGCAGGGCAATGAGGGTTAAGTGACTTGCCCAGGGTCACACAGCTAGTTGTGTCAAGTGTCTGAGGCTGGATTTGAACTCAGGTCCTCCTGAATGCAAGGGCAGTGCTCTATCCACCCAAGCCCCTTATTTTATAGGTGAAGATATTGAGGCCCAGGAATGTTTGAGTGATTTGCCCGAGGTCACACAACCAGTAAGAGTCAGAAGTGGGATTTGAACCTGACCAGGTCTTCCTAACTCTATCCGCTAAATCACACAATCCTCACTCTTCCTTGCCCTTCCATTCCTAATTACAATACACTTTGCAGTACCCATGAACATGAAATTAGTTGCCCCTTCCCTTGGAGTCAATTATAGTCAATAAAAAACTTATTAAGTGCCTACTATTTACCAGGTACTAGACTCTGGGGATACAAATTCGAAACAAAATGATGCCAGCCCTCAAGGAGCTTACAGTCTGCTAATGGGAAATACACACACACACACACACACACACACACACACGGATACAAAGTATAAGAGGAAGAGAGTGATGAGTAGCAGTATGATGAAAAGTCTCTGGTAGGAATCTCTCGGCTTGAATCTCTAACTACCCTTAAATCAACATCAACTAATTTTCTCCTGGTTGCTCTGTGCAGCTGCTGCCCTCGGTTCAATTCATCCCTCATCCCCTCCCCCCCTCCAAACTCCTTAGTTCTTCCCCACCACCATCCCTGCCCCCACACCTGCCCATCTGTCTCCTATTATTGCTCCTGGTCAATTCCCACTTCTTACAATAATCAAACTCTTGCCAAACCCACAATGTCCTCTGCTTTTCTGGGGGTGTAATTTATTTGTACACTTTTAGGACTGAGGATGGTTATCACCACTACCACAGACAGTAAGCTCCTAGGGGGCAGGGATTGAACCATTAAAAAAATCATACCATTTGCTTCTCTAGGCATGAGGCCAGATAGTAGGCACTTAAGCACTCAAGGAAATAAAATGAATTTAATAGAGAACCTTAGCACAGGTGCAGAGAATCACAGACTCCGGAGCCAGCAAGAAGCCCTTTAGTGTAATGGAGAGAATCCAGTCTTAGAATCAGCAGAGACCTGGGTTCAAATCCTGCCTTAGACACTTACTAGCTGTATCTCCTCCCTGTATAATCTGAGCCTCAGTTTCCACATCTGAGATGACAGGGTTGGACTCAATGATCTCTGAGCTCCCTTCCAGCTCTGGATCTAGGGCCTTAAGACCTCAAGGCTATCAAGTTCAACCTGTACCTCAACAGGGACTCCCCCTATCAATATCCCTGAAGACTGGGCATCCAGCCTCTACTTGGAAACCTCTAGTGCCTCCCTTTTCCTGATTATCGATAATTCATCCTTTTCTATGGCTTGTTTGTACATATGTATTTACATGTTAACTCCCCTACTAGATTGTGAGCTCTGAGATCTTTTGCCTGTCCTTGTATCTTTTTTTCTGTGTGTGTGTGTGTGTGTGTGTGTGTGTGTGTGTGGCAATTGGGGTTAAGTGACTTGCCTAGGGTCACAAAGCTAGTAAGTGTCAAGTGTCTGAGGCCAAATTTGAACTCAGGTCCTCCTGAATCCAGGGCCAGTGCTCTATCCACTGCACCACCTAGCTGCCCCGCCTGTCCCTGTATCTTGGCACAGTTCCTGACACAGAGAAGGTGCTTAATAAATGTTTATTAACTGTTTAATAAATGTTTATTAGCCCCACTCCTCGGGGAAGCCCATGTCATCTTGGGAAAGCAGCTTTAAATGCACCACAGTCTTGACAACCAGTAATAGAGACCTGCCTGGCACTCCAAACTTGCTTCTCTGAGTTTAGGTTAAAGATGCCGCTAGGATGTTGGCTATGGATTTCCATTGGGGCTTGGGCATATCCCACTCCCACACAACAAAAGCTAGAGTCTCCGAGGGAGCAAGACAGATTCTTTATTGTCACTAGATTCATTAACTCTGAAGGCTGGAGGATATATAGTAGGGGAAGGCTGGAGGATGCACAGTAGGGAAATGGAAGCACTTTTCTGCCAAGTCTCTAGAGGACTCTTTTTAGGTCTCTTGCTCCTTTGGCCCCAGGGAGGAGGATGACTTAGCTGCAGGATCCCTGGTTCTATGCCTAGTAATACATCTTTGGGGATGGGGCGGGGCGGGGGGGGGTGGGGGGGTGGCCTGGTGTGGTGGAGGGGAGATGAGTTCTCACCACCACTGACCAATAGCTGGCCATTGTCGAATACCTAGTGGATAAAGCACTGGCCTTGGGATTTGGGAAACCTGGGATTAAAGCTCACCTCTGAGAGGTGACTCTGGGGACATTACTTAGCTTCTCTAAAATCCAGCTTCCTCATCTCCAAAATGGGGAAGGGTTACACTAGAGCAGGGGTTCCTACTCTTTTCTTGTTTCATGAATCCCTTCTTAGAATGTTTTCAAAAGAAAATAAATAGGATTAAATGAAAACCAATTATAATGAAAATAAAGATGAAATTATTTTCCTATCCAAGTTTATGGTCTACGGTTAGTTTATCCACAGACTCCTTGGTTGGTCTATGAACCCCATGGATTCTTATGGATTCCCAGTTAATAACCCCTTGTCTGGACAATCTCTAAAGTTGATTCCTACTCTGTAATCATTTTAGGTATGCCAAATACTCTGCAAACTTTAGCTCTCTCCTTTCCCCTCCCCTTTCTCCTCTCTCTCCCCCTCCGCCCCTCCCCACCCCCGGGTCACACAGCAACAAATCAAGACATGATTTCAAGTTGGGGTGGGAGCCAGGGGAGGCAGGCCTTGGTCAGATCATTCTGAGAAGGGCCGGACTCTATCTCTCTTGCATTCTCCAAGGGGAACAAGCAGGGACTCTCTATGACTTTTTTTGTTTGTTTTTTTTGCAGGGCAATGAGAGTTAAGTGACTTGCCCAGGGTCACACAGCTAGTGTCAAGTGTCTGAGGTCGGATTTGAACTCAGCTCCTCCTGAATCCAGGGCCAGTGCTTTATCCACTGTGCCACCTAGCTGCCCCCCTCTCTATGACTTTTATACTTCAGAGATAGTCTCATGGGAAGATAGAGTCCATTATGAAGGGAAGGAACTGACCCACATCAGCAATGAGGAGGACACACCTTGTGAGACACTGACTTCATTTCTCCAGGAATATGGGGGAAACTTTCCTCTCAGCCTAGATACTAAGATGGTAAATCCGGATATTACCCCGGAGAGCTCAGAGCTCTCTCCCCACAAGGGAATCTCAAGGGAGAATTGAGTAAACACTATCATGTCAGTACAGGGTCAGGTGGAGAGTGGGAACGGCTCACAGGCTGAAAGGGATCTCAGATGTTATCTGATCTAACCTATTCCTTTTACATATGGGGAAACTGAGGCCCAGAGAGCTGAAATGATTTGCCCATGACCACAAAAGTAGTAGGGAGAAGAGTATGGGTTTGAGTTTAGCTCTCCTGACTCCAAGTTCAGCCCTCTTTCCATTGCACTATCTAGTAAATACATTAAAGTTGGCAGTCATGATAGGGCAGTAAGTCAAACCCAGGTAAACAATCTCAATTCACAAGGAGAATGGAGGATCATGAATCTGAGGCAAACCCCTGCCTCAGACAGGAGGCATCTGAAATGCTTAGATATTCATGGAGTCAGAGGAAACTTAGAGATCTGCTGATCCAACCTTTGATTTTATCGATGGGGAAATCGAGACCCAGGGAGTTTACTGGAGTAAAAGAAACGAATAAAAGCTTTCCACAACTTAACCGTTTCCCGGCTTTCTCAAGCCTATGGAAATGCAGCTATAATAAAACAACTTGGAGAGACAGGCTGACAGAGAGAGAGAGAGAGAGAGAGAGAGAGAGAGAGAGAGAGAGAGAGAGAGAGAGAGAGAGAGAGAGAGAGAGAGAGAGATGGATGGGATGGGAAAGGAGAGACAGAGAGAAGGGAGAGAGGGAGACAGACAAAAGAAGAGACAAAGACACAAAGAGAGAAAAACAGAGAGAGACAGAGAGACAGAGATTGAGAGAGGAGAGGGAGGGAAGGAGGAAGGGAGGAGAGAGAGATAGAAGAGGGGAAGAAAGAGCCAAAGATAAAGACAGAGACAGAGACAGAGGAAGAGACAAAGACACAGAGAGAAAAAGAGAGAGGGAGGTGAGAAAGATAGAGATACAGAGGCAGAGACAGCAGGGGGCAGAGGGGAGGAGGAGAGAGGGAGGGAGGGGGAAGGAGAGAGAGAGAGAGAGAGAGAGAGAGAGAGAGAGAGAGAGAGAGAGAGAGAGAGAGAGAGAGAGAGAGAGAGAAACACTAACTAAGGGGGCCTCTAGCCTAACAATAATTTACCCTCATCAGGGATGTTGTGGATGGAATTTAAGAATCAGGGAGGGGTTTGGTGTCAAGGTCCTTCCCAATGCCCAGATTCTAGGGGAAAAAGACACAGGGACAGCCATCCTATACATGAGTTTTTCAGGTCATAGGAATACCACAGGATCATAGATTTAGAACTGAAAGTGACTTCAGAAGCCATCAAACGCAAGCTCCTTATTTTACAGATGAGAAAATCAAAGAAGAGAGCATTAAGTGCCTAGGATTACACAGGCAATAAGTATCTGAGGCAGGATAGTGATGGGGTCCAGGTGAGGAGACCCAGGTGCTTTTTTGGAAAAAAAAAAAAGAAAAAGAAAAAAAAAAGATTCACCCTCCCACTCTAAGCTCAAAGGTTCATTGAAACTCACAGCTGCTCCATCCCTAGAAATCGCTGTATTGGGGCCCTTCCTGGGACAGAGGCGACAGGGTTAATTTAAAGGGCTGGGGGAGGCAAAGAAAGGGCTTGAAACCACATGGTGAAGCCAAGCCAGATTAATAGAGAAAGAGAGAGGGGGGTAGACCATTAGGAAGACAAAGAGAAAATCATGCTGGAGCAATAGAGAAGGAAATCTAATATCAACTAGGGAAAAATAAATGGAGATTAGGGCAAACAAATTAGCTTTAATGGGTTCAATGCTAATACAAGAATAACAGCCGAGCTGCGAATGCCTTTGAGGGGAAGATGGGATATAGAACCTGAGCAGTCATGCAGGCAATAAAGATTATGGAGGGAGGGGAAAATGGCTGGCCAAGGAAGCTAGGGAGAGAAGAGGACAGAAGGTGAAAGGGAGAGAGTTGGAGAGGGTGGTGTGCACTAGGTGGGATGGGAGCTGTGGTAAGGAGAGGCAAGATGGAGGTAGAGAAAGGGCTGAGCAGGGAAGGAGAGAATCTCAGGGGAAGCTGGGAAAAGAGGAAAGTGTGGGAACAAAGGCAAACAAGGTGATTGGGCAAAATCCAGAGCAGAGAAAGAAAAACTAGAGTGGCTGTAAAAGAGGGGGGAGAGAAATGAGGGAGAGAGAGAGAGAGAGAGAGAGAGAGAGAGAGAGAAACAGAGACAGAGACAGAGGGAGACAAAGAGAGGAGGGAGAAGAGAAAGAAGGAAGGAGAGATGGGGAGGGAGAGAGAGAGGAGGGAGGAGAAACAGAGAGAGAGAGAGAGAGAGAGAGAGAGAGAGAGAGAGAGAGAGAGAGAGAGAGAGGGAGAGGAGGCTGGTGAGGGAGAATAGGAAGAGAGAAAAGGGAGGGGAATAGTGGAAAGTGGAGATGAAATGTAGAGTGGGTTTGGGCCAGACTAGAACCAACTGAGGTTCCTTGTCAGAAATTCTGTGATTCTGAAATAAAGCTGTGGGAACTGCCCCCCCCACCCCCCAGCAAAGATGAAAGCATGTCAAGGAAAAATGAGATTTAGACCCAATTGAAAAGGTAAAGAGGATGGGGGTGGGGCTTCTGTAGAGGGCTAGACCTGGTGGCAAGCTATGATGCCTCCTATTAATAGAGCACCTTGAGGGTGGCAAAGCCCTTTACATCCTGGGAGGTAAGCGCCCATGTTATTCCCATTTTACAGATAAGGAAACCAGGACTCAAAGATGTAAAAAAAACTTGTTCAGGTCACATAGCTAGTAAGTATCTGAGGCAGGTTTTGAACTCCTGCCTTTTGGTTTCCATAGCATATGGGGTGATAGGATCCTGGAATGTTTCCAACTGGAAGCGATCTTAGAGACCATAGAGTCCAATTTCCCCATTTTACAGGTGAGAGAACTTGCTCAGTGCCCCGCCCCCCCCAATAATCTGTGGTGGAACTGGGGGGAAAACCCAGGATTCCTTCCTCCTCCACCAATCATGCTACCTCCTTTTGGAGATGTCTGTGGCATTCCCTGGTTCTCCTCGATGTTTCTCTTAGCATCAACTTGGCCATTCCTCTTAGCCAGGACTGAGGGAACTTGGATCACATTTTTCTCCAGGCTCTTCCCAGAGATAAGATTTTGTTGGATACATTTTCATTGCTTAAATTTTGGATTAGTTGACCTTACAGGATTCTCCCAACCCTAGATTCTGTAAATCTATAAACACACACACACACACACACACACACACACACACACCCTGGCATTGTTCTAGGCACTGTGGGATGGAAAACAAAGACCCAGCCCCTCCTCTGGAAAAGTGTAGGGAAGAGTGAAGGATTTGCTGCTAGAGGATCTGACCTGGGTTTGAATTCTGCCTTTGTTATTGACTACCTATGATCATGGGACCATAGAATCAAAGAAGAAGAGTTGGAAAGGACCTTGGAGGTCATTGAGTTTAACCTCCTCATTTTACAAGTGAAGAAACTGAGGTCCAGAGAAGTGAAATGCCATATTTGCCCAGAGACACACGGTGAATTGGCATTAGAGGCAGGGTTTCCTCTCAGTCCAGTGCTTAGAGACCTTGGGCAAGTTTCATCACTCTTCTTCACCTTTGTCTCCTTTCTGTAAAGCGGGCATGGGTACAGGGGTGGCGGCTCAGACGAGTTGATCTCCAAGGTCCTCTCTGGCTCTGACCCCCACGATCTAGTGTAACGGAAAGGCCCCCTCTCAAAGCATGGTTAGAGCAACAGACCCAGATATGACGCAGGAGTGGAAGCCAGAGCTGGGGATCTGGTGGGTCAGGACTCCTGACTTCAATCCCGATCTGCTTCAGTGAATAGGGAGGCACAGAGTACGGCAGCCTGGGCTGATGTAATCACACTGACCCAGCCCAGGAATAAATGAATAACTAGTGACGTCACAGGCTTGGATGGGGTAAGTTCCCCTGGCTCCTAATGACTTCTCATGCCCTAGCTAAGCTGTGTCCTGCCCAGAGATTTGGGACTGTGAGACAGGGAGAGGAGAGGGAGGTCAAGGGTGCTAGAGAGAGGCCTCTCATGTGGTAGTGGAGAAGCAATCTGTTCTAGGGCTAGATGGGAGCCCAAGGGCTGTCTGATCCAATCTACTCTTTTTACAGACCTAGAGAAAAGGGAGATCAGTCACCTAAGGTGACATCAAGGATGAGCCACAGAACTGGGATTTGAACTCTGGCCCTGCATCTTCCAAGTTCAGGGATTTTTCCACTGCTCCTCTGGAATGAGGAAGCAGGACATTTCTCTTTTCCATCTTCACCCTTCTTCCCATGACCCTCTTCCCATTCAGCCTCAGAAGCCTCCAGAAAAGAGATGAATTTTTTTTTCCTGAGGTCTCTGAATAAGAGTGGAAACTTAGTCACTTAGAAGACACTCCAAGGACAGGGTGTGTGACAATGGGAAAGAAAGAATGGGGACCCCCCCCCAGAAAGCAAGGATGGGACAGAGTAAGGCAGCCTGAGCACAAAGACCCAGACAGGGGACTGCCTGGGGAAGGGCTTGTTGAAGACCTTGGGAAGTTCCTTTAACAGAGGGTGTGACCCCCGAAGAGGGGCTTATGTCCCATCTCTTCAATTGTCCAATACAACCACCAGGCTGGAAAATATATGTCTGGTAATTAAGCAATTATGGGACCTTGGGGTTTGGGGAATTGGGGAGGGGAGCTTCTATTTTTCAGCAATGTGTCCTCAATACCTCTGGGACTGCTCCTTCCCCCAACCTTAGCTTTGGGCTTTCCTCATGTCTTTGCTTTTCTCTTCTTCTCTTTATCTTCTTCCTTGAAGATTTAATCTGCTCTCCTGTTTTTCTGAAAGGATAACTCCTGAATACAGTTCTGATGTCTTTCCTGAGACTCAGTCCCACCTTCACAACTGCCCCCCTTCATATTTCTATTTCTACATATGTGTTGCTGTCTCCTTAAACTCAATATGTCCTACTCTGGAGGTCCATATTGTCTTCCTAGGAACTGTCAAAGGTGCCACTGTTTATAATCTTCCCAGTCACTTGTGCTAACAACAACAACAAACTGCCCCCCTCCCCCAAACAAAACCTTTAACATCTTCCTCTTGTTCCCCATGATCTTTTTCTTCTGGTGTTTCTATGTCTCTCAATTTTCTCTATTCCTTCCACTCCTATTGTCAGCCCTCTAGTACAACATCATCCCATCCCATCCCATCCCATCCCATCTGGATTATCATATTTCCTTCCTAACTGTTCTTTCAACCTCTAATCTATGCCTACTGCTGGTTTCCTCCCATATTTAAACCTATCATTCAATTCTTCCTAAAACACCATTCTCGTTCTGCTCAAAAGCCTTCAGTTGAACTTCAATTGCCTTCAGGGTAAAGTTCATGCTCCTTAGTTTGGCATTTGAGGCTCCCCTTTTATTTCCCCAACTTAAATTACAACTCATTTAATAGTTCAATAACAATTTGTTAAGTGATTACTATCAATCAGTCAATCAACAAGTATTTATTAAACACTATATGTCAGGCAACACATTGGGCAACATGTTGATGCAAAAATAAAATAACGATAGTGAACATTTATATAATTTTAAGGATTTCAGAGTACTTTACATCCATTATCTCATTTGATATTTATAACGAAGCTGTGAAATTGGGGCTATTGCTATTTCCTGCTCTACAGATGAGGAAACTCAGGGCTGAGAGAGGTTAAATGACTTGCGCAGTCATCTAGTTAATAAATGTCTCAGTTAGGATTTGAACTCAAGCCTTCCTGACTCTGAGTCCAGAGCTTTTTCTGTAAGGCACTTTGTTTCCTCAAAGAGAAACTGTTCCTGACTTGAAGAAGCTTATATTCTATTAAGGCAGAAAACATGTACAAATATAAACATTTATAAAATAGAAAAGATAAATATACATATGCATATGTAAACATGTGCATGTATGTACATATACATATACACATAAACATACATATACACATATACATAATATATAAAGATATGTATATACACATACATGTGTATGTATGTATATGCATGTGTATAAGAAGACCTCTTATAGAAAGTGATACTTGTGCTATATGGGATAGGTGGGAGGTGAAACCAAATAAAGCAATAGGATGAAGGTTGGTATTATAGTCAAAGGATCTGTAGATAATCTGGACAGCTAGGTGGTGCCATAGATAGAACACATGCCTGGAATCAGGAAGACCTGAGTTCAAATCCAGCCTTGGACTCTTATTAGCTGTGTGACCCTGGACAAGTCAATTAATGCTGTCCCTGGTCAAGTCACTTAACGTTGTTTGATTCAGTTTCCTATCTGTAAAATAAGTTGGACAAGGAAATGGCAATCCACTCCAGTATCTCTGCCAAGAAAACCCCAAATGGGGTCACTGAGAGTTGGACAGGACTGAAGTGCCTGAAAAACAACATCGGCAGATAATTTCCTTTATTATTAGAGAACACCCTGAGCTCTTCCTGAAATGAGGAGGTATCATGGTACAGTAGATTTGGAGTCAGGGAAGATGGGTTCAGAGCCTGGCTGTGTGGTCCTAGGCAAATCCTTTACATTCTCTGGGTCTCAGTTTCCTGATATGTCAAATAAGATGGTCTCCAAACTTGAAACCTAAAGCCCTGCGTCCACTCTAGAATCCTCTGTGCCAATTCGTGGGTGATCTATCTCCCAGTCATTTCCAGCCTTATCCATATTCCCCTCTGAGGAGCCTCCTGCCACATCGGCTCATTCTTGACCTTCTCTGCCTGTTGGTAACTGCCTCTCCAGACCATGTCCATCCTTCCAGAAGGAGCCCAAAGTGTGCTTCCTCCATCAAGTTTTCCTCGTTCACCCCAGCTGGCCTGCAAGGCTCTCTCCTCCTTCCTCTTCTCTCACTGTCTGTGCCAGCTACTCAGCCATTAATCACACACTGCCTTGAGACATCTTGGTTATCCTCATCTTGAACTGTTATTTAAATCTTGAGCTGTTATTTAATTCCACACATGTTTAAGTCTTGCTTCTCCCCAACTAGATTTGTAAACTCTTTGGGTCTGAAATTGGAGAGCTCGAGATGTTCATTCTTGCATTCATTTGTAGAGGTGGAATCCTGGTGTTGCTCTATCGTATCCTTGACACTACTGTACCTTTCTAGGGCACAGTTTCCTCATTTGTAAATCGAGGTAGGTGTGTGTGTGTGTGTGTGTGTGTGTGTGTATGTGAATTACATGATCTCTAAGGCCCCCTCCATGGGGAGCTAGGTGGTACAGTGAATAGAGCATCAGGCCTGGAGTCAGGAAGACCCAAGTTCAAATCCAGCCTCAGACAATTACTAGCTCTGTGACCCTGGGAAAGTCACTTCACTGTGTTTGCCTCAGTTTCTTATCTGTAAAAATGAGATAGAGAAGGAAATGGCAAACCACTCCAGTGTCTTTGTGAAGAAAACTCCAATGGAGTCACAAAGAGTTGGACATGACTGAAAATGACTGACCACCAACAACAAAAGCCCCTTCTACCTGTGAAGGCTATGATCCTATAATCTTTGAGAGCAGCAATGCTAACTTTTTGTTTTTTATATCTCCTCACAACTAGCCAAGAGTCTTGCCAATAGTAGGTGCTCAGTAAATGCTTGCTGATTAGCGTTGCTTGATCATTTATCAAATTTAGTGCTGCACTGGATGGTTTGCTGTGACGTGTAACAGGGCAGGCCTGTGCATGATAAGGTGGGGAGGGTAGGAGTCAGATTGATTGCATTTTTCTTGGGACCCAGGGCTTGTGTGTGTGTGTGTGTGTGTGTGTGTGTGTGTGTGTAAGAGAGAGAGTGAGAGAGAGAAGGGGAGAGAAGGGGGAGAGAGAAGGGAGAGAGAGAGAGAGAGAGAGAGAGAGAGAGAGAGAGAGAGAGAGAGAGAGAGAGAGAGAGAGAGAGAGGAGAGGAAGGGAGAGGAGAGGGAAGAGGAGAGAGGAAAGAGAGAGACACACAGAGACAGAGAGAAAGCTGAAGTATTTTTGAACTGTGTCATCATAGAATCATGGCTATAGGACTGGAAGGGAACTCAGAGGCTTTTTAGTCCAAACTCATTTTACATTTGAGGAAACTGAGGCCTGGGGAAGTTAGGCTTGATTTCTTCCATTTTGTACTAAGATTTTTCTCACTTTCTCTTTAAAAAGCATTGTTGCTATCTTTTCTTCTTGTATTATCTTTTTTTTTTGTGGGGCAGTAGGGGTTAAATGACTTGCCCAAGGTCACACAGCTAGTAAGTGTCAAGTGTCTGAGGCCGGATTTGAACTCAGGTCCTCCTGAATCCAGGGCCGGTGCTTTATCCACTGTACCACCTAGCCACCCCCTCTTATATTATCTTGATTTCAGAATATTTCCCTCTCTCCTGCCCAGCCCAGTGAGTCATCCTTTGTTACAAAGGATTTAAAAAGAAAGAAAAATTCAATAAAACTAACCAATGTATTAATTGTGCCTAACAACATATACACTACTCCACACCCATAGTCCCTCACTTCTGAAAGAAGGAAAGGAAGTCCAGGGACAAGCAAGGTTATGAAAATAACAGTGTTCAGTTTTCTTATTGTTCTTCTCACTGACATTCCAACCTCCTCTTTATTCTGGAGGTCTTTGGGCCCCTAGAGGCTCCAAACCTTTATTTGGGTTGCATCAGTGTATTTCAATACTTAAAGCACTTGAAATCAGTAATTCAGTGGAGAGGATCATGGGAGGCAATGACACTTGTTCTGGGCCCTCCCAGCATCCAGCTTTGGGTTAAATTGTGAGAGGTTCACTGTGAGTTCCTTGGAAGCAGGGACTGGCTTTTGACTTTCTTTGTATCCCTAGCTCTTAGCTCAGTTCTTAACATGCAGCAGGCTCTTAATAAATGCTATGTTACTGATGTTGCATCTTTACTTAGTTATTGTTTTGTACCTCACATCCCTCCCCTCCCCACTAGATGTAGAAAGGATTCTCCCAGAGTCACACACCAAGTCAGTGTCCAAAACAGGCCCTGAGTGAAGGAGACCAGCTTTCCAGGCTGCTGAGCTGCCTTTATTTTCTATACATTTTTTTCTTTTCTTTTCTTTTCTTTTCTTTTTCTTTTCTTTTCTTTTCTTTTCTTTTCTTTTCTTTTCTTTTCTTTTCTTTTCTTTTCTTTTCTTTTCTTTTCTTTTCTTTTCTTCCTTCCTTCCTTCCTTCCTTCCTTCCTTCCTTCCTTCCTTCCTTCCTTCCTTCCTTCCTTCCTTCCTTCCTTTCTTTCTTTCTTTCTTTCTTTTGGCAATTGGGGTTGTGACTTGCCCAAGGTCACACAGCTAGTTAAGTGTCAAGTGTCTGAGGTCAGATTTGAACTCAGGTCCTCCTGAATCCAGGGCTGGATTCCAGGAATCCAGGGCTTTATCCACTCCACCACCTAGCTACCCCCATTTTCTATACATTTTCCAAAGGGTATAACAGAAGCCACCAGCCCACCCTAGGCCCTTAGAGGTACCAGAATGATTGAATGTGATGACCTAGGAAAGAGAGAAGGCCAAGAGACTCTGCTAAACTTTAGTGTGATTCAGGGTGAGGCAAAGGCCGAAGTATTTATTTAGGAAAATGACAGGCCTCAAGGGAAGGGCTGTAGAGAAGAAAGCCTGGGCCCCGGGGAGCTCTGGGAAAATGGAACAACACATTTTTTTTTGAAGGAAGAGTGACTGTAAATGAAGAGAGGATTGAAAAGGAAAGAAAGAAAATAAGAAAAAAGAAAAGGAAAGAAAATGGGGCAGTACCTACATGATTATGGCCAGGAAGAATTGGGACCACTGGAGCAGGCTTCATGCCTAAGTAGAATTGGCATTGCCCCTTTGGGTTAAGGAAGCTAGTTCTAATCCAGCTCACTGGATGTCCTTGGTGAGCATGGCACCTCATTTCCTGGGTCCCCTCATATGTAAAAAGGGGAGTTTGGACTAGATGCCCTCTTAAATCCCTTCAAACTTGAACATTCTGTAATTCTCTGGTAGACCTCCAGAATGATTCCATTAAAATATAAATATGCTACCTTAGAGGAGAGGGGGTAACTTAGAGGAGAGGCAATAGTTAGCCCTTAGCATATTCCCAGATTCCTCCCCTCAGGGAATGGAACTCAGAAGGGTACATTTTGAAGGAGGAAGGAAAGCTCTGTAATGCTGGTCAATTTAGGATGGGGTGGGGTCCCACAGTGGGAGGGGGCAGGGCATCCAGGGCCAGCTGGAGGACAATAGGCCCCTGGGGTGGGGTAGAGGGAGTGGATGGACAAGTGCCAGCCGAGAGGGCACGCCCACAGTGGGGATGCCAGCCATTTTGCCTCTGCTGGGTTTGAACACCTGATGGAGTAAGAGGGCTCTACAGGTCTGATTCATTGTGTATTGTTCTTTCACTCCCTGTGTGGGCCCTGTGTCCTGAGATCCTGGTGCAGGTGGCAAAAGAGGCAGAGATATAGGTGATATTCCTTTGCAATCCCTCCTGGGTCCTACCACCCCTGGCTTGCTTCCTTAGGGGAGCAGACCCAGGGTAGCCCCTCGACCTGAGGGAGACTGGCTCTGGGTCCATCTCTGGTGGATCAGCCAGCTCTTTATCCAGAGTTAATGGAGGTCCTGTCTCTACTTCCACCTAACGCTCTCCCCATTTTGCCCTCAGGCAGTATGATATTTATAATTCGGGGTCTTGTGCAGTCCCCCAAGGATGGGCAGAATGATAATGATCTCACATATTTGTAAATGCCTTCCATTTCACAAAGTTTTCCAGGTAGTGTGGTGTACTGGGAAGAGCCTGGGGTTTGGAGTCAGAGGACCCAATGTCAAATCTTTCCTTTGATACTAAGTCACTTTTCTGTTCAAAGGGGTTGGATTGGTCATTCTCTAAGGTCCCTTCCAAATATAAATCACATGACCACCAGTGGCAGAGTCACCCAACCACGTCCCATCAGAATCGATAATTAGTTTATAATTCTCTCTTTTTTTCATTTTAAATTAGTTTATAATTCTATGACCAGGGGGGCAGCTAGGTGGCACAGTGCATAAAGCACTGGCCTTGGATTCAGGAGGACCTGAGTTCAAATCCAGCCTCAGACACTTGACATTTACTAGCTGTGTGACCCTGGGCCAGTCACTTAGCCCTCATTGCCCTGCAAAAACAAAACAAAACAAAACAACAACAAAATAATTCTATGACCAAATTGGATCTGTGCTTTCTACCCCCATTTTATAGATGAGGTAACTGAATCTAGGGATAATAAAGTTACTAGGTTGACAACCTAGGAGCCAAGTCTCCTCTTAAGCCAAGTCAACTCTTAAGTAAGTAAGTGCTCATTTTACTCAGGTAGGCTGGTGGCTAATGCAAATAACAGTCAGTGGTTCTGGGAAGATAGCCTTTACTTCTCTCTTAAAGCTTTCCTGATTGACCTGGTAAATAACCTTTAAGAGAGGGTTTTCTTTGAATATGAGCTCCTCATGTCTAACATTAGCCAGCATTTTCTTTCTAGGCATAGCTATTAGATTTCTTTCTTCCAACATTTCTGGTCAGAAATGACATCTCTATCTCTCTGTCTATCCATTTATGTATAGGTATATGTGTATACCTGTATATGTATACCTGTACACGTATGTATGTGCATGTATACATATATACACATGCATACATATGCATTTCTAGACACACACACATGTTCTTATGAACCTTGGATCCAGCTATAGAAGTCACTATGGAGATCATGTTGTTGTGCTGTGGTTGGGAAGAACATTGGTCTTGGAGTCAAAGGGACAGAGTCAAGTCCTGCTTTTACCACTTACTAGCCATGTGACCTTGAACAGTGTCTTCAGTGAGAAAGTATATGCCAGAACTTTGTAACGACAAAGCCCCATATACACATGAGCAATGGATATATATGATGTGACTAAGAGGAAACTGGGACAAATGTATCGACTTGACTGAACTCCGGTGGCTGCTTAGCACCCCCTTGTGTTCAGTGGGCAGACACAGGTTGGCTATCAAGGTACTCAAGACCTGGGGATGTAGTTAGTCCCCCTAGTTTTCAGGATCATAGTATTAGAGCTGGAAGGGATGTTGGGGAGGTCATCTTTTCCAATGCCCTTTCTTTCAATTTTCCACCTGCTGCCTTGAGGCAGGCGTCCAAAGGCAGAACACTTTTGGTTCTATTGGCTGTAAGCCCAGCTTAACAACCCTTCACACCAAACAAGGTTTTTCCCAGCTGGCATCTGAGGCCCACGCCTCACAGTGGGCAAATCATTCACAAAGGTGGAAAACTTTAGGCAGTGTGGCACAGTGTAGAGAATACTCAAGAGGACCCAGAGTTGGAAGACCTGGGTTCAAATCTTCCCTCTCTATGACCTTCATCATCACTTAGCCTCCTTAGGGACTCAGCTGCATCATCTATAAAATGATGGGGCTAGACTATAGGGTCTCTGAGACAACTTCCAACTCCTATGACCCTGAAAAGGGGGGTTAGGGAGGAAGGAAAGAAGCATTTATTAAACACCAGTGCTAAAGCACTTTGCAAATTTCAGGTCATTTTCATCCTCACAATAGTCTTGGGAGGTAGGCACTATTATTATCCCCATTTTACAGATGAGGAAACTGAGGCAAACAGAGGTTAAGTGACTTGCCCAGAGTCACACAACTAGTAAGTTTCAGAGGCTATATTTGAACTCATCTTCCTGACTCAAGGTCCAGTATTCTATCCACTGTGCCACTTAGCTGGAAGGGGACTGGTTATGTGATTTTATTTCCATTGGGAACTTCCAGATAAGGTTTTGTTTATCTATCTATCTATCTATCTATCTATCTATCTATCTATCTATCTATCTATCTATCTATTTATTTTTGGCCAAGGTAGATCTCACTTTTTCTGCAAATTGCAGTCTTAAGTATTTCCTAGAGCAGGGCTTCTTAAACTTTTTCCACTCACTGACTCTCTTTGCCTGAGAAATTTTTGACCCTGGGTATATAGATATAGATAACCTTTTACTGTTGCCAAATTTTCTGCAACCCCTGCATTCATTTATGTGACCTCATATGGAATCATGACCCATAGTTTAAGAAGCTAGGTCCTAGAGCACCATAAAGTTAAGTGACTTGCCTGGGGTCAAATAGCCAGTATGTGGAAAAGTTAGGATTTGAACCCAGGACTTCTTGCTGATTCCAAGGCAAGCTATCTAGCATGCTATGCTGCCTCTGATGTGATCCCAAGGTAATATTCACTATCCCTTTCATTTAGTTCTTTAAAATCATTTTTATTAGTATCTTCTGTTTTTGTACTGCCTAAATTAGTTTTTTAAAAACACATTCACATTCATTATGTAGGTCAGGTACTGAATGACCTTGAAGAGCCCTGGCAACCCAGAGATTCTTTAACTCTGTGATCTAATGTTGCATTGCATCTTCACAACAGCCTTGTGAAAGAGATAGGGTTGATACCCTCAATTTACAGAGGAAGAAACTGAGGCTCAGTGATTTGCTAGGGACAGGGAAGGGACTAGAACTTTGACTTTCTGAATCCTAGCCCAGTGTTCTTCCCCCTATACCATGTTGGCAAAGATGGCTAGTAGGCTCAAACTGTTGGCACTACCAGAAGGTGGCAGGATGCCTTGCTTTCCATATTTAGACAGGGATGTTTTCCCCTCTGTCCTGCTGCCCACATCAAAGGGGCCTCTTGTTTTGTTTTTTTTTTTAATGGGAAATTGACTGTTGAAGTCAGTGGGTGAAAATGGGCACTGGATGTCTGACTCCCCACCCACTGCTATAAATAGGACTTAAGTGGCTTTAAAAATCTAGATCTTCCATGAATCTTCAAACACACACACACATACACACACACACATACACACACACACACACACACACACACACACACACACACACACACACACCTCCTTTTCCCTCCTCTCTCAATTTCTTTCAATTCCCATCAAGGAAAGCTATTGGATCTCAAGGCATCAAACTGAAATCCTGCCATCTTGCCCCTGGTCACGAATTTTGCAGAATTATAGAATTTTCAAGTTCAAAGGGACCCAAGGAGCCATCTAGACCAACCCATACCTGAAAGAGAATTCCCATTACAGCACATTCAGCAAGTGATCACCCATTTTCTTTTTAATGATTTCTAATTTGGGGAGCCCACCCTGCTCCCAAGGCAGCCCAGTCCCCTTTAGGCAGCTCAGATTATTGGGAAGTTCTATTTGATATCAAGCCTGAATTGGCCTCTTTGCAATGCCCACTCATTCCCCCTTTTCTTTTTTGTTTTGTTTTGTTTTTGGTTGGCCAATGAGGATTAAGTGACTTGCCCAAGGTCACACAGCTAGTAAGTGTTAAGTGTCTGAGGCAGGATTTGAACTCAGGTCTTCTTGACTCCAGGGCCGGTGCTCTATTTACTGCGCCACCTAGCTGCCCCTCATTCCCCCTTTTCTGACCTCTTGGGCCAAACAGAACAAATTCAGTTCTTTTTCCACATGACAACCCCTCAAATACTTGAAAACAATCATCTTCTTGTCCACTCTCCCCACCCCCCCACTCCATCCAAATCTTCTCTTTTTTAGGCTATACCTTCCCAGTTCTTTCAACTGGACCTCATATGATATGGACTCAGGGCCGTTCCCATCTTGGACACTGTCCAATGTCTTAAATCATAGGGCCTAGAACTGAACATGGTGCTCTGGATGTGGCCTGATTGGACGGTTCCACCTTGTCAACCCCAGGTCTCAGCCTTGGAAACCTAAAACACTTTGTCAATACTCGTTGTTAGACATGTGGTGTAGTTGGCATAGTTGGTGTGCCATTGTTAGACTGCTGAGAGTTCTGTAAAAGTGGGTCACATGCCCTTGAGTAATCTTTTTATTTGCCTAGTTAGGAATGAGAATTGATTCTCACACAATCATAAAATCACAATATGTACCACTACAGTGCTCTTTGTCTCTCTCTGTCTCTCTGTTTCTCTTTGTCTCTCTGTCTTTCCATCTCTCATCTCATTTAAGAAACTCTCTTGGGGCAGCTAGATGGTGCAGTGGATAGAGCATTGCCCCTGGAATCAGGAGTACCTGAGTTCAAATCCGGCCTCAGACACTTGACACATACTAGCTGTGTGACCCTGGGCAAGTTACTTAACCCCAATTGCCTCATTAAAAAAAAAGATTTACAAAAAGGTAGTTTAAAAAAATATTTAGGAACAGCTAGGTGGTGCAGTGGATAGAGCACTGGCCCTGGAGTCAGGAGGATCTGAGTTCAAATCTGGTCTCAGACACTTGACACTTCCTAGCTGTGTGACCCTGGGCAAGTCACTTAACCCCAATTGCCTCACACACACAAAAAGAAAACTCTCTATAGATATTCTAAGGTCCTGTAGCAGGCAGAAAAGGCAGGATCTATTCACACACACAAAACCTTCCCCCATTGGGTAAATTGAGACACAGAAATGGAATGGGATGTGATTTAGATCATACTTAGAACTTGGACATATCCATGATCTCATTGATATTCTTCAACCAGTGGGCATGATCTTTCCCTGTCTCCTCATCCCATGTAATCTTGTCTATGTCTTTGTATAAAATACCCATATAGTTTCTATCAGCAGTTGTCGTCATCATCATCATCACCGTCGTCGTCATCATCGTCGTCGTCGTCATCGTCATCATGATCTTCTTCTTCCCTTCCTCCTCCTCCTCCAGAATTATATAAAGGCAGAGTTGGAAGGGACCCCAGAAGCCATCTAATCTAACTAACCACCACTTCTCTTTCCTTCCACCTTCCCACTTTCCTTTTATATGTTGACTTCCCTCAGTAGAATGTACAAGTCTGATCTCTTTTCCATGAGAAATCTTTTGCATACTTGAGCTTAGTTATCTTGACCTCCCCCAGTCCCTAATAAACTTTATTTTCTGCAGGATAGGCTGAACATTTCTAATTTCTTCACCTGATCCTCATATGGCTTGCATTCAAGACCTGTCATCATCCTGATTATCTTTCTCTGGAGAGAGTCTGACAAAGGCAGAACACAGCAGAACTGTCACCTCTCTTTTTCTGGAGATCATGACTCTTTCATGCACGCTAAGATTGCACTAGTTCTCTTGGGTTCCCATATCACAAAATTCACTCATATTGAACTTGGCAGTTCACCAGGACCCCTAGATGAACCTCACCTGGTAGGTGGGCTATTGTCTAACCCTGCTTCACCTATCTTATTGTGGAGAAGTTGATTTTTTGAACCCAAGTTAGATACTTTACATTTATTCCTATTAAATTCTATCTTCTTAACTTGGGCCCAACATGGTCACAATCTTTTCTTGGCTCCTGACTCTGTCATTCAACATGTCATCCCCCAGCACTTGGGCTTTTTGCATGTTATCTATCACTGTTGCTACATAGCCAGCCTGCCTCTTTTCCCCATCATTCTTGATGATATAATATGATCTGACATTCAGAGTCAGAGAAGATAATAGAGGCTACTAGATCAACTCCTTTCATTTTAGAAGTGAAAAAGTTGGTCCCCAGGGACTTAGGTAAGAATACACAGGCAGTGAGGGACAGAGATTTGAACCAGAGTCCTTTGACCCAAGAATCCCTTCTCTTTCCACTATCCCATGTTATCTCTCCTATACTGCTTCTATAGGACACTGTCAGCAATATGGTGCAGCTTGTTCTCACTTGCCACGTGTCTTCCATTGCTCATGGGGTCATCAGACTTTCTGATTCTTCAATGAGCATGATGTTCCCTGACGACACAGTATGGTAACACAGGGAGACTATTGGTGTTAAAGAGAGCATGACAGCTGACCTTCCACCTCATTGCCATCATTCGACAGATGAGGACACTGAAGCAGAGAGAGATGGAATGATTTGGTAAAGCCACATGACCTGGCAGAGCCAAGACTGGCAGGAAAGCCTCCCTCTTCCTAGCCCAGTGCCCTTTCTATTAAGTTTCTAGAAATGCTTATTCCTAGAACAGCTGAATGCCTCTTTCCCCTCACTCTTCCATCCTCCTCTCCAAAAAGTACAAACTACCCAAATCTCTCCTGAGCTCATCATTGTCTGTAGAATAAGATTAAAGGGGTAGAGGATGGAGATGGCTGAATAATCAGCCCTAGGGTCCAAGAGGCTGGGGGAGGGCAGCTGTTCACCTAGAGGTGTATAGATATAGAAAGGGAGAAAAGGAGGGGGAAGGGTATTCAGGGAGGGGTAAGAACTACAGATAGAGGGGGGCAGTTATGTGGCACAGTGAAAAAAGCACCAGCCCTGGATTCAGGAGGACCTGAGTTCTTACTAGCTGTGTGACCCTGGGCAAGTCACTTAACCTTCATTGCCCAGCCCCCCCCCCAAAAGAACTATAGGTAGAGAGCTGAAAAGGAGCCCTTGGAAAGTTTGGGGAAAGGCAAAACTTAGTGTTGCTGGGGGAGCAGGGTGCTGAGAGAGGGGAACAGTTCCTTAAAGAGTGCCAGGATCAGAGGCAACAATATTTTGGCTCCACTATCTTCATCCTTCAGGGAGCCATGGGAGATAGATGGGTGCTTGCCACAGGCAGAGCAAGGAGAGGCAGGCAAGGCATGTAACTTCCAGGTCATGATGGTACCTGAGAAAAATCCTGGACTATTTCTTCCCTTCCCACCCCAAATTGCCTACCTCGCTTCTCTGAAGGGAAAGCATGGGGACAGGTTGGGGGGGGGTGCAGCATGTGGGTGGACCTGTGCGCACCCTAGTGCTTTCTCTGTAAAACCTAAGTATCAGGTACAGTTGTCCTCAAGGCCTGGGAATGCCCTGCAGCCAATGGGGAGCTAAGTCTGGTTGGAAGTTTTGTCTCAAGGAGAAGAAGAAAACACGGTCAGATTTAATGAAGTAGTTTTGGCTGACTTAAGGAGCTGGAATCTTAGACGATCACAAGGGGAAAGGACCCTAGGCATTATCTGCCAGTGATTCTTAACTGAGTGTCCCCAAACTTTGTTCTGAGATCAAGTTTTCCAACTACATTTTGATGTCCTTAGTTTCCTTTGTAGTCCTCCACATTTTATACATTTAAAGACATTATTCTGAGATGAGGTCCCCAGGTTTCACCATACTACCAAGAAGTCCAAAGGGACTTTAAAAAAGGTAAAACCCCACCCCCAAATTCTAGCCCAATGCTGGCATTTTATAGTTGGGGAAACTGAGGCTCTGAAAGGTGAAGTGATTTATTCAAGGTCATACACTGAGTGAGTAGCAGAAGCCGAGTCTAGAACTTTGCTTGGTTTCCAAGGCAGTGTTCTTTCTGTCTTCCTCCTTAGGAGCAAAGGAGTGGGGAAGGAAAAGGCAGAGACTCTTTCTTTTTCCCTGTCTTAGAAGACAAGTGATAAATCACAGGATCATAGATTTAGAGTTAGAAGGGACTCCAGAGGCCTTCCAGTCAAAACCCTTCATTTTACAGATGAGGAAACTGAGGGAGTCACCTGAGGTCACACAGACAATGATAGAAGCAGGATTTACATTTGGCTCTTTTGATTTCAAAACCATTATTCTTTCCATTATAATGCTCTGAAGGGGCTAGGGTGTTTCTGAGATCAGAGTGCTGTCCTTGACTCCTTAAATCCTTTCTGTTTGCTCCTGAAAGCATCCTTCTCAACCCCATTCCTGAGAGCCCCAAACTACAGCCCTCTCCCCTATTTGTCTGGTGCCAACAAATCTCTTTTGGATGGTTGGCTTCATGGTGGGATTAAAGAGATGGTGCTGGGCCCACTTGTGACTTGCGGGAAAATTAGCGGTAGACTTCTGCCACACATGCTTGGCATACATAAAAATACAAGTCAACAAGCTTTGGGTTGGGGCAAGCTATTTTTTCCTTCAGTTCTCTTATCTGGTGCTCCTCTCCCCAATACCCACCCATTTGGGAATGGGGGGATGGTCTTTCTTTAGGCCATGGGGGACTGAACCAGCTGGGTGGAGCCTTTGTGAACGGTCGGCCTCTCCCTGAAGTGGTCCGCCAGCGCATTGTGGACCTGGCCCATCAGGGTGTCAGACCCTGCGACATCTCTCGCCAGCTCCGGGTCAGCCACGGCTGTGTCAGCAAGATACTGGGCAGGTAAGCACGAAATTCATCTCTCCTGCCTAACACTTTTGACTGCCCTGTTCTCCAACATTCCCTTTTCCATGGCTTTTCATCCTACAATCTTGGCTTTCTTGCTATTCTTGGAACACAATACTCCATCCCACTACCCTGAGCCTTTGCACTGGCTAATTCCTATGCCCAGAATGCTTTCCCTCTTCTCCTCTGCCTCCAGGTCTCCCTGGTATCCTTGGTGATTCGGCTCAAACCCCACTTTATGCAGGAAGCCTTTTCCTGGATCCCTCCCCTTACCCTCTTTACCCCTCCCCTAGGTCTTTTCTAGCTCCCACCATTCCCCTCTAAATTATCTCCCATTTACACTGTGTATATGTGTTGGTGAATGATTGTATGCATGCTATGCCTCTCATTAGAATAGAGTTCCTTGAAGGCAGGAATTGTTTTTGCCATTCTTTGTATCTCCCTCACTTAGCACAATGCCTGCCACAAAGTAAGGGCTGAGCACATGCTCTGATCAGACACTGGACAGAGAAGCACCCTTGGATGCAACTAACACAACCCACTTCTTCTAATCCAGAATACCTTCTTGTAATAGCTCTTGTATGTGGGAGCTTGGAGACCCATAATAATGGCTCCCTCCCATATCCCCCACATTGTCCTGTACATCTGAGGGTCTCCCATCCTAAGTACAACTGAGGGATGGTATGGCAGTTTCATTCTGTATGTGCTATTGATCTACTCTAACATTGTTTAAGTAGAGACAGGGAGAAACCAGATGAAGAATTTAGAGCCTTGAGGTATGAGGCATGATAATTAGGGATGGGAACTCTGAGTTAGAGCAGGGCTTTGAGATTAAAAGAGTTGATGGCTTTGAGAATAGAAAGGGCTAGGGAAAGTCAATTCTGATGATAAATTAGGGAGTAGGGCCTAAAGCCCCAGGGGCCAATTTATTGAGTAAGGGTTGAGGATTCCATTTTCATTATAATAATAATTTTAAGAATCCATTATTAATGAATAATAAATAACTTATTATTAACAAACACCAAAATAATAGCTGATGTTTACTCTAAGATTTTTGCAAAGCCTTTTGTCTCCATTATCTCACTTGTTCCCAAAGATAATCTCCTTAAGTAGCTGTTATTACCCCATTTTATTTCTGAGGAAACTGAGATTGAGAGGTTTAATGATTTATTCTAGGTCACATACAACAGTTATTTAGTATCTGAGGTTGTATTTGAACCCAAGTCTCCAGAATTTGACTCTATTGATACCAAACTACTCCTACTATGTTCAGGCATTGTGTAAGATGCTGACGATGCAAATACAAAAATGCCTTATTGCTGGACTTAGAATCAGCAACATCTGAGTTCAGTCTCACATTAGATACTAGATGTGTGAACATGGGTATGTCACTCAGTGTCTCTAAGCCTCAGTTTCCTCATTTACAAAAAGAGGTTAATAATAGCACCCACCTCACAGGATTGCTTTGAGGATCAAATTATATGTACACACATGTACACATATACACACACATGCACAGTATGTATATATACACTTATGCACATACATATACACATATAGATATGTATGTGTGTATCTACACATATATGTATGTGTGTATATATTTATATATACTACTTTGCAAACATTAAAACATTATACGAATGGTAGTTATTTACTACTACTGCTACTACTACTACTACTACTCATAGATAATGGACTTGACTTGTAGGAACTTGAAAAGGTGCTTCAAACAGAAAAGAAAAGAAAAGAGGATAATTCAGGGGATTTCTTTAGCAAGTCTTCCTTTAGGGATATCCATGGGTTGGGGCTCAATAGTTTTGAGAGAGAAAAGTTTTCATCTTAATCAATGAATGGGGCTGGGAATGGGACCTTGCTTGTCTGGTGACCTGGAGAATAAGAGAACAAGCTGAACTTTGAACTAAGGGTGGAAAGGCAGGGTTAAGCAGCAACAGAGAATAGAGAGAGCCAAGCATCGGGTCGCAGAGGGAGCTGGGCTACCTGGGCATGTGAAATGGGAGAGCTGGAGTAAAAAAAGTGATGAATTTCTCCACCCAAGCTGAGTTAATTGAATAATTTGAAGTCATGTTCTTTGTAGCTACCATTTTCTGCCTATGGCTTGCACTATAGAAACCTAGAATCTTAGGGTAGATGGGAAGTTTGAAGTCATAGGGTCATAGATTTAGGGCCAGAAGGGATTATAGAGGTCAACTAGTCTGAGCACCTTATCTGGATAAGGAAACTGGTGCCCAGAGAGGTTCAGTAACTTGTTCACAGATAAATACGTGGAATTGAGTCCAACCTCCCATCCAGTGCAGGGTCCCCTTAAAAGAGCAGACTCTAGTGGAGATATAGGAGAGGACAACTGAAGATTAAAGAAGGCAGAAGGTATGGCCTAACCCTACTGTAGAAGTCCTGGGTTCAAATCTACCTTTGATACTTGCTCCCTTGGACAAATTACTTTACCTTCCTGGGCTTCATCTGTAAGTTGATGGGATTGGACTCAATGATTTCTGAGGTCCCTTCTAACTCCAGGTCTAGGATCCAATAAGAGGGTGGTTATCCTATCTTGGGGTTGAGGGCAAGGGGTAGGGATCCTCATGGAATTTAAAGATGGAAGATACCTTAGAGATCATGTTTCTTCAACTGTTCTAATTTTGCAGCTAAGGAAACTGGGTTTTAAAAAAATGAGATGGTTTTCCCAGTGTTGCACAGGCAGCAAGCACTAGAGACATGATTAGAACTCAGCTCTTCCAATACCAGACCAAGGACTCATTTTGCTAAACCATCCTATGCTTCTGAAGCTTTACTAAAATCATCGTTTTGGAGGCCCGTTTCATTAGCCCACATTTCCTTCTCCAAGAACCCCTAAACAAGACAGACTAAAGCCAGAAAGAACTGAACTCTGCCATCCCACTCCCCTGCTCACCATCCTCTCTGTCCTCATTTGCTTACTGGGTAATTCTCTGACGTTCTCTATTGGAGTAGGTACTACGAGACTGGGAGCATCCGGCCTGGAGTGATTGGGGGCTCGAAGCCAAAGGTGGCCACCCCTAAGGTGGTGGAGAAGATTGGGGATTACAAGCGGCAAAATCCCACCATGTTTGCCTGGGAGATTCGGGACAGGCTTCTGGCTGAAGGGGTCTGTGACAATGACACTGTTCCCAGCGTCAGCTCAATCAACAGGTAGGAGAGGAGAAAAGCAGAGTTCTGGCCAATGGGAGCCACTAACAAATCAGTTTTATGGAGGAAACAGAGGATATAGGGCAGGGACTGGTCGGTGACCCAAGCATATCAACTCCATACTCTCCCTCCATACTCCATCAGCTCCTGAACTGGCCCTGGCCCCTTTAGGAATTGGGGACATGGATTGTGGGAAGAAACAGTGGGCATCTAGCAGGTACCATGGACCCGACCCAAGGGGTGGACCTTAGACTCAGATGTTGTTTAGTCATTTCAGTCCTGTCTCACTCCTCATGACCCCATTTAGGGTTTTCTTGGCAAAGACACTGGAGTGGTTTGCCAGTTTCTTTTCCAGTTCATTTGACAGATGAGGAAACTGAGGCAACCAGGGTGAAGTGACTTAATCAAGGCCACACAGCTATTAAGTGTCTGAGGCCAGGTCTTCCTGACTGCAGTGCTGGCACTCTGTCTACTGCACCATTGAGCTGCCCCATACGATCCCTAGTTTGCTGCAAAGCCTAGCTCAGGTGCCACCTTCCATAACAGGCATTTCTAAAACCATCCATTTGTGATAACCATCCTCTGATCCCTTCACTTACTTTCTATTTACTCTGTATATTTTTTTATGGAAACTAATCTGTGGACATGTTGTTTCTTCTCAATAAAATGTAAACTTTTTAGACAGGGATACTTTAATTTCTTACTTGGACTCCCAGTGCCTAGGACAGAGCAAGGCACAAAGCAAGCACTTCAGTAAATGCTTGTTAAATTGCTTTGAATGAAGGGAAGTTCCTTCTTTGCCCACCCCTGGGCCCCTTATACTTTGATTTGGGGGGGGGGGGTTCCTGACTGGAGGTTGTTCCTCTCTTAATAGAGGAAAAACTCCTCTCCAATCTCCTTTCTTTACAGACTGTATACTAGTTTTCTCAATAATAATAGTAATAACATTTATATATTTATTCTGTGCTAGTCACCTTATTATCTCAACCCTGCAAGGTATGTGCTTTATTACCCTCATTTTACAGATGAGGAAACTGAGGCAAAGAGGCAAATTGAAGCAAAGGTTAAATAACTTGCCTGCCCAGGGTCATACAGGTAGTAAGTGTCTGAAGTCAGGTCTTCCTGACTAGACCTTGAGCTCCCTTAGAGCAGCTGGCTAAGTAACTGGATTCTAATTAGGCATTTTGTATGGGTTGCCACTCTCATTAGCTCCCTGATTGGCTATATCTAGGAGGCGGTCCCCTTCTACTTGACCCCATTGTTCAATGTGGCTCGTCTCCAAGACACAATGGGCGTGTGGGCTCAAAGATTTAGGGCTAGAAGGGACCTCCGAGGTCATAGATTTCAACCTTTTCATTTTATAGATGAGGAAATCAAGGCAAAGAGAGGTTAAATGACTTTTCCAAGGCAGAACTGGATTTGACCTTGGTTTGTGCTTGCCCCTTGGAGTGCTGGAGGAATAGAGCATTCCATCTCTGGGCTGCAGAAAAAGCTCACTCTCTGTCCCATGAAACAGCACTCTGTGATGGACTCCATGGAGTACCGTTCATAAATGCTTCACCCCAAAGCTGGGGCTATGGCAGCTGCCAACTCCCCAGTGTCCCCATCATCCTCCTGTTTCTCTTCCCGATAGAATCATTCGGACCAAAGTGCAACAGCCGTTCAATCTCCCCATGGACAGCTGTGTAGCTTCCAAGTCTCTGAGTCCAGGACACACCCTGAGTAAGTACTCATAGCCCCATCTCCAGTCCCATAGACACATGCGTCATCCATCAGTCATCATTGTGATCATACCCCGGCATTTGCTTTGTGATTTGAGGGCTACATAATAACCTTCCCTCACAACTCTTCAAGGTGGGTACTGCATCCTTACTCTGATTTTACAAATGGGAAAGCAGTGGCTCTGTGTTTAAGTGACTTGCCCAGGGTCATACAGCTAAGAAGTGTTTGAGATAGGATTAGAACCCAGATTTTCTGGCTCCATACCCAGCAGGCTGCTCCATACTCCATGCTTTCTACCTCTCTCTTATACAATCTCTTACATGCATGTACTCTCTTATATTCCCATGTCCTCCTGCACACATGCATTCACATGTACGCATGCACAAACACTTGACCATACTCAGATGTATTCACACAGTAGGTATGAGATGTCACCAGCTCTGCTGGATTGTGAAGAGTGGCCAGAAAGGGGACAAGTTGAAAATCACAGACATTTTTAGAGTTGGCTGGAAACCTCATAGCTCATTCAGTTCACACCCTGTCCCCCACCTTGCCTTTTAACAGTTGAGGAAACTGAGCCTGAGAGGGAAGTGACTTGAATAAGATCACATGGCAAGTTAGTGGCAGAACTGTGATAAAATTAGGTGCCTTGTTTTCCATCTTACCAGAGTGGGCAGAGCTGAGAGCTGAGGGAAGTTTTTTAATTCTTGTTTTTGGATGTGGTAGGGTGAGGTGGGGGCAAGTGTGAACTAGTGATTTTATTGATGTAGGGAATCCACGGTAAGGAAACTCCTTCTAGAAATGCAAATTGTCAACTCCTCTGCTAATTATCATACCAAGGGTGGCTTAGGGGCACTCAAAGATTAAATAACTTGCCCAGGGTCACAAAGCCCTATGTGGGGACTTGAATTCGGGTCTTCCTGACTCAGGGGCTGGCTCTTTGTTGATTGTGCTGATTACACCACCTTGTTCTAGCTCTCTGTTCTTTAAGGCTGAAGGATCTCACTTTCCCCAGCCCAGGTGACTGAGGAATCAACCTGATGCCTGTCCTGTCTCTTGTCTTATTTCCCCTCCAGTCCCCAGCTCAGCTGTGACACCCCCAGAATCGCCACAGTCAGATTCACTAGGTTCAACCTACTCCATCAATGGGCTCTTGGGGATTGCTCAGCCCGGAAATGACAGCAAGAGGAAAATGGATGACAGTGAGTAGGGGAGAGATTGGGGAGTGGAAGGCCCCCGAGGGATGCTGCAGAGGGGTCAGCCACAGCCATTGGTCCATTGGGAGAGTAGAGCCCATGCTTCCCACCTGGCGTCTTAAAGACTACGATGACTAACCTGATGATACTTACCAGTTTCTCAGCCCTCAGGAGAAAGGAGCAGACTCATTCTATCTGTGTGTAGAGAGGGTAGATATGGTTCCCAGAGGCCCTGAAGTCTCTCCTAGATCAGAACAGGCATGTGTGTATGTGTTTGTGTGGTGGAGAGAGCCCTAAAGAACACCTCTTCTTAATGGAATTCTAGCCTAAATTCAGCCTAAAATGTCAAAGCTTACAGGGCCCTTTGTCGTTATCTAATGTAATCTGATCGTTGAACAGAGGTGGAAACTGAGGCACAGTGAGAAAAAATGACTTGCCCAGAGTTCTACAACTAATTACTGTTCTCTGACTCAGGAGCAAAGGTTCATAGATTTAGAACCGGACGGGACCTAAGAAGCCATGTAGCACCCCCTGCCCACCCCCCATTTTATAGGAGGAATCTGAGGCCCAGAGAAGGAAATCGCTTTCCCAAGATCACACAGGGTTAGGGACAGAATGGGTTCCTGGGGCATCTTTAATGCACAGGTGCTGTGCTCTCTGTTTTATACTATATTCTAAGCATCCCCTAAGGGTCCTCTTTCAAACCCAATGAGTCCTTCTAAGGGGATATAGGCAGGCCAAGGTCGGTAGGTGTTTTACATTGGGGTGAGTTCCTAGTACAATACATGGGACCCCCTTTGGTTGGAGAGTCCCCTGGGGCCTTTTATGAGCCCTCTCTTCTTTTCCCAGGTGACCAGGACAGCTGCAGGCTGAGCATTGACTCTCAGAGCAGTGGGAGTGGCCCTCGGAAGCACCTGAGGACTGACACATTCAGCCAGCATCACCTGGAGTCGCTGGACTGTCCCTTTGAGAGGCAGCACTATACTGAGGCTTACCCATCTCCCAGCCACACCAAAGGCGAGCAGGTGAGTTCCTGGGAGCATGATGAGACTTGGAGTCCTGTTTCCAAAACTTCTTATGCTGTCTGCACAAAACAAAGAATTTTGTTCAGATCTGTGATCTCTTTCTCTCTGTCTCTGTCTCTGTCTCTGTCTCTGTCTCTGTCTCTGTCTCTGTCTCTGTCTCTGTCTCTGTCTCTCTCTCTCTCACACACACACACACACACACACACATACACAATGCCCAAGTCACCTAGTTGGTGTGAACTCCATAATCTTAATAGACGTCTCGAAGTTAAGGCTCCCAGAGTGCCTTGCATAGGGACACAGGTTTAGAGTCATCCAATCTGACCATTTTACAGATGAGAAGAGTGAGGCTTTTAGAGGCAAAGTCACATAAGTGACCTCTGATTTCCCTTCCAGTGGTTCCTCTACTCTTCCTTTCAATCAGCCAGGTATTATTAACCCTCTTTTACATATAAGGAAACTGAGGCCCAAGGAAATGAAATGACTTGCTAAGCTCATGACTCATACAAGGGACTAGTGACAGAGAAGGGACAAGAGTACACTTTTTCTGACTTCCAATCAGGACATTGTGATTGATACTCACAATAAGCATTTGAGCATCATGGGATCCTGAAGCTGGAGAAGCTATCTGATCCAACCCTCTCTGATCTATTCTCCCTCTTTTGCATGTGAAGAAACTGAGGCATCATGGTGCAGTGGGAATGGAGCTGTATTTGGAGGCAGAGGCCCTGGGTTCAAATCCTGCCGTTTATTATCTGTGTGACCTTGGGAAGCCCCTTTGCCTCTCTGGCTCTGTTTCTTCATCTGTAAAATGAAAGTTTGTGGACAAGATGACATTGAAGGCCCCTTCCATCTCCAAATCAATGATCTTATGACTTTCCCAGAGTCACACAGCTAGTTAAATGTTCAAGACAGAATTTGAATACAGATCTTCTTGACTCGAGGTCCAACAATCGCTTTACTATGCCAGGCTGCCTTTTGGTAGGATGGGTCTTAGTCTCCTTTTTACAAATGAGGAAACTGAGGCCTAAAGAGTTTTGGCAATTTGCTAGGGTCACACAGGTAACTAGTACCAGAGCTAATGTCAGAGCATCAGCTTGTATGGGATCTTGGAGAGTTGATTGTAAAATTTTCAGTGTGAGCATTTACACTGCTGAAATGGACAAATGCTATACACATCAGGGATCATTTTTTTTTGTGGGGCAATGAGGGTTAAGTGACTTGCCCAGGGTCACATAGCTGGTAAATGTCAAGTGTCTGAGGCCGGATTTGAACTCAGGTCCTTCTGAATCTAGGGCTGGTGCTTTATCCACTGTGCCACCTAGCTTCCCCCTGTTGTTGGTTGTTTATACTTGAAAAAGTGATGGAAAATGTTAATAATGCAGATTAAATTTAAAAGTGTGTTGCGCATACATTTTTGGGGGAGGGGATAGCTGGTTGTTAAAAATTTATCAGAGGGGCGGCTAGGTGGCACAGTGGATAAAGCACCGGCCCTGGATTCAGGAGTTCCTGAGTTCAAATCCGGCCTCAGACACTTGACACTTACTAGCTGTGTGACCCTGGGCAAGTCACTTGACCCCCACTGCCCCGCAAAAACAAAACAAAACAAAAAAAAACATTTATCAGCACACTCCTGAAAGAACCCAAGTTTCTACTCCCAGTCCAATGTGGGTTTTGTTAGGCTGATAATTGTCACATCACTCAGTTATTGTCAAAAGACATACTCTCCCAATCCCCACCCTAAGTGCTTTCCGACCATGTTTTATTTCTCTACATCCCTTCTAGAAAAGGCCAAGTTGCATCTGTTTAGCCTGGCCCAGCCTGTCCAAGTCACTGAGGACAGAGAAGGTCTAGAGAAATAGGCCACTAGGTGGCACTGTAGAGCATACAGCACCAGGCCTGGAGTCAGGAAGACCTGAGTTCAAATCCAAACTCAGACACTTTCTAGCTGTGTGACCCTGGGCTAGTCACTTCATCTCATTTGCCTCCATTTTCTCATTTGTCAAATGAGCTGGAGAAGAGAATGGCAAACCACTCCAGTATCTTTGCTAAGAAAACCTCAAATGAGGTGAGGGAGAGTCATACAGGACTTAAATAACTGAACAACAACAAGCTAAAGAAATGAAGAAAGGTTTTGTTTCCAAAGAACAATGCTAGGGGAGACAGGATAGGTTATAGGACTGATTGGAATCTTGGGTAGGCATGTTGTTGAGGACATCAAGGGAAGACATTTCACCCCTTTCAGAAAACCTCAAGGGGGCAGCTAGGTGGTACAGTGGATAAAGCACCAACCCTGGATTCAGGAGGACCTGAGTTCAAATCCGGCCTCAGACACTTACACTTACTAGCTGTGTGACCCTGGACAAGTCACTTAACCCCCATTGCTCCACCAAAAAAAAGAAGGAAAGAAAGAAAGAAGGAAAGAAAGAAAGAAAGAAAGAAAGAAAGAAAGAAAGAAAGAAAGAAAGGAAGGAAGGAAGGAAGGAAGGAAGGAAGGAAGGAAGGAAGGAAGGAAGGAAGGAAGGAAGAAAGAAAGAAAGAAAGAAAGAAAGAAAGAAAGAAAGAAAGAAAGAAAGAAAGAAAGAAAGAAAGAAAAACAAAAAACCTCAGCCCCAGAACTCCCCCCATAGCTATGGGCTTTCCTCTTTTCCATCCTTTGACCAAAAGCTTGTAGATGTTTCCTGTACTTACTCTCTGGCCATCCCCTGGGTTAGTTACCCAGCCTAATCTTGCTTTCCCTATTTCTGCTTGGCCCTCCTGAAAGTGAGATCGGGCAATTTCCCAAGCTCGGTGTTCCAACTTGAGCTTCCTCCACTTTGACATCCTTTTGAAAGAATGGCTCTTGGGGGTGGGGTTCTCCTTCTGTGGCCAGCCTTCAGGGGTTTACTGGGTCTACAGTAGGGATACCACTAAGCAAGTGAATTGTAGTCAGTGGCTTTATGGGGAGCTGGGCGCGAGCCAACCCCTGCAGCTGGGGAGGGACTATGCATCAGCGATTTTTACTGGCAGTGGATGCTGTGAAGAGGGGCCTGTGAGAGAACAGGTTATCAGCAACTCTGAGAAGAGGCCCTGGATGTTCATCGGCAAGTCAGCAGAGAAGGTGTCATTGGTTTCATGGAGGGAAATGAGGTCTGCACCAAGAGTGGGGAGAGAGAGAGAGAGAGAGTCCGCTCCATGGGATTGAGCCAGCTTACAGGAGAACAATGGGTGGCATATCAGCCAGCCTGCTGAGAGCCAATGATAGCCGGCCACGGCCCTGGGGAAGGCTTCTGTCGAAGCCACATTTCTCGAGGACTGGATCCATTTCTCAGATGCCTGCCCCCCAACCCCAGTCCTTTCCAGGACAACTTGCCTAGTCAGGTCTAGAGTTAGTGGAGACAAGTGGAGACGGAAGCCTGGCATAGGAGCAATGGGCTCCCATCTGTCATTGCCCACGTGGGGATGAGAGTCCTTGCTGTGCTCTGGGTCCTTCTGTAAGCCTGCTGCCCTCTTGCCGCATTTGCTGGCTCTTCCCATTGCCAATATAACCTCTTCACCTGGTGAGCAACCCATCTTTCCCTTCCCTCCTCACCTTAGCCTTGACTTGACAGAGGCAAAGGCCCCGAACATAAACTTCTCTCCCCAGAGCGAACGAGGATTCTCAGAGCATGCTTTCCTGAGCTCATTAGAGGTAACTAAGCATCTTAGTGCATTTTCTCACACTCTCCTTTTCTTACTCATTCGGGATATCTCAGGTTATGATAAGACAAAGCCATTCTTCATCTAGAAATGACAACTAGGCAGTGTGGTACAGTAGGAAGAGCACTATCTTTGGAGCCAGAGGGCCCGAGTTCAAATCCATCTCTGCTGCTTACTACCTGGGCAGCCTTGGACAAGTCACTCAACTTCCTTGTACCTCAGCTTCCCTCTCTGTAAAAGGAAGGGGCCAGATTAGATGATCTCTGAGGTCCCTTCTGCCCCTAGATCCTTGATCTAAAGCTGTATGAATATACAGTCATACTCCACATACTCCTATATTGATCAGACAACTTTAACATGGAACAACTAAATGCATATTATAGCTTAGGGAAGGAAACTGGCCCAGGGAAGCCACCTGGCCAATCACCTGAAATGCTGAGTGGATGGTCAGCACCGGGTCAAACAACCCTCTTGAGCCCCAGGCTCCTGTCATGTCCCCTGATGGTTTGGGGATGTAGGAGACTATAATGTGGTCCTCATGAAGTTTCAGTTCTGGTGATTAAGTCACAGCCAGTCATAGTTGGAAGAGCCTCTCACATGGAGAGACATTTAGCAAGAGAGGAGCCGGTGATGATCCCTGTCACTAGGAATGAGGAGAGCTGTGTGAACGCAACCCCCAAAACATTCCCTCGATTCACTTAAAAAAATACATCCATGAGTTTGGACTACATACAAGATATTTGACTGATGTTTTGAGGACTTAAAAAAATGATGAATTAGCCACCTATAGTGGTTTTATTGCAAAGGGGGCAGTTAGATGAAGCAGTGGATAGAGTGCCAATCCTGGAGTCAAGAAGACTCATCTTCCAGAGTTCAAATCTGGCCTCAGGCACTTACTAGCTGTGTGACCCTGGGTAAGTCACTTAATCCTGTTTGCCTCAGTTTCCTCATCTGTAAAATGAGCTGGAGAAAGAAATGGCAAACCACTATAGTATCTTGGCCCAGAAATCCCCAAATGGGGTCACAAAGAGTTGGACATGACTGAAAAGCAACAGTAAGTTATTGCAAGGTGTCCCAAGGTGTCCTTCCTGTAATTTAAAGCTCACTTTTAAGCTAAAAACTTAAAATTGCACTAAGACTATTGGGATACCCTGTATCTTTTACTGATATTAATGATTGGAGGTAGGGGTGGGAACAACAAGTAGATATGGCCACAACGTTTGCTTAAACTTAAAAAAAGATACCTTCTAGAAACTAGGTATTTTGTTGTTTCCCTGCTCTGGGTTTTAAGCAGCTCTGGTCCCGTCTGATCCTAAGCTTAGACCCTTTCCCTCCATCTTTCCTTCCTTGGGGAGACTTGTAACTTGAAGACCATTTAGTCAGTGTCTGCTTCAATGCCCTCAATGGTGCTCTGGTGGCCTGGAGGATTTAATATGGCTTCTGGAAGTGCCCAAGATGCAACTGGAAAGCGATATGTGCTTCCTTGGAGATAGGACTTCAGTGGAAATAATTAGGAGTAATCACAATCCAAAGTTTTGTTATGTAACAGAGCTTTGCTCAGCTTTTGAACTGTGCAAAATTTTAAGCAGCACGTGTTTGTGAGTTGATGGGGTGAGGGGCGCCTGTTGTGTCTGGCTGTGTGGTCGTCATCTCTGGTATGTGTGTGTGTGTGTGTGTGTGTGTGTGTGTGTGTGTGTGTGTGTGTGCGCGCGCGGTCTCTAGGTAGGGTCTTTAGCCAGAGGTATAGAGGACTTCAGAGATCACAAGTTCCAACCCCTCACTATATATACTCAACCATCAGGGTGGTTGAGTGAATTAGGGTCACAAAGTTGGGGGGACCTTGGAAGCTCTCTTGTCCAGTCCCCTTATTTTATGGGTGAAGAATCGGAGGTCCCCTGAATTCAGCTCCTCTGACTCTAGAATCAGTGCTCTTTTTGCAGGTCCCCCTGGTAAGGACAAAATGACTTGAAAGGACGGACTTTTGAAAAGCCTCCCAAATTGAAGAGTTTGGGGGTATTTGTGAGATTATATATGGATAGTCACTGTATGGTGTGTGTGTGTGTGTGTGTGTGTGTGTGTGTGTGTGTGTGTGTAGCTTTTGACTGAATTCTTGCTTTGACAGAGAAGTCTCCCAAGGTCCCAAGAGTTATTGGTGCTAAAATCTGCAGAGGAACATAAGAATCAAAGCCAAGATATTAACGATGGATGGTATACCTTTTGGAAATCTCAATACCTTCTTTTTTATATACTATTTTTTTTTGGTGAAGCAATTGGGGTTAAGTGACTTGCCCAGGGTCACACAGCTAGTAAGTGTTAAGTGTCTGAGGCCAGATTTGAACTCAGGTCCTCCTTAATCCAGGGCCGGTGCTCTATCCACTGTGCCGCCTAGCTGCCCCCCCGAATCTCAATACCTTCTTATTGACATTAACCCTAAATGTCTAATGGAGACTTCGAGTAATAACCGATCTTTACTTGGGTCTAGAGAAAAAATCTCTGGTATACAATGTGTCTCATACCTCATTCTGGCGACCTTTCTAGTCATCCCCACTCCTGCCCTCATGCCTTAGTACTTTCCCTGCTCAAATAATTATCTTCCATCTGCTCTGTATATATCTTGGGAGTATGCAGGCATTGGCTTGTTTTCTTCCCCATCCTTGGGAGCAGGGGCTTCTTTGTTGGTTTGTTTGTGTGTATTCTTACTGCTTAGCAAGTGCCTGGAACGTGGAAAATGCTTGATAGATGCTTCTTGACTGACTGATTGACTAGGATAGCAACCTGGGTACACAGTATCCATCCCTTCCGATTGGAATCTGAAGAGTGAATTCCTCAAGGCTCAGCACAGAAAATCTCTTCCTAAGTTGATGGGGTAGTTGGACCTGATTCCCTCTTAGGTTCCTGCCAACACTGTAATCCTCTAACTTATTTTGTGAAGCCCACAATGAGTCACATGCCCCAGGAAACTTTGTCTCTTTCTCTCTGTCCAAATAGGGAGGCTGAGGTCCAGGGAGGGTAAAGTGCAGCACAGGATCATGGATGTAGAGCTGAAAGGTTCCTCAGAGGCCATTGAATTCAATTAGCTCATTTTGCAGAGGAGGAAACTGAGGCACAGAGATATTAAGTGACTTGCCCACAGACACACAGTTAGTAAATGTCTGAGACAGGATTCAAATTCAGGTCTTTCTGATTGCAGTTCTAGTACTCATTCTAGCCCTGGGTAACCTCAGTTGTTCCTGTAACCTGGGGTGCTCCCATGTACAAGTAACCTGAAGATCTTGAGAAACCTATGCAGTTTGAGGGCCACCCCTGGGATTTTATTCTATCTATGTTTGGCCAATAAATCTAACTTGCTCTAGGAAGGTAGGAATAGACCAGAGGCTGTCTACTGGCCTCGGAACCACCCCAGGCTCCCAATCTATCATCCATACATGGGTTCTCAGGGAATATATAGCCCTAAGTAACTCCCTGTACACTGGTCTACTCTTGTACTCTCTGGGCTACTGGGATGGGAGAGAGGAGTGTAATCAGATCTTCCCTGGGGTAGGGGGGCAGGGCTTCACATTTGGTTCTTGTTCTTATGACAACCAAAAGATGAATTCTTGGGTCTCTCTGGGAAGATATCAGAGCTGTGAGCCCCCACAGTCAGACTAACAAGTGGGAAGGGCATTGAAGCTGTGAAGCTAGGGTCTGGAGAAGATATTTAGAAGGGGTAAGAGCAAAGACTAAAAGTTTGTTTTGTTTTTTACTCTCTAGCAAGGGAGGGAGAAATATCTGGGGAAGTTAAAGGGATAAATGATAGAGAAAATTAGGGAGGTCATAGAGCTGATTATGGGGCAGTACAATGGAGTGGAAAGATGGCTGGCCTTTGGGTCAGATCAGGGTTTCAGTGCTGGATTTGACATTTCCTGACTTTGTGAGTTGGGTAAGGTACCACTGAACTGCTTTGTGCCTCAGTTTCCCCATTTGAAAAATAGAGATAATACTTTGTTTACAGAGGGGTGCTGAGAAAAGAGTCTGAAGAACCCCCCAAAGTTCCATTCATGGAAGCCATTATTACTGGCGGATGCTTACCAAAATTCAATGCCACTCAACAAGCACCTGCATGAAGCACCTGTTATAGTTAACCTAGGGGAATAATTTATATAATGACAACAACAGGACAGAGAAAAACAGCTTTGGAAAACTTCAGAACATTGATCGGTGCAAGGATTAACCATGAGGCCAGAGGACTAAAGATGAAACATTTCCTGCCACAGGGGTGATGGACTTCAAACTCGTCCTGGGTGTGACCAATGTGGGAATTTGTTTTGCTGGACTTTGCATGTTTATGATCAGGGTTTCCTTTTTTTTGTCTTTCCTTTAAGGGAACAGTGAGAGGGACAGATTATAAATACATTAAAAAATAATTATTTAATTTTTAAAAAGAACCTACTTTTAAAAACCGGGTATTCATGCTATTTCTTTTGTTTTTGGTGCTGTTGTTTTTCTATTTTGAGGTTTTTCCTTATTGCTCTGATTCTTCTCTTATAGCATGACTGATGCAGAAATATGTTTAATGTTGTTATGTATATGTATATGTGCGCATATATATATACATGTGTATACACACACACATATTATATATATATATATATATATATATATATATATATATATATATATATATATATATATATATATATATATATATATATATATATGAAACCTATACTGGATTGCCTGCTGTCTGGGGAAACGGTGGGGAGGGAGGGGAGGGAGAGAGAAAAATTTGAAATTGGAAATCTTATGTAAACAAATGCTGAAAGATATCTCTACATATAACTGGAAAATAATAAAATACTTTTATTTTAAAAAATAAATAAATTAAAAAAAACCCCAGGTATTAAGCTAGGTGCCAGCATGTATATAAAGACAGAAATGAAACAGTCCCAAGCCTAAAAAAAGCATCATATTCTGAGGGAGGAGAGATGTATGTAGATAAATATGTACAAAATATAGACAGGGTAAATACAAAAGTTTCTGAGGTTGGGGAGAAAAGTAATAATGGCGGGGCGGGGCACAAGGGAAGGTTTTGATGAAAATGGTACATAAACTGTGATAGGTTTTCTGCAGCATGGAAGTGAGGAAGGCAAGCCTATCAGGCATGGGGGACAGTCTGGACAAAAGCATGGAGGTGGGAGATGACTCTCTGCTGATAGGTCTAGGAGTCGCAGGAATGATTCTAGACCTTATTCTGCTAGACTGGTTCTGACAACTTCAGGACTCTCTATGGACTGACTTTTCTTTTCTCCCCAGGGTCTCTATCCTCTGCCCTTGCTCAATAGTGCCATGGATGATGGGAAGGCCACGCTGACCCCTTCCAACACACCGCTTGGCCGCAACCTCTCAGCTCACCAGACATACCCTGTGGTGGCAGGTATGGGGGGCTGGGATTGTGCTGGGGTGCAGATGCAGGAGAACGAGGTGGGTTTAGCTAGAAGGAGGTTCTGTGAGGGCTCCAGTGCCACACAAGAAGCGGTGAACTGTAGAAATCTACCCAGGCTAGCCAGAGCTCAGCCAGAGGGGCTATGCCAATCACACTTCATGTCCTGGCTCCTCCTCCCAACTCAGCAAAGAATAAGGGCTGGTAGATGATGTTTAGAAAGCTATTTCCTCACACTGTGGTCCTGAGCCTATAGGACTGGCATAGTACTGAAGCCAACCCAGCTTTTGACTATTCCCTTTTCATGGAACCTCCTCATTGAGCCCCAGGGGGACCCAGAGCAGGAGGGCCAGGGTATGGCCTTGTCTTTCCTGGTGATGCTGAGACCCCCTTACTCTAGGAGGAGGATCCCCAGGTCCCCCTCCTCCCTGGGCCTCCCCAAACCCATCCTGTCCCTTTGCATTTCATGGTTTGATTTTATGCATGCCTTCTCATCCCACCATCTCACACCCCTCTCTCATTGTTTGTCTCCCTCCCTCCGGCAGATCCTCATTCACCCTTCGCCATAAAGCAGGAAACCCCCGATGGGTCCAGTTCTAGCTCCACCCCTTCCTCTTTATCTAGCTCGGCCTTTCTGGATCTGCAGCAAGTCGGCTCCGGGGGCCCAGCTGGTGCCTCGGTCCCATCCTTCAATGCTTTTCCCCATGCTGCCTCCGTGTATGGGCAGTTCACAGGCCAGGCCCTCCTTGCAGGTATGGACAGGGAGGTCCTGGGGGGCCCATGCAGGGCATCGTGGGAGGGGTCATAAGGTTAATAGTGAACCACCATTCCCCCTGTGGGGACTCACTCTCTGGTCTTGCTTCCTCTTGACACCTTTGCTCCATGCAGAGTGCCTCTGTTTCTCATTGATCTATCATCTCTCTCTTTCTGTCTGTCTCTGTGTCTGTCTCTCTCTGTCTCTCTGCTTCTCTCTCCACCCCTGCCCCATCTCCATGGCTCCCATCAGGTCAGGTCAGGTGTGGCATGGAGGGAGGGAAATACTTTGGAGGGCTTAAGGAAGAAAGAGGCATCAATGCAGCCCCACTAATCCTCCCCGCAAAGTTTGCTGGGGATAGTGGAAGGCACGGACCAGGAGATCTAGGGGCTGAGTGGTGCTCACCTCTGGCTCAGGTGCAATCCTGTTCACTGGAACATCTCTAGGCATGGAGATTGGAGGCAGAGACCATGGCCAGATTTCTTTCTTCTTTTCCCCCTAATTTGACAGAAACTTATGAAGCCCTTATTATGTGCAAGGCAGCACTAGATGGGGGAAGGAAAGGGAAGGGAAGAGAATTATGGTTATTGATTAAGTGCGCTCTGAGCTTCACAAATATTGATCCTCACAAGAAACCTAGGAGGTAGATTATTCTTCCCATTTTATGGCTGAAAAAACTGAGGCTGACCAGGTCTGCTCCAGGTCTATGCTCTAACCATTATACCACCTAGGAGTCTTTCAGTCTATGAAGGTAAACTCAAACAGCACCTGTCTTCAGGGAGGTTATGGTCAATGGGTGGGGGCAGAGAAGGATGAAGACAACAGTTATACTTATGTTGTTCGGTCATTTCTTTCAGACGTGTCTGACCCTTCATTATCTGGAGGTTTTGTTTTGTTTTGTTTTGTTTTTGTGTGTTTTTTGTGGGGCAATGAGGGTTAAGTGACTTGCCCAGGGTCACACAGCTTGTAAGTGTCAAGTGTCTGGGGTCAGATTTGAACTCAGGTCCTCCTGAATCCAGGGCTGGTGCTTTATCCACTGAGCCACCTAGTTGCCCCCTGGAGTTTTCTTGTCAAAGATACTGGAACAGTTTACATTTCCTTGATTGAATGAGTTAACATATGTAAAGTGCTTTGCATGCCTAAAAGTTTATCATTATTATTATTATTACTATAAAAAGATAATGATGGGGTGCTCAGAAACATGGGTGAAAGCCCGAGAGAAATCAGGAAAGGATAAGGCTGAAAGTTGTTTCTAATGAGTCCCTTCTCAGATAAGGAAACTGAGGCAAACCAGGTTAAGTGACTTGCCCAAAGTCACACAGCTAGTGAGTGTCTGAGGCTAGATTTGAACTTAGGAAGTTGTCTGCCTCATTCCAGGTCCTATGCTCTAGACACTGAATCACCTAGCTGCCAGGTGTACTTATAAGTAAGTGTAAAGTAAAAGTAATTTAGGGGGAGTAGGAGTAGGAGTACAATTCTAATATAAAAGACGATTTATTAGCAGTAGAACAGAGGGCACAAAGGAAGGGTAGGGGATGCTGCTGGCCCAGATTTCTAGCTATCACACAGAGGGCTGGCCCCATTTAAGATATCCATGAGAGAGGAATCTCTGCAGACAACTCAGCAGCATAAACAGCTGGGTAAGCTCACAGTTGTTGACACTGTAAATCATGTTTTTCCAAATAGTCTCAGGATGAACATCTGTCCCTGGTGTCTTTCTTGTTTATTGCCTGCTTGGCAACTGGAAATGTCTTTCTCTTCCCGATGCTGTGTTGAATGTAAGAAGGCTTTTTGGAAGAGATGTAAAGGAAACCTGGTTGAGTGTGAAGTGGGACAGAAAAAGTAAAGAGGGACATTGAAAAAGTGAATGAAATTAGTAGAGAGAGCTTATTTAGCCCAGGTCGGACAAGGAAGAGAATCCGAGAGAAAAGTGAAACATTAGAAGCTAGGAGAGAATAGGCTAGGGACAATGGGGAGTGGAGAAGTGTCTTTCAATAAGGAGCATGGTATGGTCCAATGGGCAGATAATTGTGTTTGCATATAGAATGGTGTAGACCAGGAAAGTGTTGTACTAACGCAAGTAATGAGTCAGAAAAGTTTAAGAATTGTAAACTGGGAAATAGGTTTCCTTCAAATACTGACCATGAGTGGAGGAAGAGGATTCTGGGATCATCACTTCAGTTGTGACAGTTGTGCTTTTTAAAGAAGGTAGAACTTAGGATGTGATATGAAGGTTATTGGGCAAGTCCCCTGTGGAAAAAAAAATTAGAAAAAAGATGATAGACTCTTAGAGATAGAAAGGCTCTTGAAGGTGACAAGATCATAGAATGATGAGCAGGAAAGACCTTTAAAGATGATCTGCTGCAAGGGTTCTTAGCCTGGGGTTAATTAATTCATTTAAAAATATTTTGATAACTATATTTCATCATAATTGGCTTCTTTTGACATATTATATATTTTATTTCATACATTTAAGAATAGAATTCTGAGAAGGGGTCTATAGACTTCATCAGCCTGCTAGAGGAGTCCACGACACCATAAAGGTTAAGAACCCTTGCTTTAGTCTTACTTTCTTTTTTTCCACATGAAGAAACTGAAAGGGGGAAAGGAATAAGTATTTCTAAAGTTCCTGCGACACGTCAGGAGCTGTTCTAAGTACATTATAAATATTATCTTATTTGATCCTTATGATAGCCCTGCAAGGTAGGCATATTACCCCCATTTTGTAGTTGAGGAAACTGAAGTAACCAGATGTTAAGTGACCTGCCAAGGGTCAAATGGCTAGTAAGTGTCTGAGGCTGAATTTGAACTCGGGTCTTCCTAACTCCAGGATCACCTAACTTTCCTTGAGGCTCAGAGATGTCAAGTGACTTAATCAACATTATATTCATACATACATGCATTCATGCATGCATGTATGCATACACATATATGCCAACACACATATACCACACACATGCACATATACCACATACACGTACTTATGTGCTATATATGTAGATATGTATTTGCATGTACTGTACATATGTACGACTGCATAATATGTACAGGGTAATATACATGCAACACACAACAACATGCTTATATGCATATGTGTATATGTGTTGTGTGTACACACATACATATATGTGCACATGTATGTATATGTCAAATCCTGCTCTAAAGTAAATGAGAATGATTTAGAGAATTATACATGCATGTATACATAAAGATAGGTATATATACACATAAACACATGTACATATGTGTATACTTGCATACATGCATGTATATATGTAACAAGAGAGATATAGAAGGATATGAGGGCCTTTAGTTGGGAAAAAAGCATATTAGCTCTAATATGTAGAGTATAGAGTGCAATGTGTATAGAGCTATATATGGTACAGAACTTGACCTCAAAAGCCTTGAATTCAAATCCTGAGTCTTCCATTTATTGCTTTTGTGACCTTGGGTAAGTCACCCTCTATGGACCTCAGTTTCCATATTTGTAAAACAAGAGGGTGTAAGGTGTTAAAATTCTAGCTAGTCTGTTTAAAATATCTAATGAGTGGTCGCCAATAAATTATAAGCTTTAGCAAGAGTTTAGACTTTTAAGCATTCATTAAGGAGAATAAGAATTTGGTGAAGAGAGAGAGAAAGGCCTAGATTCATCTATCTTGGGGAGCTACAGTTCTCCTGCTCCGCTCTCCACGAGAGTCCTAGTGAGAACAAGAGAGAGAGAGAGAGAGAGAGAGAGAGAGCGCCAGCCTCGCCCCTTCTTCCTCCCACCAGAAAACATCACTTCCTGACGCCGAAAAGCCGCATGGCTTATCCTCAGGCGCCTTCTCCTCATGGCGGAGCTTTCCTACAGTAAGTCTCCAGCAGGTGGCGTCATTCCAGTCGTTACAAGGGTTAGGTTAGATGACCTCCAAGGTAGCTTCTAGCTCAAAATCTATGATCTGAAGATAAGGGAGGATCAAAATCCATTTTGCTTTTGCATGATAAAAAGGATTGGAGAATAAATCATCTTTTTCTGCATTCCCAAAGTAAGAATTCCTGTCTTTACTGAGGGAGCCCCAACCTCAGAGAAATATACAAAGATATTAGTAGAAAGCAGGGGATTCTATTTCTGCTTCTAAATCCAATTTCAAGATGAGATAACTTAGAAAAAGAACATGCTGGTAGAATGTAAATTCTGTGAGTACAGCTTATTGTCTCCATATCCCCAGGACATAGAACAGTGCCTGGTGTCTAGGGAGTTCTTAAATACTTGCTATAGAGAGGCTCCCTCCTATCTAGCAAATATTTAAATGTCTATCAGCATTTATTAAGTGCTTACTACATGCCAAGCATTAGGGATACAAATAGAAAAAAAGACAGTCTCTGCCCCCAAGAAGCTTACAAAATCCAAATCACTTGCAAGTCATGATACCTTCTTTCTGATGATGGTCCTCTTTATGAACAGAGGACAAACAACAACATTTTTTAACAACAACATTTTAATGGGTGAAGGGCACACATAAAAGGGAGCTAAAAGGTAGAGGTAGAAGAAAACAGAGGCACCAGATGGGAGCAAGGTAGAGGAAGAAGTAAGACATGGATGGCTTGGGCCCCCTTCCTTAGCCATCCAAGCATAGGGAGGGAGGGGGGGAATGTGAATTCTAGGGCTGGAGGGATTGGGGCTTCAGGATGAAGAACTAGGGGATAGTAGAGGAAGTCCATAGTATAGTCTGGAGATGGATAATTAAGCATGGCAGAACAGGGGTTAAATCCAGCCATTCTGACATTAAATGTGAATGGGCCACACTCCTATGAAAAGGAAAATAGACATGGAGTAGATGTTTAAAAAGGATCTACCTAATAGCATAAACCTCATTTAATACATGGGCTCAAATTGAAAAATTAGTCTAAAACAAAAACCTAGATGGAAGGAATAATATATGATAAAAAAAATCTGTCCCATCTTCTCTACTTACACAGCTGCCACTCTAGTTAAGGGTCTCATTTCCTCTCCCTTAGACTATTCCAAGAGATTCGTAATTTATTTTCTTGCTTTCCATCTCTGTCTCTTCTAATCCAACCTCTACATTGCTGCCAGATTGATATTCCCAAAGTGCAGGTCTGACTGTATCAGTCTCCTGCTCAAGAAGCTTCACAGGCTCCCTATTGCCCCAAGAATAAAATAGGAACACCTTTATTTGGCATTAAAAACATTTCATACTTTGGCTTCATCCAGTCTTTAAAGACTAATTCTGTATGACTCTTCCTTATCCATGCTGTATTCCAGGCAAACTGGCTTGCTTGAGGCTCCCCATACACACCATTCCATCTCCTGCCTTCTTTGCAGGCTACGCCATGTCTGAAATGCTCTCTCTCCTCAGCTCTGTCTCTGGAATCCCTAGCATTCTTCAAAGCGTAATTAGGGAGGTTTCCATGAATACTGACAAAAGCACAAATGTTCTCTGTACTTGACAAGACTTTTGTTTAAGAAAAATGTCATGTAGTTACTAGCCCAAGAACCTTATCAGGCATAAAGTCTTGACCTATTAGATTGTAAGCTCCTTGAGGTCAGGGACTATCTTTTTCTTCTTTTTTTATCCCCAGTGCTTAGCACAGAGTCTGGTATATAGTGGGCATTTGTTATTGTTGTTTAGTTATTTTTAGTCATGTCTGACTCTTCATCATCCCATTTGGGGTTTTCTTGGCAAAGATACTGAAGTGGTTCAACATTTCCTTCTCCAGCTCATTTTACAGATGAGGAAACCGAGGCAAACAGGATCAAGTGTCTTGCCCAGGGTCACACAGCTAGGAAGTATCTGAGACCAGATTTGAACTGAGAGAGATGATTCTTCCTGGCTCCAGGCCCAGCACTCTATCAACTGTACCACCTAGCTGCCCCTATTAAGTAGAGACTTAATGTTTATTGATTGACCTGACTTGACTTGACTTTGATGAAGAGCTGGACAAAAGATAACAGAGGTCACAGAATCAACATGTTAGCTAAGGGGGGGGCGGGGCAAACTGACCCACTTAAAAGGAAGCACAGCCTCATAAGCAGCTGTACTTTGCCAATTGTACGAATATTATTTTAAACCACGCCTGGTGGCTCTTGTGGAAGCATGTGAGCAAGCAGTAACTGAACCCTGGGATTAAAGGACAAGAAACAAATACAGCAAGACCTTCACTGGGGAACTTAAAAGACCCAAAGAGGATCATAGATAGAGAGCTGGAAAGAATCTCAGAAACCACCGAGTCCAACCCCTACATTTTAGTTTAGTTTAGTTTAGTTTTGTTTGAGGGATAATGAGGGTTAAGTGACTTGCCCAGGGTCACACAGCCAGTAAGTGTCAAGTGTCTGAGGCTGCATTTGAACTCAGGTCCTCCTGACTCCAGGGTCAGTGCTTTATCCACTGAGTCACCTTGCTGCCCCAGAAGAAGTGAGTTTTAATCCTACTTCAGGCATTACTAGCTGAGTGACCCTGGGCAGTATCACTTAAGCACTCTCTGTCTTGGTTTCCCACTATGTAAAATGGGCATAATAGTAGCATCTACCTCCCAGACTTCTTGTTAGGATCCAATGAGATAACATATATAAAGTGCTTTGCACACCTAAAAGTTAGTGATTATTATTATTATTACTATAAAAAGATAATGATGGGGGCAGCTAGGTGGCACAGTGGATAAAGCACCAGCCCTGGATTCAGGGGGACTTGAGTTCAAATTTGGCCTCTGAATCTTGACACTTACTAGCTGTGTGACCCTGGGCAAGTCATTTAACCCTTATTGCCCTGCAAAACAAAAACAAAAACAAACAAACAAAAATTGGGGCAGCTAGGTGGCACAGTGGATAGAGTACTGGCTCTGGAGTCAGGAGGACCTGAGTTCAAATCCGGCCTCAGACACTTAACACTTACTAGCTGTGTGACCCTGGGCAAGTCACTTAACCCCAATTGCCTCACCAAAAAAAAAAGAAAATGATGGGGTGCTCAGAAACATGGGTGAAAGCCCGAGAGAAATCAGGAAAGGGTAAGGCTGAAAACTGTGTCTCTAATAAGCCTTGAGGAAGAATGAAAGAGAGGGTCAGAGAGGGGGCCGGAGAAGAGGCCCAGAGCCAGAGAACTCTGAGAGGGGAGAAAGAGAATGAGAGCTGTTAGTCTGCAAGGAAGTAAAGCTAATGAATTCATTTCCTCCCAAGAGCCGGCTGTCCTGAAGTGTGCATTGAATGGATGAAATGCCATTGTGACCCGAGGGGGAAAATGCTGGCTTGAAATCTTGAGCGCTCTAGGTAGGCAAGGTTAGATAAAGGTGGGGTAGTGGTGGTTGACGATGCCCATGACGTGAACGATGAGGAAAGATAGAGGGAGGTGACAGAATAATAAAACCTCAGAGCTGGAGGGGATGTTGGGAATCATCTCCTCCTCCCATCCCCCTCATATTACAGATAAGGAAACTGAGGCTCAGTGTCAGCCTCTCATCTAAAGGCAACTAAACGGCAGGTCTGGGTCTGGGAAGCCAGGTGTCTTGATGCCTTGTTCAGTATCTTTTCCAAGTCAGCACCTTCTCCCAAGACTTAGCAATGCAGCCACCTCCTGTCCATCACAGACAACTGTCCCCCCCTTCTCCGTCTGCACATAAATATTCCTCATTCCTAGACTCAAATGCCTTCTTGTCTCATTAGCAAATCTCTTCTGTTCCTTCCGTCTGGTGCTGTAGCTGGGAGATTCTCTGTGTTTAGCTTTGTAGTTCATTTAGGGGGAAAAAAGTGAGTTTTCCAGTCAAAACAATGATGTGTATTTACATTTGGGACATATTATTCTTTTTTCTCAAAACATACCATAATAATAACAATGATGGTAATGGTGCTCATAGTAGTAGTAGTAGGCTTCCACCAGTTGCTGACGACCATGGATCAGCGCCTTGAAGAGCCACAGGCCACAGGTGCTAATCATACTGTACATTTAAAGGCAGAGTGGTGTAGCCAATAGCACCCTTGGAGTCCTGAAGACCTGGGTTCAAGTCCAATCTTTAACTTATATTGGCTGTGTGATCCTGGATAAGTCACTTCCCCTCCAATGTTTCAGACAATTCTCTAAGACTACAAGTTGCAGAGCAGATGCCAATATACTTTGATATATGGAGTTTCCTCCTAGGGAGTTCTTTAACCCAGTGAAATCACAGGCTCAGTTTACACACACCCACACACACACAAACACCCCACCTTACATTTCTATTATACTCCACCAGATAAATTTAATTTACATTATTTCACCTCATCCTCAAAAGTGAGCTGGGTAATAATAATATAATAATGTAGCACTTGGGGCAGCTAGGTGGCACAGTGGATAAAGCACCAGCCCTAGATTCAGGAGGACCTGAGTTCAAATCTGGCCTCAGACACTTGACACTTACTAGCTGTGTGACCCTGGGCAAGTCACTTAACCCTCAGTGCCCTGAAAAAAAATGTAGCACTTAAGGGTTTATAGTGTTTTTTCCTCATAACAACCCTGTGGAGTAAGGTAGGTAGTGCCAGCATTCTTATCTAAGTTTTACAGATGGGGAAACTGAGGTTTGGAGTTTCCCAAAGTCACACTGCTAATAAGTGGCAGAGTTGGGACTTGATGCCAGGAGCTTCTGACTCCACATTTAGCTCTTTTCACTGCACTGACCTAAACTCGGTTTCTTGGCAGTTTCCAGTTGCGATGTCTTTCCATCAGTACCATTATGTGCTGTGAATAGGAGCCTACCTCAAGAAATCTTGCTTGGGTTTTGCCTGATTGGGTCCAGTTTTGATGATAGATTGCCTGTGTCACAAGCAAAGCTGGCAGAGATCTAAACTTGCAGGCCAAATAATGCATTTATAATTGTATCTGTGTTACAAGAACTCAATTTCCAGGCAGTCTTTTTGGGAAAATGGCTTCTCTGTTCCAAGCCAGGTCTGGCTTGCAGCACAATTCCCTGAATTTCCCTGAATTTGAACTTGGCTGCGCTAGAGATGGGGGAGTGTGTACAACAAATAAGCAACAGCAATAACCATCTGTTTAATGATTTTACACTTATGAAGATCACATGAGGTCAGGGGTGAGACAGGGTAGGAATCATTACCACCTTTTTTTTTTAATTAAATTTTTTTTTTCATTATCACCTTTTTACAGGGAGAAAACTGAGTCTTAGGGGCATTAGCAGGCACTGTGAGTCCATGGCAGAACCACCACAAGGGATATTATTTCTCAGGGCTTCAGGAGGGCAGGAGAATATGTATATGACCCGGGGATGGTGCCCTGGCTCTAAGAGATCTGTCCCTCTCCATTCCTCATCAGCATGGTGGGATCAGAAGTGCTCTCAAATTGGAATCTGAACACTTGGGTTGAAATCCCAACTGGTCTATCTCCTTCCTACCTAGGCATAACCTCCCTGAGCCTCAGGGTCCTTTGCTGTAAAGTGGATGTGATACTATTCGAGTCAGTCTGATATAGTGGCGAGGTTGCTGCTTGGAGTTACAAAAACCTAGGTTTAAATCCTCCCTCTGACATTTACTAGCTGTGAGCTCCTGGACCAGTCATGGAAACTTATTCAGACTCAAGTCACTTCCTATGATATATCTGTTAAGTCATAGATGGGGCCAGGTTTGTTTTGGCAGAGAGATCATGGCACCATAGATTTTGAGCTGGAATGGATCCTAGAGATCATTGGATCTGATGTCTTCATTTTACAGTAGAGGAAACTGAGGCCCATGGAAGTGACTTGTCCAGGGTCACACAGCTAGTAAGTATCTGAGGTGGAATTTGAACCCAGGCCTTCTTGACTCTAAATCCAGTGCTTTATCTAATACATTATGTTGGCTCTCATAGTCCAACACCCTCATTTCACTGCTGAGGAAACTGAGCTAGGAGAGGTCCCCTGTTTGTATTTTTGCTTCTTACCTTGGGGGAAGGTGAAGAAGACTCTTGGTAAAACTTCAATGTGCTTTGTAAACATGAACTGCCTTATTTCAGTTCCCATCATCCACTAGTCTAATGATATCCAGCTCCCAACAGACTTTGGGGCAGGAGAATGGTCTATATGGAGACCAGATTAGGGAAAGGGAGGAGCGACAACTCATCTGCTTTCATGGGGAGTATCAGCTGAGTGGGCAGTACCTTGTATGATCAGTCACCCACGGAGGGAATGTTTTCCCAAGGGTCGTTGGAGGTAGATGGTGGGAGGGAGAGTTAAGGGCCAGCTCTGCTATTGAGGCATCCACTGCCCAGGGGATGGAAAAGGTAAGTTAGAGTGCTGGAGGAGACTTAGGCACCTGGTAAGACAGAGCAGAAACAAGAAGATCATCCTTGGTGGAGATGGAGGGTACTTGGGTGCCATCACTGAATTCATATTGATGCCAGAGAGCCAGAGGTGGGGGAGGAGGACCTAGGTAGAGGAGGTGTGTGGGAGGGGATGGTCAGGGGATTGGGAAGGAAGGAGAACTTGGAAGTTGGGATGGATTGTGGGCAAAACATACATGGTAGAGACTTGGGGTTTTTTTGTTGTTGTTTTGTTTTTAGTGAGGCAATTGGGGTTAAGTGACTTGCCCAGGGTCACACAGCTAGTAAGTGCTAAGTGTCTGAGGCCAGATTTGAACTCAGGTACTCCTGACTCCAGGGCTGGTGCTCTATCCACTGTGCCACCTAGCTGCCCTTGGTTTTTGTTTTTTAAACAAGCTTTATGATACACGGGACCCAGGGACACTGTTTGGCCAATGCTGTGTCTTTTTTAAAGGCCAGTAGTCACAGAATCCAGGGATACCCCTGTAATTAAAATAATATTAATAATAAATGACAACTCTCACTTTTCTATCATTTATAAAGTTTACAAAGCACTTTCCAATGAGCTACTGTTTTCTAGTAGCCAAGAAAACAGATGTCTGTTTCCTGGGGCTGAAACAGTTCCATTGGGGCACAGGACTAAGGAAGTCATTCCTGGTCATCTGTAAGTTACAAACTCCCCATGATGGAAGGTGGCTGCAAACCTGCAGACTGAGTCATCTCTTATTTCAGTAAGCCACTGTCTGCTTCTGTTCACACTAAGGGACCCCCAGATCAGTCTAGAGACTTGGGAGTCTATGAGCTTATGGTTATTGAAGTAGCCTGTGCCTGGAATTCACTCCCTCCTCATCCCTGCTACCCAGAATCCCTTGTTTCCTTCAAAACTCAGGGTAAGCATTGCTTTCTACATGAAGCCTTTCTGGTCACCCCATTTCCATAGCTTCTAGTGCCCTCCACTCCCAATCACCTTCTTTCTATTTTTGTATGTACCTGAATCACTCAGCAATCAACATGCATTTATTAAGTACCTCCTAGGTTCAGGCACTGTGCTAGGTAGGTTGTGAGGAGACAAAATAAGTGAAGCCATCTAAACCACCTTGTCATTTCCCTCAATAGAATATGAGCTCCCTGAGGGCAGGGAACCTTCATTTTTCTCTTTGTATGCCTATAATCTAGTATGTGCCTGGCACATGGCAGTTGCTCCATAAATGTTTGTTGATTGATTAATTGTCACCCAACCTGCTGCTGGGAGGGATAGAGAGGGAACCTTTTGCCCACTAGGAGTTTACAATTTCACTGGCGAAATGACACCAGTGCTTATGATGTTATTAGAGAACAGTGTGAAAGTAGTTGCCAAATGATGATTGCACACTTCATGAGCTGGATCATTTCAGAGAAGGGAGAGACATCAGTGGGGGTTGGAGCAATCAGGGTCGGCTTCACAGAGGAAGCAGCTTGAATAGGATGTGGAGAGGAGCACAGGGGACATTTGAGCAGGAAGAACCCGCAGGAGAAAAGATTCTGGACTCCTCCAGAGAAGAAGGTGACAAAGGTTGAGCCCTTGACTTACGGTGACTTCTTTTCACTTTTTTTCTAGGGCGGGAGATGGTGGGACCCACGCTGCCCGGATACCCACCCCACATCCCCACCAGTGGCCAGGGCAGTTATGCCTCTTCTGCCATCGCCGGCATGGTGGCAGGTAGGGAGAATAACTGGAAACCAGGGCTCCAGGGTTATGAGGGAGTGGACCCTACCAGGAGTAGAGGGAGGTTGGCCCCTGGTCTGAGAGCACTGAAAGGTGCTGAAAGGCAGTCCCAGAATTTGGTTCCTTTGGAAGGCAAGCTACTTTTTCTCTTGTGGCAGTTTTAGCTCCCCAACTGTTCTGTTTTACCTTTTCTTTTCCAAGTTTATGCTCAACTCCAAATTGGGATCAGCATCAGGAAAGGAGCTGAGATGTCCTGTCTTTATGTTTTTTGTTTTTGTTTTTTTGGATGGGGCAATGAGGGTGAAATGACTTGACCAGGGTCACACAGCTAGTAAGTGTCAAGTGTCTGAGGCTGCATTTGAACTCAGGTCCTCCTGAATCCAGGGCTGGTGCTTTATCCACTGCGCCACCTAGCTGCCCCATGTCCTTTCTCTATGTGTCAGCCCCCTGGCATCTCACAGTAGCCAACTTGCACTTGCTGGCAGTAGACACATGGCTTTCCTAGAGCATAAGGGGATCTGCAGAAGTTTTCTTTCATTATTAGGGGCTGGCCTTGGTGCAGCAGAAGGCATTCTGTGTTCGGAGTTGTGTGTGTATGTGGGGGGGAATTCATATCTTCATGGCACAGTGGGAATAAAGATGGATTTACAGCAAAGGACATGAGTTTGACTCTTGGTTCTGTCATTTGGGATCTGTGTGACCCTGGGCAAGTTATTTCATCTCTCTGAGTCTCAGTTTCCTTATCTGTAAAATGGAGGGATGGTCTCTGACTTCTAAGGTTCCTCCTAGCTGTAGATCTGTGACTGAGTGAACAAATAACCTGTAAGGCCCCTTTTACCTTAAAACCTATGAACCCCATGATGATCCTTAATTAGCCAAGATGATCATTAATGTCCATCCTAGCTCTAAAACTATGATTACATGAATCTCAGCTACTCCTGTGACTCATCTCACCTCCCTAGGTCTCAGTTTACTAATCTGTAGAATTGGGGTGCCCCTTCTGGCTTGACATCCATGCTCCTATCACCAGATGACCTCCAAAGTCCCTTATAGATTTTAATATATGATCTTAAAAAGTCCCTGCATCCAGTTTCTTGGTCTACTGGGTGTCTCTCAAGGCCAGGGTGATCACCACCTATTTTGAAGTCTGGAGCTGTGGGGAGGGTTATGGGAGATCCTCCCTGTTTGCCTCCTTCCATATTGTTCCAGAGTCTGGTCCTCAGACAGGAAGCACACACTGGAAGGGGATGCCTGGCTGGCTGTACCGCCCCCTCCCCCTCCCCTTCCCCAGGAGAGAGTTCTCTGGCCTCTACTCCAGACCCTTGTTAGAAATAGATGGGCACCTGTCAGGCTGAAAAGTGTTCCCCTGCCTCTAGGCACTGGGCTGGGAAATGGAATGGCTTTATGTGAAGAGGGAAAGAGAGGAGAGAGGGAGAGAGGGAGAAAGTAGGAGGAGGAGGAGGAAGAGGAGGAAAAGAGACAGAGACAGAGAGACAAAGAGAGATGGAGAGACAGACAGACACACACAGACATGCACCTCTCCTGGGGCTGCATGTGCTCCCAGCACAGTGTTGGCTCTCTTGGCTCCCACCTCCCAAAGCATTGCTCATTAACCTGCTCCTTCCTTCCTCCTTTCCTCTCCAGACAGGAGTTAATTTTTGCCGGCTGCCTGCCCCTTGGTGCCCTGTGCTGAGGCAGGAGTGCTGAGAGAGAGAGAGAGAGAGAGAGAGAGAGAGAGAGAGAGAGAGAGAGAGAGAGAGAGAGAGAGAGAGAGAGAGAGAGAGAGAGAGAAACAGAAGCAAAGAGACAGAGGTGTAGAGACAGAGAGAGACAGAAACAGAGAGAGACAGGCAGAGAGAGACAGAGACAGAGAGAGACAGGCAGAGAGAGACAGACAGATAGAGAGACAGAGACAGATAGAGATAGAGAGGCAGAGAGACAGAGATAGAGAGAAAAAGAGTGAGAGAGAGACAGAGACAGAGAGAAACAGAAACAGAGGCAAAGAGACAGAAGCATAGAGACAGAGAGAGACAGAGACAGAAACATAGAGAGACAGGCAGAGAGAGACAGAGACAGAGAGAAAAAGAGTGAGAGAAAGAGACAGAGACAGGGAGAGACAGAGAGAAACAGAGACACAGAGAGAAATAGACACAGACAGAGGCAAAAAGACAGAGGCAGAGAGAGAGAGAGAGAGAGAGAGAGAGAGAGAGAGAGAGAGAGAGAGAGAGAGAGAGAGAGAGAGAGAGAAGGGAGGGGAAAACAGAAAAAGAAAGAATGAGAGATCCACAGAGACGGGCAGAGAGAGAAACACAGGAAGACAGAATGACAGAGACAGAAACTAGAGACAGACGCAGAGAGAGACAAGACAGAGAGAGCTAGAGAAGCAGAGGGAGAAGGAGCGAGCAGAGGCAGGGAGGGAGGAGGGAGTGGAAAGGAGGGAAGGAGGTTGCACTCTCCCTGGGAACCTGCTGAGCTGGCACTTGTTGCTGCTTGGTTACCGTGGCGATGTGGTTAATGCACCGTTGAAAATACAGAATACTGACTCCTCTCTCCCTCCTGGCCCAGGACTCCCTCCCTCCCTCCCTTCCTCTCCTGGAGCGTGAAATGAGATTGGTCAAGATAAAAAAGGAAAAGATTCGGTTATTTTTTTTAAGAGTGTGGATAATGGGGCCTCTCAATCACAATCCAGGGCTCCAGTCGGCTCCCCCTTCTTCTTACTCCCCCACTCCTCTGCAGCTTGCTTGGAGAAGGAGGAGGAGGAGGAGGAGGAGGAGGAGGAGGAAGGAAGGAAGGAAGGAAGGAAGGAAGGAAGGAAGGAAGGAAGGAAGGAAGGAAGGAAGGAAGGAAGGAAGGAAGGAAGGAAGGAAGGAAGGAAGGAGGGAAGGAGGGAAGGAGGGAGGGAAGGAGGGAAGGAGGGAAGGAAGGAGGAAGCATAGTGGTTTTTTTTGCTAACACTTTACAGTTATCTCCTTTGATCCTCACAACCACCCTGTGAGGTAGGTGCTATTATTATCTCCATTTTACAGATAGGAAAACTGAGGCTAAGTGACTTACCCAGGGTCACACAGCTAGGAAATGTCTGAGGCCAAATTTCCTGACTTAAGGCCCACCTAGGTTTCTTGAATGCCTATCCATGTAAAAACCAGGTATGTTTCATTGCCTGAAAGGGAGAGTGGAATAGGGAATGGAGTCAGGGAGGGCTTTGTCATCATCAGTCATTCAGGTCCTTCCTCTGACATTTTGCTCATGACCTCGTTTAAGCAAACTGAAGTCCAGAGGTTAAGTGATCTATCCAAGGTCACACTAAGTGTCAGATGTAGGCTTTAACCTGAGGGTCTCAGATTCCAGAAGCAGTGGCCTCTCCCTGGTGTGACACTAGTGTCCTCGGGCAGCTTTCTAAGACTATAAATCACAATTGACCTGTTGGCCTGCTTTGATGGAGGGATCATGTGCACTGGGAGTTCCACAAATCAAGGAAGTCTGGATCTCCCCAGCTCAAAGCATTTGGTGAAGAGGTCTTAAACAGGGGCCTCTACGTGCCTTTGTGCCACTGTTTACCTTGGCTCCCACGTGAATGAAGCTGGCAGCCGGGGCGGGGCCAAGGCCACTGCTTACCTTGATTTTACTTTGGGTGGCTTTTCTGGGCCTCAGTGCCCTCATCTGTTAGATGAGGGGGCTGGAGGAGATGACCTACAAGGTCTTTTCCAGATCTGAGCCTAAATCTCTCCTCTGTTCAGTCTGCTAACACTGAGGCACAGCTGCGTTGATGGAATCTGCGACAATCATCCCAAGGTGTGGAGGAGCGTCCAGGGATTTAGTCTAAAAGCTGTTGCTCCTGCTTGGGGGAAGGGTGCAGCAGATAGAGAGATGAATTTGGAGTCTGGAGGACCTGGCTTCAAATCCCATCCCTGGGCAAGTCACTTAATACCTCTCTGCCTCAGTTTCCTCATTTGTCAAATGCCAGGGTTGGCCTCCATGGTCCCTTCCAGCTTTAAATGTATGTTCCTAGAGTGCTGAAGCTCCCACAGATCTGGACTCTAGTCCCGGCTATGTCTCTCTCTCTCTTTTTTTTTTTTTTTGGTGGGGCAATGGGGGTTAAGTGACTTGCCCAGGGTCACACAGCTAGTAAGTGTCAAGTGTCTGAGGCCAGATTTGAACTCAGGTACTCCTGAATCCAGGGCCGGTGCTTTATCCATTGCGCCACCTAGCTGCCCCTATGTCTTTTTTCATCTCTGTTCTCTTTATCTGTAAAGTCGGGATAGGAGTGGAGTGGATTGGACTAGATTATTTATTGTAAAACTGTCTCTTCCAACTCTAAAATTCATCGACTTCTCCCATTCTTTCCACCCATAATCAAGCCTCAACCTTTCTCACTTCATCCCCAGGTATAGCCTGCCTTTCCTTTGGGGGAAACCAGTCTTGGGGTTGAATGAGAAAACTTTAAATTTGGAAGGCCGATGGAGTCCCCCAAAGAAAGCTCCAACAGAGAGATCTTATACATAACTCTGTCTTACAATTGAGGATACTGAGGTTCTGTTAAAGTGGCTGATCCCCTCTTCCTCCCCTACCCCCAAGCTTCCCAGAGGGACCTTCCAGCCATCTTTGCTCCCTCTGCTTTGGGATAAAGAACATTGGTTCATAGAATCACATATTTAGAGCTGGAAAGGATCTTAGAGGTCATTGAGTCTAGTCCCTTTGTTTCACAGACAATGAGACAGAGGGGTTAAATGACTTGCCCAAGGTCGCACATCTAGCAAGTATCTGAGATGGGATCTGAACCCAGGTCTTTCAGACTGCAAGTCCAGTACCTGATGGTTGGATCTGGAGATCCTAGTCTGGGAGGTGGAAGGCAACTTTCAGGATGTCTGCTGTGAAATCTTGTCCCGTTCCCTAGACTCAGCCACCTTCTCCCCCTGCCCCCGCTCAAAGTAGATGCCTGACAGGCCTTTCTCCTTCTGTCTTATGCCAGCAGGAAGCGACTACTCTGGAAATGCCTATGGTCATTCCCCCTACTCCTCCTACAGCGAGGCCTGGCGCTTCCCCAACTCCAGCCTGCTGAGTAAGTGTCCATCCAACCAGGGCCCTGGGGGCTCCCCTCCTAGGGCACAGAGGGCAGTGAATTGTATTCGAAATGTTGGGATGATGAGCAGAGAGGGGGGAGTTAGGGAAGGGGACAGTCTGTCTGCTCCTGGGCTTTCCCTCCAGTGGGCATGAGCTATGGTCATGGCCCCCAGGGGGGTGAAGGGAAGAAGGAGAAGCTCTCTTCCCCTAAAGAAGCATCCATCCATCCATCCATCAGTCAATCAATAAGCCTTTAAGAACCAACCACTATGTGCTGCTGCTAGAGATACAGAGAGAATGAGGAGCCAGACCTTGGCATTGGCCTTCCCGGAGCATCCCTTTACATTGTAATAATGATTGCCAACATGTGCCAGGCACTTTACAATTATTATCTCATTTGATCTTCCCAACAACCCTAAGGTTGCTATTATCATCCCCATTTCACAGATATGGAAACTCAAACAGAGGTTAAATGATTTACCTGGGACTACACAACCAGGAAATGTCTGAGACTGGATTTGAACTCAGTTCTTCCTGACTCCAGGCCAGACTTAGTATCTACTGCACCACCTAGTGGGTAGAGAGCTAGATTTGCAGCTGGGAAGATGTAGGTTCAAATCCCTACCATGACACTTACTGGCTGTGTGGCTCTGGCCAAGCCACGTCACTCCTCAGTGGCCCAGTCAATTCTCTAAGACTGTTAGTTGAAGAGAAGGTGGAGACCTGCATCGGTAAAAGGACTTTCCTCATCTGAGAGTTCCCCACATCAGGAAAGTCACAGATCTTGTCTCTAGCCCGGTCCCTGATATGTACAAAGAAACCATGAGAATAAATATAGTAGGGGGTAGAGCACCCATCCCTGAATAATTCCCAGGTAGCATATGCCAAGTCCTTCAAAGGTTCCAGACTTCCTTTCCTCCTATCCTCATGCTCGGCCCTGGGGTTCTTTGGGCACCAGGAGATGTTGTCAGTTGAGATGGAGGAGAACATCCCAGATCTTCTGCCTGCTGGCAGCAGAACCGAGGCCTGGAGAGATTTGTTGTGGAGTATGAAGGAGGGCTTCCCTGTTATACTGTCCCTGGGGTCCAGGCTTCAGGGTACAGGGATAGGTGAAGAATTCTTATCTTGAAGCCCTTCCATCAACTGCTTACTAATGGATAGGGTCCGTTATCAGCCCCCACTAAAGCTCTGCTGCATCAGACATCTGAGGTAAATGAGTAACCCTTGGTTAAATCTGTCCCCTCTGCCTCTTCCCACCTCTCCCCACTATTCCACTTATTGTCGGGCTTCTGGGAGCTGTAGAAAGCACCAAGATTGAGAAAAATCTTAGCTTGTTTTCCATAATCCCTCCTGATTTTAACCTTCCATTGTGGGACAAATAGCTGATTAGATGGTTAAGAAAGAGAAGAACACTGGACTTGGGAATCAGCAGGCCTGGCTCCTCTACTCATCCAACCTCTGTTTCCTCATTTGCAAAATGACAGTTTTGGATCTAATAATCTCCTCCCGCTCTGATGGTCTATGCGCTTGTGCCATGTTGACTCAATGGCTCATCAGGGAACATTCCCCCTGTTATCCTCAGGGCTGTCCATATTGGCATCCAGTAGGATCCTTGGGGAAAGACCTCCTGACCCAATCCCTATTCTTTCCCTGCACCCTTCTGGCTACTTGGGGCCTTGTCCTCAAGGCCCTTGATGACCGCTGCCTGAACAGGGTCATCCCAGATGTGTTTTCACCATTAATAGATTAGTTCTTCTGAATTCCAGATGTGGTCTTTTCCCAAAGTGAGGGTGTAAAAAGTCAAAGTTATCTTCAAAAAAAAATCCGAAGAAGAAGAAGAAGAAAAAAGAAAGAATAATTCCCACCCTTGCCAGAAACTCAGTGGTGAGGCCTGGGAAGAAGAGGAAATAAGAGGAGAGAGGAGTTAATCTTTGATGATCAGATAGGAGCGGGATAAATGTTTAACTTCAGCTGTCTTAAAGGTCAGCAGATGCAGGGAAGGCTCTGGTACAAGTCTCCCTTCTGACCAGCAGTGTTGTTATTTCTTTTAACTCGTCCAGGTTCCCCATATTATTACAGTTCCACCTCAAGGGCGAACGCGCCTCCCACCACCGCTTCGGCCTTTGACCACCTGTAGTTACCATGGGGACAGCGGGAGCGACCCTACGGCCGGCAGGAGGATTCGGGCTGGGACAGGCCCCAGGAAGTCACACAAAGGAATCTTTATTTATTACATGAAAAAATAACCACAAGTCCAGCATTTCAACTCCCTGTGTGGTTAATTTAATGAAACGTGAAAGACACAATGACCTTGGGGAAGGCCAAGCTGTCCCCCAAGACTCCTTCATATGAGACAGGAGTCCTGGAGAAAGGAAGCCATCCCATTTTTTTAAAAAAGAGACAGATTTGGAGAAAAAGAAACTGTGGACCATGGCTTTCTCCCCATTCAAAGAGAGAGATGATGGGGAGGGGAAGGCAAGAGGTTGTGGAAAGATAAGTCCTTGGCAGGAGTGGGGTGGGAGGGAACGCAGCTCCGATGGGATCTAGACTTGGCTTCCCCTTGGCTTTGTACTCGATGTGATGCTATCTTGGGATACTGGGGCACTCATGCAGACACACCCAACCCGGCCCCCACCTCCTTCCCCCACCTTGGATCCTCCTCTCATTGACTTCCCCATCTCTCTCTCCTACCCTGTCTTTCCCAGAAGAGGGCAGGAAGGAGGAGAGGTGTGCTGTTTTTCTCCTCTACTCATCTTCTGGGGCTCCCCTTATACCTTATTTCATAGGCACAGACTGAGGGATGCTCTTGATCGGACCCTTGGGCTCTTCACTGACCTTCATTCCTTCTGCTGAAGTGAAAACTCTTTCAAAAACATAAAGCGCCCTATGAGGTATTCTTCTCATGGATCCTCCCCTTGACAGATGCCACCAGCCGGGCCTGACCCAGGCCTCATACAGGCTGAGAAAGGAACAGACCAGAAACTCCCTCTGCAGTCCCCCCAGACACCCTGGGGATGATGGGAGAAGCAGGTTCTCTCCTCTGGTCGAATATGCATGGTGTAGGGGGAGACAGAAATCATTTGAGATCCATTTCCCCAGACTGATCTATCATCCCTAGGTCACGTGCTCCTTCCTAACCCCAAATGTGCCATGGGTGAGACATCCCTCTGAGGTCTGGCCCTCCTAGTTTGGGGGTGGGCCAGGGGGAGGGGGAGGGGTGGTGGTGGAGCCTCCAGCCCCATTGAGCCTGTCTGTAAATACTGTAAATGAAGCTCAGCCTGAGTTCGATCCCTCTTTCCATCCCTAGACCTTTTCCTCCTTATGAATTATCTCCCTGCAGGAAGTAGCAGGACTTCCCTCCTTGATGCTTCTTTAAACACACACACACACACACACACACACACACACACACACACACACACACATCATTCAAAATCCCCCCTGCCACCCACATCAGTCAATAAAACATTCTTCTTTGTTTCAGCCTTCTGGATTGGCTGGGGAAGGTGTTGGGACAGCCTTCTAAGAAGGCTCCTGGGGGGAAGATGGGGAGAATGTGGGAAACAAGGAGCCAGTTGAGGGGGATGGAGCAGAAACAGTGAATAACCATAAAATGCAAAGGGGAGAAACCCTGGGACTCCCAGAAAAGGCTCTGGGCACTTACAGGGTCCTTCCTTAGCACTCTGATAAGAAGTCTATGATGAAAAGTCCTAAGAGGGTTTTCAGTGACAGAAAAGTGTAAAGAAATCTCCATTGGGAGTCAGAGGGAGCTGGGTTCAAATCCTTGCTGGGGCACTTAGTCTGAGGGATCCCAGGCAAGTCACATAAACTCTCAGTAGCCTCATTTATAAAGTGCAGGTGTCAGGTCTCTTCCATTTCTATATCTTAGGAGGACTCTTCTTAGCCCCCAGAGCTCCCCATGGGGGGCATTGAGTAAAAAGGCAAAAGAGAAGAGCTGGTCTGGTGATTTCACAAGCCCCTCTTTGCCCTCAGAGTGGAGGGATGGAGGTTTTCTCAGCCATGCCTCTGAGGTTACACCCGGGGAGGTAAAGGCCTTAGGGAATGCCAGTCAATCTGTGCTGGCAGCAGTGAGAGGTTTGTGAGTTTATGGAAGAGAGGCATGGCTACATGAGATCTGCCCAAATGGCTCAGCCCTAAGAGTTAGGAGGCTGGGGGCAAGGGATAGGGCTACCCCCTGAGGCTCACTTCTAAAGGAAATGGTGAGCAGGCTCTTGGAGGGTCAGTATGCCATTTCACAAGATCCCAAGAGGGTTCCATCCCAATTCTGAGAACCTGGTCTGTGGCTTCCCAGTCTTCTTTGGGGGTGTTGGGTGGGGAGCTGTACACACATACACATACACCCAATGGCACCTGCCAACGAAAGACTCACCCTTCAGAGAAAGGATTGTACCCTAGCTCTGGGTTAACCAGTAGAACACCAGGGTCCCATGATGCCTTTAGATTTGCCTGAGGACTTTGAATCTCTCTGTCCCCTTTCTGGCCTCTAGCTCTTTTCCCAGTGGACAGTGAAGAATCCCTCTACCTTTAAGGGAGTTCAGTGATAATTGCCACTCAAAGGAGGCTTTAGGATTCTAGGCCAATAGCCAGAGAGCTTGAAGCACAATTGATTCCTGCCTTAGCGGGCCAGAACCCTTCATCTGAGCATTCAATGCCTGTAACCAGGAGTACAAGAGCTTCCATAAGGCAGGGGTGGGTTGACATTCAGGAATCTGAATTTTGCTTTTGCCAAAGTTATGATGGGGGTGGTGCTGGTGGTGGTTTGGAGTGCCTTACAACAATTATCTCTGAAGTTGACTATGAAGCAGAAGAATCATTAGGTTCCCCCCACCCACCTAAGTGTCTACAGCCCTCAAAGCTCAGTGAAAAGTCCTGAAATTACTTGCCCCAGGTTGTTCGTCAAAGTGAAGGGAGAAGCAACATAGTGGAGTGTATGAAAAGAGGTGTGTTTCATGCCCTTGTGGGAAGGTGGAATGGGGGAGGGAAGGAGGGAGCAGGGGCCTTCAAGGTGGTAGGAGATGAGGGATGGCACATGGATGGCACAAGGTGGTAGGAGATGAGGGATGGCACATAGGGTCAGGAGCTGAGGAGACCTGGGAAGAATGTGCATGGGAAGGAGGGATGGAGGAAGGCGTACATGGGAAGGAAGGTGATCTTGGGAAAGAAGGCATGAGAGGACCAAGGGAGTGGGAGGAAGAGGCATGCTTGGGAAGAAGGTGTGGGAGGGGAAGCGAGTGTGAGAAAGAGGAGTAATGGGGGAGGTGTCCATGGGAAGGAGGAGAGATGGGGTGAGGCGGGCATGGGAAGAGGTGTGGGAGGGGAGAGGAGGGTGAGGAGGGAATGGGGGATATGGGAAGGGAGCTTGGGAGCAAGAATGTGTGGGGTGGGCTACATGGTTAGGGGGCCTCAAGTTCAGCGGGGAGGGGTTGGTAGGAGGGACATGTCTCAAAAATATAACTTGGAATTTTTTTCACCTGCAGCAACACAGGGGACAGTCTATCTCAGGATCAGAATTTTAGAGCTGGGAGAGACCTTAGGAGTCATATAGTCTAACTCCCTCATTTTACAGATGAGGAAACTGAGGCATAGGATGTTAAGTGACTCACCCATGTCATACAGAGAGGAGCAGCAGAGTTGGAATCTGAACTCAGGGCCTCTCTCTCCCAATTCCACCTCCTTTCCACTGTATGATAATGTAATCTGGATGTGATAGGGAGGGGGCAGCCATGGCTCTTGCCCTTTTTGGGATTGGGAGGGAAAGTTGCTAGCTGCAATGGGACCCCTGGAGGTCATGGCTTGGGGTGGTTGCACTGGGAAGTAGGGGCAAAACAGGAGACACTGAGAAGAATTGTGCCGTCATAGGGATGACGGGGCTTCCTCCTCATCACATGGCAGCACCCTGGGAGAAAGCCCTTCTTGAGCCACACTAGTTACACTTCTGTAATACACTGTCTCCCAGAAGCCTGCAATGCTAGGATCCCAGGACAGGACTTGCCTTTGGCTTAGAGTAATTAAAACTCTGATATTGAAAGCAGATCTCTCTAGTTCCCCGACCTCCTTCCTCCCCTTTTCTTAGCTGTCTTGTTCACCCCCACCCACCCCCTCTCTTTTCACGGTATCCTGCCCATTATGAGCTCCCCTCTTACCCAGAGGGGCTTCTCTCAAGGCCATTGGCCAGGGAAAGGGCTGGAGGGACATGGCGCTCCTGTGTCTGATTAGGGCAAATCTGGCCAATTGGCTGCCCCTGGAGGGGGTGGCTTCCCCCTTACTGAAAAGCATCAAACCATGGTCCATGATGTAGTGGAGGGGACTCTCACTCAGGCTTGGGTTGGGTTAGATGTGCTCAGAGGTGCCTTCTCACTCCTAGAGCCTCTGTGTCTTTGCTTCTGTGAAGGAGGAGCTCCAAGGGAGGCCGAGTTAATCTAGGTAAAGTGAGTTGGTGGGGGAGGGGGGACAACAACGGTGAAATGTATTAGAGAGAGACAGAGACATCAGGGACAGAGACAGAGAAAGAGATGGAGGGAGAGTGATGGAGAGAGAGACAGACAGAGATGCACACACACACAGAAACAGAGAGAAAGAGAGATAGAGACAGAGAGAGAAAAAGAGAGAGAGATTGAGAGAGACAAAGAGAGACAGAGAGAGACAGAGACAGAGAGATTAGGGACAGAGAGAGGAGATGGAGAAAGATGGAGAGAGAGAGAGGCAGATACACACACACAGAAACAGAGAGAGAGAGAGAGAGAGAGAGAGAGAGAGAGAGAGAGAGAGAGAGAGAGAGAGAGAGAGAAAGGCAGAGAACTGAAAAATCTGTTTTAGAATCTTCCTCAGGCTACTGGCCTCTCTCTTTGGGGAGTGTAAAATGGTCCTGGTTTTCTGAGGCCACCTTCCTTATTCCGTCCTGGCTGCCACGCCTTCTGGGAGATGGAATCCTCCACCATAGTTCTGGACCTGGACCTCATCAGTTCAGCTCCCAGTAACCTTTATCCTCGAGTCCCTCCCTCCATGCCAGCTGTCCTCTCCACTTTGGTGATGCTCACCCTGTGGGCTAGTTCCCATGAGAGATCTGGCAAAGCCCCCAGTTATACAGAACTGCTCAATGCCCCCCCCCCCCGCTCCAATCCTCCAGCATCCTCCTTTTCCTCCTGCCCATACCTTGCTTCCCCCTTCCCTAAGCACAAATACAAATTCTGAGACAAGTCAGGACTGCCTCTTAATGCTCTCTGGGGTTTGGGGAAAAACTCCTTTTGGTCTTACTCTTTCCCTGTTCTGCATTCATTGCATGCCCACCCCCTGCTATCTGGAACATGTTAAGATAGAATGGAGGTGGGGGCAGTCAGGTGACACAGTGGATAAAGCACCAGTCCTGGATTCAGGAGAACCTAAGTTCAAATCTGGACTCAGACACTTGACACTTACTAGCTGTGTGACCCTAGGCAAGTCACTTAACCCTTATCACCCCGTCCAAAAAAAAAAGAAAGAAAGAATCACACAGAAAAAGATAGAATGGAGGCATTTGGAATCTTTCAGGAACCCAATGACTGGAGTCAGGATCTCGGTTTGAATTCTGCCTTTGACACTTAGTAGATGCGTGACCTTGGAAAAGTACTTTATCTCCATGACCTCAGTTTTTCATCTGTAAAATGAGGGGGTTGGGCTAGACCTAGTCCTAGGTCCATGCTCCTCACTCCCTTGACCACCATGGGCCTCAACTGCCTCATCTGTAAAATGAAGGAGTGAGAGGATGGCTTGGAAGGTCCTTTCCTTCTCTCATCTATGATGCTAAATTTCTTAACCTCTCAGAGTTTATCTTCTGGCCCTGGAGCTATGATTTGAATGACTTCCTGCCCATCTGCAACTCCAGTCTACTCCTGGATTCCCATCAGTCCCATCTCCCTTTCCTTCCTCAGTTCCCCCAATAAGTGATGATGAATGCTGATACACCCTTAGGAGAATTTCAAAGCACCATTTGAACAATTTGGAGAGGGCTTTAAAATCCCCGGACGATCACAGTCACTCAGGACACTCCACAGTTCTCCCAAGTCTTGGCTCTCAGCCTTATCTATGATGAGCAGAAGAGCCAGGGTGGACTTAGCACGAGGGAGATCGAGCCTGTGTTCAGATTCTAGCCTTGCCTCAGTTTTCTCATCTGTGAAAATGAGAGGTCTGGACTGGATACCTCTAAAAGCCCCTTGTAGCTTTAAATCCAGGAGCCCAGGCGTCCGTGACTTAGAGCAGGAGACATTGTTGACATGGTTGTGACTCCGCTTTAAACTGTCCCTGTTCTAGGACAGTGGCCCAGGGTCTTTCCTCATCTGTAACGCTTCAGTCCTCCAGCCTTTTAGATTTAGAAAGGATTTATGTTCCCTGAGAAAATAACTGCTCTTCTGTCTGTCAAGGCACATTGTCATGTGTCGTCTTCTTGCCTAGATGTTGGACAAGGCTCTCATGTTGATGAAAGGTACCCATCCTAATAAAAGCTGCTTTGCCCCTTCTCCATCTTTTTCTCCTTCACTCTCTTTTTCCTCTCTCTACTTCTCATGACTACCTGCCCATTCTAGGTTTGCCTCTTACCAAGTATATGTTGTGTCAGGGCCAGGATGAGGGACTAGAAAGAGATGATATCGTCCTGGACTAACCAGAAAGGGACAAATTTGGGGGTAGATGAGGACTAGACTGTCCAACCAAAGGATGTTGAGCAGGGAGGCTGCGTCCAAGTCTCTGGGCTGTCTCCCTTACCTTTCTTGCTGTTGGAGGGGCATGAAGAGTGTCCTTTCCCTTCTCTGTCTCCTCCCACATATCAAGAAGAAAAGTTTTCCCCCCTCCTCTGCCTCACCCCAAGGGAAAAGGAATTAGACTGGGCCAAAGAGCTCTGGATGCGGAAACAAGGGAAGGGGAGGAGAAGGGAACAGATCTTTATATAGCGCCTATTGTGCGCCAGGCACCTTGCTAAGTACTTTATAGATATTGTCTCATTTATTTATCAGAACAACCATGTGAGGTAGGTGGTGTTATTATCCCCATTTTATAGTTGAGGAAACTGAAATAGGTTAATTGACTCACCCAGGGTCACACAGCTAGGAGGAGTGGGAGATCAGATTTGAACCAAGATCTTCCTGACTCCAGACCCAGGACCCTATCCATCGTGACACCTAGTTGGGTCAGAGGAGCTAGACTGGGCTGCTGGGTCAGCTACTGACTGTTAAATGACCTCTGGGGCCTCAGTTTTCCCATATGTGAAATGAAGATGGGGTACATCTGATGGTTTCTGAGGTCCCAGACCTAAATTTATTATCTCAAGACTTTTGTGGGTATCAGTTTCCTCATCTGTAAAGTGTGGGGGGGGATTGAACTTGCAGCTCTCAACCTATGAATTCACTGTGTCCAGAAAACCATATTCCAGGAAATGTCTCTACTTCATCCTTTTCTTTTTGTTTTTACTCGGGGCCCCTTACCCTTTCTTTTGGTCCTACTCTCTGAGGCTTCTGGTATACTGTGACTGCATGTGGATTGAAAGTTTGGGGATTGGAGGAAAGGGGAGGGAGAGGGAGAGCGGGATGGAATGAGCTCTTTCGGGACAGACAAAACAAGTCCTCCCCTCCACCCCCCACCTAGCTTTGTGGGCATCACATGCTCTCTCCAAAGCCTATAATCAGAGGAGAACCCAGCTCCACTGACATTCAGCTCCTTGGAAGGTGGAGGCACGGAAGTGACAGGGATTCCTCTGTCCCTTTTCCTAGCAGTCAGCCTCTGCACCATGCCCGCTCCTTTATTTGTTGGAATCATCCAGTGCTCCTGTGTTGGTCAGCCATCAGGTCGTAGGTCATTAGGCTCTCGGACTTGATACCTCAAAGGACCTTAGAGGACATTCAGTCTAATTGCCTCATTTTACAGATGAGGAAACTGAGGTATTGAAAAGTGACTTAAGATCATAAGATTATAGATGCTGGAGCTAGAAGACCATCTAAGCCCAACACCTTCATTCTCCAGTTGAAGAAACTGAGGCACAGGAAGGGAGAGGAGTAGGATTAGGAATTCTCCAGCCGGAAAGGATTTGAGAGGCCACCTAGTCCAACTTCCTCCTTCTCCAGGGGAGGAAGCGGCAGCAGAGGAAATCAGTCTCAGAGTTGGGATTTGAACCCAGGCTCTCTGACCCCAGATAGCTCATTTTTTCCATTGATACCAGACTACTGGGGGACTGGATGGAGAAGGGTTTCCTGCAGATTCTTTGGGGTTTCGAGGGAAAGAGATGTGGGACAATGAATATGTGTGTGGGGGGGTGTAGGAGACAAGTTTGGGGGACTGGCACGTCTCCCCATCTGTGATGAGGCGGCAGCCCGCCAGGTTTTCCAAGTGTGGCAACTCGCTGCCTAAGGCTTTCGCAGGGAAATGTGATTTCCCCTTGAGTGAAACGGACTGTGCATTGTGGAAATTGGCTCTTTTCGGAGCGGGCGGTGGGTTGTTGCCACGGAGCCCGAGCGGGGATGGGGCCTGCGGGGGGCCGCCCTGGCCCCTAGAGTGAACCGGGAGCAGCCATGTGCTCAGAACTCATTAGGGATAAATCAAATTTGAAACAGCACGACGCGGACGCCCCCCCTTTCTATCCCCCCCAGCCCAGCTTCCCCCACCCCCCTCCTTCCCAATCCTAGACTCCCCTTCCCACACCCCTACCTTCTCCCCACCGTGGCACCTCCTTCACACATGCACCTACGCTCCATCCAAACCCCAGGAGCCATCAATTACCGGCAGACATGTTCATTGCAAATAAATCTTGGGGAGCCGCCGAACCGCTGGCAGCGTAGGACTGAGTCTTGGAGGGCAAACCGAGATGGGGAACGCACACCCCGCGTCCTCTCTGGTTCCCTTTCCCAAATTGCCAGCGACTGGCACTTGTCTTACAGCAGAGGTGGCACCCTCAGCTGCCCCGCCCCAACCCCTTCACTTTGGGTCATAAGGTGGGGACACCAGGGACTGGCCTGCCAAGAGGCCTCTCAGTGGAACCTCTTCTATGAAAGAATCCTCCCCGTTATCCCCCTCCTCCCCGCACCTTATATGCAGAAAGAAATAAATTGCCCGGAAAATAGATGCATGGGGTACCAACGGGTCCTCATCTCTTCAGCAAAGAAAGAAGGAAGGAGAAAGGGAGAGAAGGGAAGAACGACAGCATCCTGGCAAGAGCTGCTGAAAACCTCTATTTATGACATGATTTTTCCCCCCTTTAATATATACATCAAAGAAAACGGTTTCCTCCCCATTTCCAATTTGCCGAACTTCCCTCCCTCCCTCAGATCATAGATTCGCTAACGATATGGGAAAGGGGCCGATTCTGCATATTATTCCGTAATGGGCTAGATTTGTGGGAGTTATTAGGTCCCATTAATTACGGTAATAATAATAATGCCATTAGCAATCGAGCTGGGCGTTCATAAGAATCAGGGGCAAATCTCCACTGGGAGTGCGGAGGGGGGCGGGTGGGGGGAGGGAGACAGCCTGGCGAAATACAAAAACGTTGCTTCCAGTTGGGAGACCTGGATTCCACTCTAATGAGTTGAGTGACTTTGGGAAGGGCAATTGGCCCCTCTGGGTCTTAGTTTCCCCATCTGTAAAAAAAAGTACTGGTAAAAAAAAAATCTGCTTGAAAATCCTGATTCTGCACTTACTGAATCAGGTGAGGACTGGAAGGAAACTTAAGGGTTATTTAATTTTACCCTTTCATTTTTCCCCAATCAATCAAATCCACAAACAGTGATTACGTGCTTATTATGTACCAGGAACTATGCTTCGGCACGAGGGATTCAACAAGAGGCTAAAGACAATCTCTGCCCTCACGTAACTCACAGTCTGATGGGGGAAGAAAACAAACAGATGCTCAACAGATACGTGAACGAAATGAATTATACGTCAACAAACAAGTATGGGACAAATGTCTGAGTTAAGCAGATTGCAAAAAAAATTTATCCTTAAGGAGCCTGGGTTTTATCAATCATTGCTGATTTTAGTCTAACCGTACCATATAACAGATGAGAAAATTGAGCCCTGGGGTTGAAGTGACTTTCCCAAGATCACAGCTAATTAGTGGCATGGCTGGGACCAGGATCTGGGTATCCTTCAATGCCCAATCCAGGGATCTCATCGCCCAAGTAGTTGCATCTAGAGGCAGCTAGGCGGCACAGTAGATAGAACGCTGAACCTAGAGGTCAGAAAGATCCCAATCCAGCCTCAGATGCTTCCTAGCTGTGTGACCCTGGGCAAGTCGCTTAACCTCTGTTTACCTCAGTTTTCTCAACTGTAAAATGAGGATAATGATAATTCCTTACTCCCAGGGTGGCTGGGAGGGCCAAATGAGGTAATATTTATAAAGCTCTTAACAGTGACTGGCTTAATAAATGTTTGTTTCCATTCTTTTATCTCCACAAGTGCCACTCTTGGAAATTCAGTCTTGGCTGGGGAGGTAGTTGAGTGCCTGGGGAGGCATCTCCTCCCTCCTTCCTGTCCCAAAGCCCCCAATGCTGGGGCGGGGGAGAGAAGGTGGGCATTGGAAAACCAGGTAGATTGTCCTGGTCCTGAGTTAGGCTAGCAAAGAAATTCTCAATACATCTGTTCTCTGGGTCAGGTAGCTGGAGCAGATTCCAATTCAGGCTTTTGAAACAGAAATGATCTTGTAGGGACATTTGAGGGTTGCAGCAGCCCTCATCAAGCCAACTCCTGATTCTTCCCCCAGACTTAACAGAAATCCTCTCTACTCCCTATCAAGGAGCTACCCATAAGGGGTAGCCCAATTGAATGTTTGTATTTGGTATAAGGGGGCAGCTAGGTGGTGAAGTGGATAGAGCCCTGGGCTTGGAATCAGGAAGACTCATCTTCCTGAGTTCAAATCTGTCCTCAGACACTTCTTTCTTAGCTGTGTGACCCTGGGCAAGTCACTTCACCCTGTTTGCCTCAGTTTCCTCATCTGTCAAATGAGCTGGAGAAGGGAACAGCAAGCCACTCAGTATCTTTGCCAAGAAAACTCCAAATGGGGTCATGAAGAGTTGGATGTGCCTGAAAAATGACTCAACGATAACAAGAGCAATTCTGTATAAACTGACAGGTTCTTCCCAGAGATGATCTGGGAACTGAGGTGGGTAACTGAGCCAGGATGGAATGAACAGACATGGGAGGAGCCACATGAACATGACTAATCTCCAGCATTGGATCCTAGATTTAGAGGTGGAAGTGAATCTTAACAGTCATCAAATGAAACCTCTTTTCCTTTTGCAGCTGAGGAAATGGAAGCCCCGAGGGGCTGTGACTTGCCCAAGGTCACCTAGGTGGAAAGCAGCAGAGTCAGGATTTGAACCTAATGCCTCAGAGTACAGATGCAGCACTCTTTCCCCAATTTGGTCCCAGAGGACAGAATCAGGAGCCATTGGTGCAGAGAAGAAAACTAAAGCTTGCTGTTGGGAAAACTTTCTGATGGGAGGTGCCTTGAGAGGTGGTGTCTCCCTCCTCGAGGTCTCCTATCAGAAGCTGGACATTCCCTTCTCCAGTATGTTCTAGTGGGGTTAGTGTAGGGGTTGGACCAAATGGCCGCTGAGGTGCCTCTCACCTCTCAAACACTGTGAATCCATGATAGCACATTGCCTCATGGTTTCCTCTTCTGTTCTAACCCCACATTCATCCCCATCCCCCATCCCACTCTCACCCCTATATCTACACAGATGGGTCTAAAGTTGGTCATTTCATAATACTTCCTTCCTGTTCCCATTTCTCAGAATTTGGAGTGGAGAAATAGGGAAGGGAGGGGGAAAGGGAGAGAGAGAGGAAGGCAGTGGGAAGAGAGGGAAGGGATCATCATGGGGCTTTGCAAAGAGCATGGAGTTTGAAGCCAGAAGACCTGGGTTTGAATCTTGACCTGACTCTTTAGTATCTACACTGGACAAATCACTTTGCTTTCTGATTCTCATTTTCCTTTTCTGTCAAACGAGGGCTTGACCTTGCTGTTTCTTCCAGTCCCCAATTCTAAAATGAGACTGAGAAGGGACCTTCGGGGTAATCTGGTCCAACCTTCTCATTTTACTGATGAGGCAAATCACTTAAGAGGAAAGTGACTGATGAGCAAAGCCAGCTCAGGCCTCCAGGGAGATCTGGGGAGATGGAGTGATTTGCTCAAGGTGCCTCCCTCTGACCTTGAGGGTCACGTGTAAACTCCTTTGTTCATTTGGCATTCAAAGCCCTTCATAACCCGGCCTCTTCTCACCTTGCCAGTCTTCTCCTGACTTCCTCTCCATCACTAACTCTGTGGTCTCTCCACGTGAACCTTCTTGCAGTTCCTCCAACACAACATTCCATCGTCTCCAAGCCTTCACACAAACTGTACCCCACCCCCTCTTGGAGTGCTTCGCCCCTCCCCCATTCTGCCTTCTAGTTTTTTTGACTGCCTTGAAGACTCAGCTCAAATTCTACCTACTCCAGGAGGCCTTCCCCAGGCCTTCCAGCTGCTAATGCCTTCCCTTCTCTGTTGCCTTCCATCTACCCTGAATGGCTTCCAGAGGCTGTAGCACATGCAGTGGCCACACCTCTGTAAACCATCTTGGAAGATGGGCTAAATGAGGTTGAAGGTAATTGATAGGTGTGTGAGGTAAGGGGGTGTCTACCTCAATCATGCGAAGGCTACATCTGGGTGGAGGAGAACAATTTGTTCCAATGGCCATGAAGGCTCCTGGAATGCTTAGAAGTTGGTCAGACATGTATGATGCCAAGGTCATCCACTGCATTCTGGGCCATTGCCCGTCATCTTGATGTCCTGCCACTGGACTTTGATGACTCCAGAAGAGAGAATGAGGCTGATGACTTTGTATAACTGTGCCTCACTTAAATTCAATTCACCTACAAGTCCAAATGTCATCTGTGATATCATTGGTCCTCTGTGAAAACAAAGAGTGAACTACAACAGCAACATATATCTTGTTTGAACCCAGTAATTAACCTATCCTCTCTCCCATTGGACTGTGAGCTCCTTGAAGGCAGGCATTATTGTTTTGCCTTCCTTTGAACTCATCACTTAGGACAGTGCCTGGCATATAGCAGACACCTAATACATATTTGGTGACTGAAGGTAAGCAAAAGAGGCAGGATTTGAACCCTGGTCTGCCCAGTGGAAAGCCAGAGCCAATGCTCTTTCCACTATACTTCCCTAATGGGTCTGATGGAGAGTATGTTCACATGTAATCCCCATTTCCAGGCATTCTCAGGGTACAGATACTGGAATGTGCCCAACTCATTCCCAGGTATTAGCTTCCCCTCAGCCACCCTTCTCTTTTCCCCAGTTTGTTACTGTCTACTTATACCCAGAGTGGTCAGACCTAGTCCTCACCCCCCTGTGTTTGCAATCCCAAGGTAAGCAGAAAGTAGAGATGGAATATGGGGAGAGATCTGGATAGAGTATGGGGGGGGCAAGGAAGGGCATAAGATGGAGGGAGCAGGAAGAGAACAGGTGAGAGAATGAGCTGACAGAATGGGAAGGAGAAAGTAGGTCAGCCAGGTGGTATGGTGATGACAGTTCTTGGACTGGAGTCAAGAAGATCTGAGTTCAAATGTGACCTCAGACACTTACTACCTGTGTGACTCTGGGCAAGTCACTTAACCCTGTTTGCCTCAGTTTCCTCATTTGTCAAATGGGGATCATAAAATTAGCATCTTTGTCCAAAAGTTCTTGTGAGGATCAAATTAGATTAATTGTAAAGCACTTAGCACAGTGCCTGGCACATGGTAGTCATATATAAATGTTAACTTTTTTTTTGGTGAGGCAATTGGGGTTAAGTGACTTGCCCAGGGTCACACAACTAGTAAGTATTAAGTGTCTGAGGCTGGATTTGAACTCGGGTCCTCCTGAATCCAGGGCCAGTGCTCTATCCACGGTGCCACCTAGCTGCCCCTAAATGTTAACTATTATTATTATTATTTAATTATTGTAGGGTTATAGATTTAGACAGGAAAGGTACCCTAGAGATAATTTCTTCTGCCTTTCCCATTTTACAGAGGAGTAAACTGAGGCACAATGAAGAAAAGTAACTGTAGCCAGTGTCAGAGGCTAGATTGGATCCCAGGAGGAGATTGTTGTCTCACTTGACCAAGGAGTTCCAGGGTGCTTTGGTTCTTGGCCATGGCCCCCTGTGTGGTGGGGACCATGGCAGGAAGGGTCAGGGCAGGCCAGCCTCTTCCAACTATCACCAGCATCTCTCCCAAGTTGGCCTGCACCAGGGCCTGCTGGGAGGGAGCTGGGGCTGAGAAGAGCAGGTGCATAGGGCCCCAGGGTCAGGGAGCTGAGGGGAGGGAGGCAGGAGGGCTTGGGGGCTGGGACATTGGCAGGGCCCATCTGAGCATGTCGCCCGCTAACGAGGAGAGGAGGCGGGGGAGGGGAGGGCGGGGAGGTGAATAAATAATAGGAAATAAAGGTTCATGAAGCAGAAAATAAAAGGCAGATTATACAGATGTGGCAATTTGAAGGATCATTGCCTCTGTCCTCTTTTTAACTGCTGCATCTGGAGTTTGGAAGCCGCTTCCCTTCTCCCTCCCTCTGCCAGTCCTCTCCCCCCACCCCCGCCCCTGCCTGGCTGGCATCCCCCTCAGGGCCCAGGCACGAGTGGGGACGACAACTTCAAACTCCTTGGCCATGTGGCTCTTCAAAGCATTCTGGGATTGTGGCCTGGGCAAAAGCCTGGGCCTGAATCAGGGTGTGGGCATCAATGTGGGCGTGGTCCTGGGTGAGGGTATAGGCTGGAGTGTGAAAGGTAGGGTAGTAAAAGTGAGAAAGTGAGCGTGAGTGATGGTAGGTAAGCATGGGTGATGATGAAGGCAAGGATGAAGGTTGACTTTGATTCTCCCATTTCTCCCTCCCCTCCAAATGACTGCATGGCATGATCTAGGTAAGGGCATGTGGGTGGGAGCGTGGGTGAAGGTCTACTCTGAGGGCACTCGTAGTAGGGAGGATTTTAACCGTGGGTCTGTGTGATCTGAGCCTGGGGGTGTGGGGAGAATACAAATGAAGGGATTGGGGGAGGTTCAGAGATTTGTAAGCCTCCCTCAGAGCCATAACTGAGCATGGGCAAATGAGGGTTTGGCCCAAGGCGCCAACATATAGGGGCAAAGGTGACTCCTTCCCTTGGTGACCACTGTCACTGGCCGGCATCCTAACCCTTAGGGCTCCATCTCTATGACACATCCAACCAGGGACTTGCTTTTCCCCCAACCCCCAAAAGGGCAAGGGCTCTCTTAGGCAGTGATTCTCCCCATGTAACTGTTCCTGAAGTTGGATGGTCTCCCCTCAGGGAAGAAAATGCCCAGTTGTGGCTCTGGACTCAGTCATCTTTCCATAACAAAAATTTACATTTCCTTATTCAAATTTAAAATTATTTTAGGAAAAAATGGAGTTTAGCAAAACGAATGGACATATCCACTAAGTCTGGTGGTATATGCAATTTTCCATCTCTGCAAAATAGAGGAGGAGATGCATTTACTCAGGAATGCATCCAGCCCAAGCCCGGCCATTACAATACCGTAACAAACACTCCTATTTTTGCAGTACTTTGAAGTTTAAAAACCACTCTCCTCTCAGCCATCCTGTGATGGACAATAAGGACTTGAAAGTATTATCACCTTGGATTAACAGATAAGGAAATAGCCTTAGGAAATGTAAGTGACTGTCTAAGGTCACATTGCTAGCTAGTTACTGTCAGATACAAGATTCAAACCCAGACCTCCTGATGGTTAAGATCAGAGCCTCCCCTCCCCAGACATGTCCAATGCATCTATTTCACACTCATCTATGAGGCTGCACAGACAGACCTGGCTGCTATCTTCAAGGCATTTATAATATAAGACAGACGAACCCTCTGGTGTAACAAGGGAAATATAGACAACAGGAAATTAATTAAATCGGAAAATTAAATAGAGGCTGGAAAACTACTTCTAGGAGGATACAAAATGTGAGAGAAGACCCCATATGAAAAGGGGGGAGATGGGCATCATTACCCCCTATTCCTCCCCTTTCCAAATTGCCTAGAATAATGGAACCACAGATTTAGAGGTGAAAGGGAACTGATTCAAAGATTGCCCTAGTCCATACAATGCCCTCATTTTACAGGTAAGGGAACTGAGGAAGACTAGTTAAGTGATTTATCCAAGGTCTCACAAAGAATAGGTGGCTGAGCAAGCATCTGAACCCATGCCCTTTGATGCCAAATGTAGCTCAATTTCCTTTGCCTACCCACCAATGCCATCTCGATCCTGGACAAGCACCAAGGAGCCCCTTGAGCCCGATGCAATGGTCAGGACACTGGGTACTTTCTTGAAGGGGACTTGTACCCTTTCTGTGCCTCCTAATTCCACCCTAGAATGGAATTCCATCCTTGATAAAAGGCAAGAAAACCAGTTTCTTTGGCTTGTGACTCTTCTATGACCCAATAAGCCTCGCAAAGCTTCATGACTTTATAGCATGTCCCAAAAGTCCTAGTGCAACGTTCTTCTCCTTGAAGAATTCCAGTCATGGGGAGCTCACCATCTCCTGAGACAACAGATGTTATTTTTGGATCCCTCTAATTATTGGGAAGCTTTCCTGGCCTGACACTTCCTAGCCATGTGACTCTAGGGCACATTGGCCTCAGTTTCCTCATTTAGAAAATGGGCAGGGGCAGCTAGGTGATGCAGTGGATAAAGCACTGACCCTGAATTCAGGAGGACCTGAGTTCAAATCCAGCCTCAGATGTTTGACACTAGCTGTGTGACCCTGGGCAAATCACTTAACCCTCATTGTCCCCCAAAACCAAAACAAGCAAACAAACAAACAAAAGAAAATTGGCATAATAACAATTTCCTCTTAGGATTGTTTTGAGGTTAAACGAGACAATATTTCCAAAGCTCTTTGTAAACCTTAAAGTGTTATATTCATTGATGATGATGATGATGTCAAATGAGGATCAAATAAGGCAATATTTATAAAACATAGCACAGGGGCGGCTGGGTGGTGCAGTGGATAGAGCACCGACCTTGGATTCAGGAGGACCTGAGTTCAAATCCAGCCTCAGACATTTGACACTTACTAGCTGTGTGACCCTGGGCAAGTCACTTAACCCCCATATCCCCGAAAAAACAACAAAAAACAAACAAAAAAACCCATAGCACAGATGCTTGGCACATAGAGCTATATAAATGTTAGTTATGGTTGTTATTATTATCATTATATTAAGTAAAAATATTTTCATTTTCTGCTTACTGCTCCCAGTTCTTCCCTTTCTTTGTATCTCCAGTACTTTTATATAATGTACATTATAAGTACATTGCTTTGCATCCAATGGGTGCTGGATAAATACTCGTTAAGGCCAAGAAGAACATGACTAATGCCTCATCCTCCTAAGAGCCCTTAAATACTTGAGGTTTGGATCCTGTCCTCCCCAAGGCTTCTTTTTTATTTATTTTATTTCATTTTTATTTTTTGAAAATAGGCTTTATTTTTATTCAGGCACAAACAGATATAGGCTTTTTTTGGGGGGAGCGGGACAATGAGGGTTAAGTGACTTGTCCACGGTCACACAGCCATTAAGTGTCAAGGGTCTGAGGTTGGATTTGAACTCAGGTCCTCCTGAAGCCAGGGCCAGTGCTTTATCCACTGTGCCACCTAGCTGCCCCAGCCAAGGCTTCTTTTCTCTGGGCTCCATATCCTCTATTTAGGGCAGAACTTTGAGCTCCTCCACCCTCCTGGTCACTCTGCTCAAAAGGTGCTCAGCTTGTTAATGGCCATCTTGAAAGGTCTTGACTCCAACTGGATGAAACACTCTATTTGTGTTCTTACTGGGGAAGCTTGAGGGAGGACACCAAGCTTATCATGTCAGCTCTCTTGGTTACTATATCATACTGCTGGCTTCAATGATTTCATTGTGACTCCTCTATGGGGAAACATCTTCCAATACGGGTTAGCATGAACTCTGTAACTTATAGTCTTAGAGAATATCCTAAAGCATTAAGATGTAAAATGACTCATCCAGGGTCATACAGTTAGCACATGTCCTGACTCTGTTGAGCTTTGTGTACATTAAAATTTCCAGGCCTCCAAAACACTATGGATACTCTTTGACCTAATAATACCACTACTGGGTCGCTATCCAAAAAGAGATGAAAAAAAAAAAAACCCAAACGTTAAAGGACCTATATGTACAAAAATATTTATGGTAGCCCTTTTCTGGTACAAAGAATTTGAAATTGAGGAGATGCCCATCAACTGGGGAATGGCTGAACAAATTGTGGGATGAGATTATATGGGAACACTATTATGCTATAAGAAATGATGAGCAGGATGCTCTCAGAAAAACCTGGAAAGACTTACAGGAGCTGATGCCAAGTGAGATGTACTATATACAAAGTAACAGCAATATTGTAAGATGATCAGGGGTAAATAAGTTAGCTGTTCTCAGCAACACAGTGATCCAAGACAACTCTGAAGGACTTATGAAAAATGTGATCCATTTCTAGAGAAAGAACTGATGGTGTCTGAATACAGTTTGAAGCATATTTTTTATTTTCTTTTTCTTAAGTTTTTTTTTCTTTCACAACCTGACTAATATGGAAATATTTTGCATGACTACACAGGTATAATTTATATTGAATTTACTTGAGTTCTTAAAGGGGGTGGGGAGGGAGGAAGAGAATTTGGACCACTATGTTTCAAAAATAGACATTAAAAATTGTTTTTACATGTAATTGGGGAAAAAATAAATTTCCAGGCCTCTTTCATATCAACTGCTATCTTGTGGTACCCTTCCACATTTTAAAATAATAACTAACAATATCTAGTATATATAGAGCACTTTAAGATTTACAGAACACTTCACAGCTATCATCTCATTTGATCCTCATAACTCCTGAAGGTAGATACTACTTTTATCCCTATTTTACCAAGGCTGAATGAAGTTGAGTGACTTTACCTGTAGCTAGTAAGTGGCTAGTAAGTTTGAATATATGATTTTTTTCTACTTTATTTTTTTAATTACCATAAAAGTATTTTTTAATTATTTTCTGGTTACATGTAAAGATAGTTTTCAACATTTGTTTTCATAAGATTATTATTTCCAAATTTTTTCCCACCCTCTGTTCCCTCTCCCCTCCCCAAGACAGAAAGCAATCTGATATAGGTTATATATGTACCATCACATTAAACATTTCTGCATTAGCCATTTTGTAAAAGAAGAATCAGAACAAAAGGGAAAAGCCTCAAAAAGACCCCAAACAAACCCAAAAAACAAAAGTAGAAACAGTCTGGTTCCATCTGCATTCAGAATCCACAGTTCTTTCTTCTGGATGTGTAGAACATTTTCCATCATGAGTTCTTTGGAACTGTCTTGGATCATTGTATTGCTGAGAAGAGCTAAATCTATCACAGTTGATCATCACACAATGTTACTGTTACTGTGTACAATGTTCTCCTGGTTTGAACAGATGATTTTAAAATCTAATTGAAAGACTTCATGCTTACCCTGAATGCATTTCTTCTTTGATCTAGTGCATCATTCTAACCTGTCAGAATCTTGTCCTTCAACACGCCAGCTATTCCCCCCCACCCCCGCCCGTGTTCACAAAATTGATAAGCATGACATCTACGCCTTTATCAAAATCACTGATAAACATGTTGACTAGAGCTTGGCCAAATAGCCCTGTGGCACTCTACTAGAGAATCCTCCTGAGGCTGACACCAATCCATTAATCACCTAGTTCCAAATCTACCTGGCAATTCTATCCTACCCAAGTCCTTCCATACTGTCCATGAGTATCCTGTGAGAGCTTGTCAAATGCCTTGTTAAAATCCAGAAATACTATGCCTATGGCTTTCCCCTAATCCCCTAATCAATATCCTATTTTAAAAAAGGAAATGAAATTAATCTAGAATGATTTATCCTTGATGACCCCATGTGGGCTCACAGTGAACAATGTTTCCCTCTTTGGTGTGCACACACCACCTTGAACTGACTTCCTTTATAGACTTTTCTGCTAATGGGAGTCTACCAACCTTGACCCCTGTGAATTCATTCTTCTCAAATTTGGGGTGTTCATCCCATTTTGCTTTCTTTTCTCATCCTTATTGATCAAGAAATCCAAGACAGCATGGGTCATTTCCTCCAAGGTTCTAGCCACTTATTTAAATTCATTTTTACTTATTTCAATAGTCCTTTCCTCCTTATTGTTAAGAATTAAAACCAGAATCGTAGTTCTCTGGGCTATTTCCTCTACCAAGAATGAACTTATTATTAAAGCAAGTCAAATATTTTTTTTCAGCTGCTCTGCTTTTAAGAGAGAAAATTTCAGCACATGTGGATAGTAGTAGTCCCTTGCCACTTTTATATCATTCTTCCTTGACAGTTTTATGATCCACTTTCAGGGTTCATCATCCATTTCCTCCTTCTGGCTCGGTGGTCTGGAATATACTCCTACCATAATACCATTTCAGTTTCTCCCTCCATTGATTCTCTTCCAAATGCTTGGTGCCAAATGTTCCCCCTTTCAGTTCATAGGTTTCCTCACAGTAGTATAACTTAATAAATAATGCCATTCTACCATCTCATTTATCTAATAGGCTTCATTCTAATAAGATATCCTCCTCAAACAGCATAACCCAGTCTTGAATCCCATTCTATTGCATCTTAGAACTAAGAGCAATGGATGGAAATCACATAAAGGCAAATTTAATTGTGATTTATGGAAAAGCTTCCTTTTGATTGAAGCTGTCCAGCAGTGGAATAGGTGGCCTGGGGAGGAATCTATCAGTCAATAAATCAATCAGTAAATATTTATTAAGTACCTGAAAGTCATTGAACTTAGAGTAAAGGACAATTTTAGGTACAGGTTGGGTTCGGTGGGATCCAATATTCCTCCCATCTTTTAGATCCTTGGGTATAGTGATGTTTTTGAGGTCCACTTCTGAGGCCATAAATAGACCATACCTCTCTTCTTGTCTCCCATGGACCTTGTGACTGCTTATATCCTATCTGCTCATATCCTACCTGTTATTTTTTGTTGTTGAGAAGGAACATCCCATTGTGGGAATGACACTGGTCTTGGAGTCAGGAAAACTTCAGTTCAGACTCTGGCTCAGACATCTTCTGGATATTCGATCCCTAGTGTTCTACTTAACTTTTCTGGTCTGAGGGAAACCATGGCCCTCCAAAGTGGCAGGATTCCCATGTCTCTCTCTTCTGCTAAAGCCTGACCTTCTTCAGTAACACTGCTTGGGAGTTCTGAAGCATCCTTCATGGTTCCTGCTCCTTTGTGCTTTGGAACAATACGGTCTTCTTCTGGTAAATGAGAGCCTTCAACATTCTTTGCAGCTTTATATCTATATATTTATATCTATAATTCTATTTTATATCTTACCTTAGCTCATGGATATGGGTAGTTTGCTATCTCTACCTTTATTTTCCATTTTAATGCTTTTTTTTTTTTTTTTTTTTTTTAGGCAATGGGGGTTAAGTGACTTGCCCAGGGTCACACAGCTAGTAAGTGTCAAGTGTCTGAGGCCGGATTTGAACTCAGGTACTCCTGAATCCAGGGCCGGTGCTTTAACCACTGCGCCATCTAGCTGCCCCCATTTTAATGCTTTCTTGATCAGATCAATGTATCTCCAAATGAATATAGGCTTCCTAACTAGGTGGTGCATGAGAGGGTAGCTAAGTGGAGCAGTGGATAGAGTGCCAGGCTTGGAGAAAAGAAGAACTGAGTTCAAGTTCAGCCTCAGGTACTTACTAGCTGTGTGACTCTGGGCAAGTTACTTCACTCTGTTTGCCTCAGTTTCCTCATCTGTAAATCATGAACCAGAGAAGGAAACGGGAAACCACTCCAGTATCTTTGCCAAGAAAACCTTAAATGGGGTCACAAAGAGTCAGATATGACTGAAAATGACTGAACAACACCAAATGTAAGATTATAATGGATTATAATGTAATGTAAAATGGATTATAATGGAGAGAGTATAGTTTATATTTTTAGTCTTAAGGGTATAAACCAGGGCAGGGACAGTCGGAATAGGACATGCCAGAGAGATGAGAGAGAGATCAACCAAAATAGATTAAACTTAGTGATTGATGGGATGTAGGAGCAGAGGGATAGTAAAATCAAAGATGACTTAGAGGTTTTGGTCCCAGGGGACCAAAGTAAAGTGAACCTGTTTGGGGAACCAGATTATGACAGGTTTTGACAGGTTGTGATTATGTTGACATTAAAAATGCTTATGGGGGCAGCTAGGTGGTGCAGTGGATAGAGCACCGGCCCTGGAATCAGGAGTACCTGAGTTCAAATCCAGCCTCAGACACTTAACACTCACTAGCTGTGTGACCCTGGGCAAGTCACTTAACCCCAATTGCCTCACTAAAAAAAAAAAATGCTTATGAAAGTATCTGAGGAGATACGTAATGGTCACTAAGAAGAAATCAGGGCTAGAGATTCAGATTTTTGAGATAATTCTTTATAAAATGTCATTGAAGCCAACTGAGATTTATGAGAGAAGGGTATCATCAGGGTACTGTAGGCAAAGCCAGTAATGTTCAGAAGAGTTGTTGCTAACCTTGGGATCCAAAGTCATTCTTGCCCAGCCCTTTGGCATCTTCTTTGCCTAAGACCTCAAGCATCTTACAGCACAGCCCAATGCATGTGACATTCCAAGGGATGAACCCAAGAGATAGACACAACATAGGCAAATACAGATATAAGAAAAACTACCCAGGTAACCAGATAATCTAGAATTGTACCACGCCTTCCACCAAGAGGTCAAACATACCTCTTCCTTTTTAAAACATATAGTTCAACTCCTTCAGCATGATGAGTCAGCCCAAAAGTCCAGGGGCCCAGGTTTACCATTTTTATCTGTTGCCTCCAGACAGCCTCAGAGTAGAAGGGCCACTTGCTCTCATTAAGGATTTGGGAAACAGTTGTGCCCTTCTTACCCCTCATCAATTTCTTTTTGGAGCCTGGGTCTCTGTATCTCATCTGGGCTGATAGTGAAATGGCCACTCATGACCCTATCCCTCTGCTGATTGCTGTGGAAGATTACACTTGCTCTCTTTTTGACTTGGACTGTCTCATCTCTCCTCAGGTATTCTGCTTTGGAGTCAAAAGTCTTGGGTTCAAATGCTGGCTTGACCATCACTTATTAACTGGGTAACCTTGGGCAGTCACATGTGTCTGGGCCTGAGTTTTCTCATTTATAAGATGAGAAATGGATGACCTCACTCTTTGATACTATGAGAGGAGAAAAGAGAAGGGATCTTGGAAGTCTTTTTTTTTTTTAAATAAAGAGGTGAAGCCAAAGAGGAGTGGATCATGAGTTTAAAGGGAATGGAGGTAGTTTATAGTAGCTGTGTAGAGTCTCTGTAGAGAAATATTCAGGGTGAATGGGGACAACAATGGCAAATGAGGGGGCAGCTAGGTGGCGCAGTGGATAGAGCACCGGCCCTGGAGTCAGGAGTACCTGAGTTCAAATCTGGCTTCAGACACTTAACACTTACTAACTGTGTGACCCTGGGCAAGTCACTTAACCCCACTTGCCTCACTAAAAAAAAAAAAAAAACAGTGGCAAATGAACCCACTGGCATTTAAGGTAAGTCATAAGGGGGAAGATGAGCAAGCTGACATGAGTGTTTTGTTCAGCCTTGATCAGCCCTGAATTGAATTCAAGGGAGATGAGGGGTTTTTTTTTTTAATTTTAAAATTTTTTTTATTTTTTGGTGAGGCAATTGGGGTTAAGTGACTTGCCCAGGGTCACATAGCTAGTAAGTGTCAAATGTCTGAGGCCGGATTTGAACTCAGGTGCTCCTGAATTCAGGGCTGGTACTCTATCCACTGCACCACCTAGCTGCCCCGGGGAGATGAGTTTTTGTCCATGTCCAGGTCAGCAGGGCCCAGCTATGGTGCCAGGAGCCATGTGGGGAGAGGGTGTTGGCAAAGGGAGAGGAGTTCAGCAACAGCCCAGCTGCTCTGAGGTGGGGACCTGTTAAAAAGTAGGGAAAAGGGGCAGCTAGGTGGCGCAGTGGATAGAGCACTGCCCCTGGAATCAGGAGTACCTGAGTTCAAATCCGGCCTCAGACACTTAACAGTTACTAGTTGTGTGACCTTGGGTAAGTCACTTAACCCCAATTGCCTCACTAAAAAAAAAAAAAAGTAGGGAAAAGGGGGGCAGCTAGGTGGAGCAGTGGATAGAGCACCGGCCCTGGATTCAGGAGGACCTGAGTTCAAATCCAGCCTCAGACACTTGACACTTACTAGCTGTGTGACCCTGGGCAAGTCACTTAACCCCCATTGCCCCCCCCACACAAAAAAGGTAGGGAAAAGGTCATGGAGGATGGTCTGGGTTCTGATGTTTTCCTCTTTCTTGATGTAGGGGTCTCCCTGTTGCCTTCCCCTCCCCCTGGGGCTTCTGCAGGAGATGAATAAGATACTAGAGAGTCCAGGGAGGAGGCAGCCTCTCATGCAAGACCACTGGGTTTTCAATGTCACGCTCACAGACATTCCCAGATTCTAGGCCCACATGAAGAAAATTCCCGCAGTCTGCCATGTGAAGCCAAGAGCCAAGCCATCCAGAAATCACTGCACTTTAGCAACAGTTATGGAAGGGGTGTGCTGCAAGGTGCTGACTATAGGGAGGAAATGACGCTCAGCCCCACTGTCCTCTGGCCACTAGAATTCTTGTCTTGATGGGCTTGGCCATGCCTGGGGGGAAGGAAAAGAAGGGGAAGGGAGGACAAGAGGGGCCTTTCCTGGTCCCCATCCCTCCCACCTATTGCTAGTGCTTTCTTGCTGAGATTTTCTCCCATTTACCTTGTATCTATTTTATATTTATTTGCCTTATTTACATGTTGTCTCCTCCATTAGAACAAGAGCTCTTCAAGGGCAGGGACTGTTTTTTGCCTTTCTTTGTATCCATAGCAATTATACAGTGCCTGTATAAATTAGCTTAGCACAGTGCTTGGCAGTGGGTGCTGCTATGCACTTGGCACATAGTGAGTGTTGCCATGTGCCAGGCACATGCTCAGTGCTTTACAAATATTATCTCACGAGGCTCTTTGATTAGCTAGAGTCATTCAACAAGTCTTGTCAGGGTCATCCTCTTTCTTTTTTGTAAGAGCTCCATTCTCTGGAGAGGTATGATGAGGGTAGGGCCTCCTTTGTTGTCTCATCATTCCAGGGTTTCAAAGCCAGCGCAGCACTGATGACCTGAGGAACAAGGAGCCACTTCTGAGAGTGGCCTTTGGGAACTTAGCCTGGTGATAACTGAGACACAGGTTCATCTGGCATTCATGGCGCATGTGGATATGAACTCTGAGGGATCAGTGCTACGGAGAAACTGAGCTGTTTTGAGTCCAATGCCTCCACCCGACTAGAGACTGAGGTAGTATTGGTAAAGGGAGTTATGATCCTGTGGTGTTGGGGGAAAAATTTGTATGTTTGCCTTTGATATTTGAAGAAAATAACCCTTTGCGAAAAACAACAACAACAACAACAACAACCCCCCCAAAAAAATATTATTTGATTTTTGACAACAACCTCAGGAGATTGGTGTTATTTATTATCCCCATTTTACAGTTGAGGAAACTGAGGCTGACTTGTCCAGGGTCATACAGCTAGGAAGTGACTGAGTGTTTGAAGTCAGGTCTTCCTGAGCCCAGTCCAAGAGCTCTAACCACTGAGCCATTACTAGTATACAGACTCATGGTCACAAGATGAGAGGTCATAGAACATTAGATCGAATGCCTCCAATAGTTACCTTCCCTCTGCCCTCTCCATACCCTTTTTGGTTCCCTTTTGCCCAACGTCTTGCCCCATTAGATTGTAAGCTCCTTGAAGGCAGGGGCTATCTTTGTTTTTATTTATATTTGTATCCTTAGAGCTCAGTTCATCCAGCACATAATAGTAGGCACTTAATATATATTTATTGACTCTTCACTTGGAGGTCATCTAGCCCAAGATCCTCATTTTACAGAGGCATTGGGAGGATGTGTCTCACAGGTAGTAAGGGTCTGAGGTAGAATTTGAACCCAGATCCTTTCATTCCAGAGTCTGTTCTGTTCTGTTTCTGAGCCTGTTCCTAAAGTCTTTTCATTGTGGTAGGTACTGCCCAGTCACATGCTCCTCTAGCAAAGCCTTTGAGCCCTCAGGGCTACTGCCTCACTATGAAAGGGAACTTTAGGAGATAGATGTTCCTAATTACTTAAGGTAGAGATATGGAAAAAGTGTGGTTGTGGTGGTGGGTGGGGGGTCGTTGTGGTGGTGGTGGTTGAGATTTCACCTGTGTCCAACTCTTCATGACCCCATTTGGGGTTTTCTTGGCCATGATACTGGAGTAGTTTGCCATGTCCTTCAGCTCATTTTATAGATGAAGAAACTGAGGCAAAGAGTGTTAAGTCTGAGGCCATATTTGAACTCAGGTCCCGCTGACTCCAGACCCAGCGCTCTATCCACTGTACCACCTAGCTGGAGGAGGATTGGACTCTTATTAGTATAGGGAACTCCAGGTAAGGAAACCTTCTAATGTAGGTTGGTACCTTCTCTGCCACTTATAGCCTCAGTGAGGGGTCTAAAGCACTCAGAAGCGGGGTGACCTGCCCAGGGTTACATGGCCAGTAGGGGTCAGAGGCAGGACCTGAGTGCCTCTATTTGTTGCCCTTAGGCTGTCTCCCAATTACTGAACATATTAACCCAAATGTGTTGACTGATAACCCAGCAGAAACTCCATCCCCTGCCCTGGCTCTCTGGGGGGAGTTGGGGCGGCTTCTTCGAATTGCCTCTTCCTCTGGGGAATGACCTCACAGCACTAATTCCTTGCCTCAGACAGATTTCCCCTAATGAAGTTCCCAAATCTGGAGAATGAGGGTCAAATGTGCTCCTGAGGCCAGGGGCAAGAGCTTGGGAGTGAAATTGAGGAAGGTAATGGGCATTTGGAGGGGAGAGGTGTCACATTATGATGTGCTGCCTTCACTTCATGGGCTTACCTTTTGACTGGATCCACCCTCCTTAAAAAGGGTCTCTGATCAATGTGCCCATCTGTCCTGCTTCTTCTGGGACTGCCATATATCCACTCTACAGATGAGAAAACTGAGGACCTTTGTGGAGAGAAATGGGGCATGTGCATGTACCCTAAGTCAAGACTGGCTCAGATCACCATCATTTATAGATTTAGAGCTGGACAGGACCTCAAAGGGCATCTCATTCTGCCCCACCTTCCCCCTCATTTCATATATTTGGAAACCAAGGTCCTGGGAGATGAAGTGATTTGCTCAAAGTTAAACAAGTTCTCCAGTACAATTAAGATAGGAATTGATTCATAAAGCATTGATTTAAAAGCCAGAGAGCATAACTGAGATTTGAACCCAGGCCTTTTGACTCCAAATTCTTGGTGTTGCACCACCCTGTCTCCATCCTTCTCCTCCATAGGGATGCCCTTATGAAGAGTCTTCCCTTGGTCCTGTTCTCTGTCTCTTTGATATCTTGTCTCCCTTTCTCTCTCTTTCTCTGTGCGTCTCTCTGTCTCTGTGTGTCTCTTTGTGTCCCTCTCTATCTCTTCTATGCTTCTGTCTCCCTTTCTCTGTCTGTCTTTCTCTGTGTGTCTGTTTCTGTGTCTCTTCTATCTCTGTGTGTCTGTCTGTCCATGGTCACATGGCAGTGGCTCCTTGCATGGGAAGGACTGGCTTGAATAGCAGCAGCCCCAGTTTAGAGCATCCGAAAGCGATGTAAGAGGGGGGAGGGGGAGGGGGACGGTCGTCCCAGGGCACAGACCAACAATTCCCCATCAGTCGTAGGGTGAGCTCAGCCTCACTCAGCGAGACTCCTGGGCTCAGGTGGCTCAAGCCGCAGCCTGAGCACAGGGAGGAACGATGGCTCCCTCCAGTGGACAAAAGTGGCAGCTACAGCCTGACTAGTAATGCTTCTTCCCTGAGGAAAAGACTTCCCCTCCACACTGGGCTTGCCATACTCTGGATCAAATAGCTCAAAGGGATTTAGAGGTCTAGACCACACCCATCTCCCTTACCCATTTTACAGATGTGACAACTGAGGCTGGGGAGGCGAAGCCACTTGCCCAAAGTATGGGAACAGGGGCAGCTAGGTGGTGCAGTGGATAAAGCACCAGCCCTGGATTCAGGAGGACCTGAGTTCAAATCCGGTCTCAGACACTTGACGCTTACTAGCTGTGTGACCCTGGGCAAGTCACTTAACCCCCATTGCCCTACAAAAACAAAAACACAAAACCAAAGTATGGGAACAATTCAAACCCAGTTCCTCTGAATCCAGGGCTCTTTCTAGGACACCCCACTATAATTCCATTGGCTTACTCTGGGCTTATCAACCTCAAGAAGGATTCAGGAATGTCACATTCTAGGATTGGCCCATGGGGACACATTTTTTGCTCAGGGAGCGAGGCGGCTTGTACCCCGCCTTCCCCAAATCACACATCCAGGAAGCATCTGCTACAGGGTGGGAGCAAACCAGCTTTGGAGGGCCCATCTGCCCGAGGTAGGAGGAGCCCCTTCTGAAGGCAAAGGATCGATGAACATTCTCCATTTCCCTGCCTAGTGGCTGGGCTCTGATGAGTTCCAGAGTTCTGCTTAGGAGTCCCTTAGGGGTGAGTCAGTTCTCCTGCACCTAAAGGCATACGTGCAGATAATACACAGGAGACACGTAGAGGCATAGACACAAGTGGGTGTAGACCTCGAGTCATCACCCCATTGCAGCAAAGCAGCAGCTCTCAGTGCCCAAGGGGGACCATCCACCATCAGCACCCTGGTGTAGACCATCAAATCACACACGGGAATTTGTCACTCATTAACTTCTATTTACTGAGCACCCATTGGGCGCATGACATAGCTCCTCCCTGGAGCCAGGAGGAGTTCAGAGGACACAACCCCTGCCCTCTGGAAGCATGGGCTCTCAAGGGTGTGGAGAATAGGAACAAAACGGGAGAGGCAGTGAGGCCCAAGTATGGCTGAGGGGAAGGCTGGAGAGCCAGTGGATGGGGGTTGGAGGGCGAGTCTTCCCCATGGCTGCTTCACTTGGCTGAGCAGAGACAATGGGGGCCGCTCCCTTCACTCTCCTTGTCCCTCAGCCTCAGCCTAGGCCTCCCACGTGTGCTGACGTAGTCTTTGCACCTTGCCAGGAAAAGACCAGAATAAACCAGGGTATGGAGGGTTCTGGGGACTCAGAGCCATTTCTGGGGGATTCCCCTGGGGACCTTGTCTGGGGTACCAGGAACTGGAATCCATCCCTAAGGAAAGGGGGCTTGCCGGGTCGGGGCTGCTGCGCCTTATGCTAGAAAAAGGGGGAGAAGGCACCTTTCCCTGGATTTCCAGAGGGTGGGACCTGGGGTCAGGGCAGTAAAGAGCATTTTTGGGGGAAGATGAGAAGATACTTGGCATGCTGACTAGTCCCAAGAGAATTGCCCAAGCCTGTCATTCCCTACCTAAGCCATCACCCCTATTGGACAGCTGCTCAGAGGGTGCTTCTGCTGCTTGGGGGAATGGGCAGGAATACTGGGGTGCTGGGGTACCTGGGGGCTGGGAGAGAGGTCCTATTCTCTGCTGCCCCTTTTAGCAGTCACCATCCCATCCATACCCTCCCCACCTACTCTCAGGGATTCCAACAGTGAGACACCCTGTGCTGCTCCTAGAGAAACAAAGGCCACTTGTTCCCAGAGTTATAGGTCTCTATCCTCAGCACTGGAGTTTCTCTGGGGAGCGGAAGTTTCCTCCACCCCCTTCCTGCCCCCACCTCCAGACTTTTGGCTCTGCTTGGTTGATCACTGAATGGGTGTTCAAGCCAGGGGCCTCTCCCAGATGGCAGGGCTGGGGAGGGGGGAGGGTCAGGGAGGAGGAGAAGAGGTTAGAATTGGGGGGGGGGAGAATGTTGCCCTGCCAGGCTCAATCTTGGGATACCTGCTGGACCCAGGCTCCCACCAGGCTGGGGGGGGGGAGAAGGGGAGAGACTAGGCCCATACCTTTTCTCTTCTCTTCCATATCTGCCAGGCTGACCTAGAGAGCTCTGTAAGCCTGCAGATACAAGGCCTTGGGGGTTCCTAGCTTCCTCCAGGATAGGGGAGAAGCTAGAACCTGTCAGTAGTTGAGGAACCCCCCCAACTCCTCCCCAGGGCCTTCTCTAAGCAGGTATCCTGGCTTCTCCAGCTCTGAACCTGTACCCCCCTTTTCCCTGGACCTCTGGTTCCGTTTGGGCTCTCACACATACATATGAGCACAGGGTTAACCCCCTCAGAGGTTTATAGCACCCCAGAGCCAGAGCTGAATTTAAAGACTAGTCCAACTGGGATGTAGAAATGGGGGGTGATAACATGTTGGCACATTTCAGGGCAGGGGGACAAGCCCAGGCGGGTCTATCCTGTCTCACCCTGCCTTCTGTCCCTGCCCCCAGCGAGCAAGCATGACTTCTCTGCTCTGGTGGGTGAAGGAAATGGAGTTTGTATCTACACTTTCACTTCTCTCCCCCCTGGGAGGTTGAGGGGGTGTGACTTGGAGGTTGAAGGCTGGGGGAAATTCGGTTACTTCAATGAAGCAGCGCAGAGGGGAGGGATGGAAGGAAGGATGGGCAAGAGAAAGCCACCAGATGGGAAGGGAGGAATTCAGTGCTGCCTCCATCAGTGGCCCAAGGCTGAAATGCCTGAAAGGAATAAGTGGGGTCAGGACCTCCAGCCCTGGACACAGACAGGACTGAAAGCGTCGGCTTTTCTCCATTGTGAGACATGGCTTCCTGGGGCCGCCCCAGGCAGGGGGCCTGTCCAGCTGCCACAGGGCCACTGAGGGCAGCTCCGGCCTTCACAGTTGGTTTCGGTTTCTCTTGGGGATGATCTTGCGGTAGGTCCTTCTCTCCGAAATGTTCCTCTTTACCTTGGCCGTGGTGGGGGCCTCTTCCTGGTGCAAGGAGGGACTGGAATGGGACTTCTTGAGGCTGGGCTCCGGCTTCCAGGTACCTTCTACCTCCTGTGCCAGCTGGCTCTCCCACAGATCCAAGTCATCGGAGGGGCAGTGCAGCCGGGCCACCAGCACCTGGACGTAGGTCTCATAGCGGGTTTTCTGTAACACACACACAGGCCCCCACAGCCCCTCATCTCAGTCTAAGTCCAGCTACCAGAGGGACAGAAGGAGAACTAACCTGGGGGAGGGGAGGAAGGTGGCATAAGGTTGGGGACCCAGGCAGCAAGGGTGGCATATGGGTAGTTGGGGTAATTTGGACAGCCCTGTGGTCTTATCAAGTCAATGGGTATGGGGGAGACATCAAATGTGTGTGTGTGTGTAGATAGATGAGAGAGATGAAAGGCAGAGAGGAGAGAGGATAGCTAAGTAGAAAGATAGATAGATCACACACTTATGGATGCATATGTAGCAAAAGGACAGGAATAGGACAAGCTGTCCAGAGCTCAGCCCCCACCCAAAGCAAAGGAGCAGGAATGGGATGGATTACTAGAAGAAATCCCTTCTGTCCCACCAATATCACATTTTGGGGGCAGAACAATACTTAAATTATTTTTTTATTTGTTTTTTGTGGGGCAATGAGGGTTAAGTGACTTGCCCAGGGTCACATAGCTAGTAAGTGTCAAGCGTTTAAGGCCGGATTGGAATTCAGGTCCTCCTGAATCCAGGGCTGGTGCTTTATCTACTGTGCCAGCTGGCTGCCCCCCAACACTTAAATTCTATAGTTAGAGATCTTTTCCACCAAACCCTGAGACCCTCACTCATCTGAACCCCTCTCCTCTGGCATTGCTCAAAGCAAAGAAAATATCCTGCTTGTTGCTGCTCATTGCTTTCCAGTATAGATTTCTATCTCAAGGTAGGATTTAGTCAGGGTTGTCCCTCCAACCAGTAATGAAGAAAACCCACCCTAAGGCCAACCTGCTGGTGAGACTCTCTGGACTTAGCTAGGATGGTCCTAGGCTGACAAGCCCTTCTGTCTTGTTGGGGCTGGTTATCACTTGCACCCAATTGGCAGAGAATTTAAGAACCAAGGGTCAGAGGAATGAGGACTTTAAAATTAATAGAAATTTTAAAACCACAATAGAAAAAACAAACAAAACCAGAGATGTAACCAGGGTAGAAGAACTGGGCCTTTGCCTCAGGCTGCTGTATCTTAGGGGAAACTGACAGAACTTGTTCCTTCTTAGCTAAGAAGAGAGATGATTCCTTACTTCCTGAGACACATGAGCCAAAATCAGAAGCTACCAGTTGGCTGCTTCCTTTGCCTAGAGGCATCACCCAGGCAAGGTCCTTCTCAGCCCAGGGTGGGCTGGAGTCTGTCTCCCCTTCAGGAGACTGTCTCAGAGCCTCCCCATCTCTACCCCACAACTGACCTCATCTGAAAGAGGTGATTTAAGGGTTCACTCACTTCATGGGACATTTCCCCCAGGCACGTTGTTATTGTTTCTTTAAACCATTTGCTCCAGGTATAAGAAGTGTTAGTAATAGCCCTGTAAACAATGCTTCCAGAAATTAGGTGGAAATTCAGTGGCAAATCTTAATTTGGACAAAAGCAAAAAAAAAAAAAGTTGGTAGCCTTTCCAGATCTATTGTCTATGCTAGTTGAAAAACATCAATACATATATTATCTAAACTTGGGAAGCCCATAAAAAACCTTGCTAGGTATATTTAGAGGTATAAAGGACTGGAAGAACAATTTATGGCTGACAAGAAAGTTGTTTTTTTCCTAATCTTATGGTGGGAAAGTCCCCCCAAAATAAGCCAAAAATAAATAAAATAAATAAAATAAGCCCAAAGAAAACTGCTTTGGGTTTTAAAAAAAATTAAACTCACAGCATTCTGGGCCTACAGAGGCTTTGGCCAGAGAAGTGGTTCTTAGACTGGAAAAGATAAAGGAATCCAGGGCCAGGGAGCTTATGAGCCAGGGGTACACCCGTGCCGCCCATGCCCAGCAGCACCTTGCTGACGCACATGCAGAGGGGAGTTGAGGTTGTACAGGGGCGGAGAGCACAGGAACATAGCTAATGAGAGCCAGGGAAGGAGAAGACTGCCTATGGAGGTGGGGTGGAGGGAAGGAAAGGGAGGCGGCTAAATGGGATGGAGACGATGCACCTCGTACTCCAGGTACTCCTTCCGGAGCCTGTACTCCTCCAGGTCCCGGCTGCGGCCCCTACGCTCTGGCAGGTTCCTCTGTAGATCGATGAGGTCATCGGAGGCTGCATCCAAACAGCTCTCATGGGATCGATGTTGCTCCTCCTGTGTTTTAGAGGGGGCTGGAGTGAGGCTCATGCCTGGCCTTGGGGCCACCCAAAGAGCAACTCTCAATGGGATATCTGGATACTCCCCTCCCCCACCAAGGGAGCCCCTGGTCTCCACACTCCCCTCCCCTCTGCCCAGGGGTCAGTATACCAGGGAGCTTCGGGCTGGGCCAGTGGGGAGGATGGGTCGGACAAATTTCCGTTGAGAGCCCACGGCGGCAGGAAAGGGTGGTGCAGAGTGGGTGGCTGCGGCCAGGTTGATCCGGGCGATCCAAGAACTCATCTCCTTGGCAGTCCTGGCGTGAGCATGGCAAAAGTCATTGGGTGGGAGCGAGGGAGAGGAAACAATCAATCCTCTATTAATTGGCCCCATTTCCTCCCTCCCCTCCCCCATGCCACATATACCCACTTGTCTCAGTTTTTAGGGGGAGATTATCCAGACCGTCTCAAACCCCGTCCCCCCAAGGCAGAAAGCACACCCTGAGGGTTTCATGGTGAGGTATAGTCCAGACCAAGAGTGGACCGAGTCCAGTTGCCATCTAACAGAACAGGGCCAGTCAGGGCTGAAGGCCCAGGAGAGAATGAGAAGGAAGCCATTTGGGAAAGGAGAGGCCCTGGAAGTGTTACAGTCTTGTGCATCTTCAGCTTATCTTCCCATAAGTACTCACGGGGCATGGAAGAGGTAGAGGCGCCAATCAGCGGTGCGCAGCTGAAAGACGTGAGGTTTCTTGGTGTAATGGACAGCCGGGAGAGCCAGTGCATGATGTACCCCCACCGCTTCCTCTGGCATGGGGCCTTCTGTGCGCCAGTCTTCAGGACAGGATTCTTCTCCCTACCCCCAAGGGGATGAGAAGAACCTTACCAGGTCTGGAGTGAGGGAATGTGGGCCCTGATCTGGCACTGGGCTCCCATCCCTTCTCCAGTGGGATTCTCATCCCTACCTTCAGGAAGTAGAGCACCATCCCTCGAAGTAGGGTGTGGAACACCTTCCAGCCACGCTTCCCCCAGGGAGCTGTCCAGAGAAGAGGAAAGAAGAAGAAAGTGTGTACACATGTAACTAAGTCTAGGTCAATGAGGCTTTTGCCTAGGGAGAAAACTTCCCCTTGATGTAGTGCTCTAACCTTTTTTGGCCCCATGAGGTTGGCCCTGGGATAAGAAGCAATTTCTGAGATATAGGACTTCTCTAAGAGAGGAGGCATTTGAGGGACCTTTGAGCTCATTTTTGGGGGGAGAAGGGACATTCAGTTCCCACAATCCTCTAGGACAGGAGCTAAGCATCACTGCAGGGTGGTAATTCTCCCAGCTCTCAGGCAGCCCTGGGGCAAATGTTAGATTAGGCAGGGGGTTCCCAGTCCAGTATTCCCCACCTGCACCTGTGGTCCCAGAGTCTGCTCTAGGCATCAGAGTGGATAAGCTAGGTAGCAGAGTTGGAAGACCTGAATTTTGATCTGGCCTCAGTCATTTCCTTGCTATGTGACCCTGGGCAGGTCACTTAACCTCTGTTTATCTCAGTTTCCTCAACTGTAAGAGGAGCATAATAACATCACCTACTTGTGAAGATCAAATGAGATAATATTTGTAAAGCACTTAGCACCCTGTCTGGCATATAGTAGCTCCTACATCAGGGCTTATTCCCTTCCCTTCCCTTCCTCCTTAGGGATTCCCTGCCTTCCCCCTTCCCAATGGTCCTGGCCACTGAGCAGTAGCCCACTCTAAGCCAATGTTTCCATGGAAGGAATGCCACTTCATACCCTGGGAAAGGGACAGAATAAAAATAACCTTCTCCTCTGTGTAGCTTTTCCTGATCCCCCCACCAGAAAAGACGTCTTCCTCTAGGTGACAGGAAGAGCAGAGTTTGAATTCTGCCTTAGATACTTCCTAGCTGTGTGACCCCGGGCCACTTTTCTCATCTGTAAAATGGTGATACTAACAGCACCACCACACATGACTGTTTTGAATGTATACAGTGCCAGAGAAATGGGAATGGTGATGATTACCTGTTGTATGTATGACATGTTTTTTTTCTTGGTCTATTTTATATCGGGGTTATTTCCCTATCCTTCTTCCTCATCAAAATCTTAAGCTCTTCAAGGATAGGTCTTGTTCATTTTTGGGTGTCTCCCCACAATCCCTTGCATGTAGTGGGTGCTCATTGTTTGCTGACTTAGTGGGCTCAGGCAGTTTACGTACACATTATGTACACACACATCCCGGAGTTCCCAGAGCCTCAAACACTCACTCTTTTTCCCATCGACATCAGCGTGCATCTTTCGAGCGAGGACCCCTTGCTTGTAAGTGGGTACATTAGGGTCTTGGATGAATTGGACTAGGGTGTTGCGTCTCTTCTGGCTGCCTGAGATAGATGGCCTGTGCTTCATGGATTTCATGGCTACCTCCTCCTCTTCATCCCTGTGTGACGAGGAGCCAGAGGATATAAGAGCCAACTGGGATGATGGAAGCTCAGCCAACAACAGAGGGAACAGCTCTGAGGGCATAGGGGATAGAACACTGGACTTGGAGCCACACAATCCTGAGTTCAAATCCTGCCTTGAATACTAGTGGTTGGACACTGGGCAAGTCATCAACTCTGTCTGCCTCATTTTTCTCCTCTGTAAAATGAAGACAATCATAGCACCTACCTCACAGGGTTATTGTGAGGATCAAATGATATAACATATAAAGTGCTCTATAAGTTTTTAAAAATTTATTTTATTCTGAACTTAAGAAATAAAACAAGCATTTCCTTAATGCAGTAGAACAGAAAAAAAGATGATTGCTGGTGAAACTTCAAGCCTATTGTGTACAACTTGTTTTTCCTTTTCAATATATAATAATGTTATCATGTACATTTGTTTTGTTTTTCCTTTTTTTCTTCCTTCTCCCTGCCCTAGAGATGCTCTAGAAATTCTGGCAATTATTATTATATCATTAGGGATGGAGACCCAGAGGAGACAGTAACAAGGCAGTCTCCCTGCACTTCTGATGGATGGGGAATATCCATCCCTTCCCCCCAACCCCAGAAATCTAGGACAGACTTTGTGCTCTCCTAACACTACCCCCAAGTCTCCTAGGTTTCCACGCTCCAAGAGGCAGGGACTGTCCATGTGCATGGAATTCTCTCTGTTCTTTAAACTAGTCTTCTCACCCCCACCCCCTTTTTGAGCAGTGCCATATGGTCTCTATAATATAGAGAATAAAGTGACCTGGGCTCCCTCCTCCTCTACTCCTTGTTTAGAACTCAGTGGGCTCGGGCTTCCCTTATGCCTGCTGGTAACACAGATCAGGTCCCTGCTTCTGGCTCTTACTCTCATGGAGAACAATAGCATGAGCCAGACCCTTGGGCTGTTTAAGTGGCAGATTCCTGAAGAACCACCTGGTCCCACAGCCTGACCTGGAGAATTCCTACCAACATGGACAGGGTTTGGGGGGCACTGTGGGAGGAGGATCAGTAGGTGGGGGAGAAGGTTTATTACTCACACTGCCCACTCCAGCTTCTCACTGCGGATAGACCAGTAGAGTGTCTGGAAGCAGAAAACAACCCATGAAGAAATAGACCATAGCCACCATTAAAAGTTAAGGAAACAGATTTAGGGAAGTTGAGTAATTTATCCAAGGTCATGAACATCAGAAACTAAATGTTTTTTGAAGCCCAGCTCATGTGGCAAACACCTGCCCCTCCCCTCCTCCCCCAGCCCTTCTTTGTCTGGGTTTACAGGGGTAGTAGTGTCCAATATCTTTTTCCTAAAGGGAGAGCGGATCACCAGTGACCCACTGTGGACATCTTCCATCCTCACCTTTAAGGCTCCAAAGCCCAAAGTGAGCCAAGGAAGAAATGAACTAGGGCTCCTTAATACATCATGTCTGTCTTATAGGATGTGGTTTCCCTCGGAAGGCCCAGTGAGTGACGAACACATGGGAAGTGTGCCCCGCCCCCTCCAATTCTGTCATCTTTAAAATGACAGGTTAGATGAGATGACCTCCAAGGTTTATCACTTTCTTTTTTGTCTTCCTTTTATTTATTTGTTTGTTTGTTTAAATTGTTTTTCCAATTAAATGTAAAGATATTTTTCTGAGTTCCAGATTTTTCTCCCACCTTCCCTTTCCTCCCCTCTTCTTTGGACAGCAAGCAATTTGATATAGCTTATACATTACAATCATGTTAAACCTATTTCCACATTAGTCATGTTCTATCACTTTGGATGATGGGTATAAGCACAACAAGGACCCAGGCATCCTGAGTTCCAAAAAGAAACCCCTCAGGCCCCCCTTGTTGGTTTCCATACCTTCAGCTGCTCCTTGGGGAAGTTCCCACCATCCCTCAAGCCATTCAAGTTGGTTATAAATTCTTGGCAGCTCATGCTCTTGCCAATGTTCTGCAGCCACATGTATCCATGGAGAAAAGCAGACAGAGGTCATTAGCCAACAGTATCATCTCCCCCTCTCCCTCATCCCCACAGAGCTGGATCATCCTGCCCAGATGCTGGAAACACCCTCGATCTCTCTGCCTCAGATCTGCCCAGATGACACCTTCCCCTTATTCTATCCCCTTGCTCTACCTCTGAGCTCTCTCCCTAGCCCATCCTATACCACACAAATGCCATCTACTCATTAAGCCAACCTCTGATCTACCACTCCCATCAATCACCAGCTCTTCTCTCCCTGATTTGTTACTTTCATGGTGCCAAGGATTGTGGTCCCTTGTTGGGGGGGGGAGGATACTCTCCCCACTTCTATTCCCAATACCCTCTTTGATTGAGCAGACCAGTATTCCAGGAGCCAACCATACTGGCCTCGAGTCCCGGGGGAAAAAACCCAATAACTTCATTTCCTTCTCCTGTCTCTGCCTCCCTTCTTTTCTCTCTTCCTCCTCCCTGATGCTCCCACCTCCCTTGATCCCTCCTTACCTGTCCATGTAAATCTGTGTTGAGGAGCATCAGTGCACAAGTCAAGGTATGGACAGCATCTATGACACAGAGAAGCCAGGATGTCTAAGGTCTTGATGTAGGGTGGGTTGACTCTCCTGATTTCACCTACTATTAATACTGACTGATTAAGCAAACTGTCTTTATCCTTTTCCCATCTCCTCTGTCCATTCACATCTTTCTTGAATTCCTCATCACAACATGGAATCCATAAGAGGATAGATTTGGGTTTTTTTGTACTTTTTTTTGTCCTTTTGTTTTGTTTTGCTTTGTTTTTTGCAGGGCAATGAGGGTTAAATGACTTGCCCAGTGTCGCACAGGTAGTAAGTGTCAAATGTCTGAGGCCAGATTTGAACTCAGGTCCTCCTGAATCCATGGCTGGTGATTTATCCACTGCACCACCTAGCTGCCCCCAAGAGGATAGATTTTAAGCTGAAACGGCCCCTAGAAGACATTAAGTCCAACTCCCCATGCCCCATTTTACAGATGATGAAAATGAGGCCAAGATCACTTAAGCAATAACTGGGATTTGAACTCAGGTCTTCTAACTCCAAATCCATCATATATTCCCCACTGGACCATGCTGCCTCTTTAAGCTTTGGAGTATGAGCCTTGTAAATGTGTTAAGATAATGGATTTAGCAGATACTCAAGGACCAACCTGGAGATTTAAACTGATTGAATTGACTGGATTAATGGCTGACTTCTAGTTAACTAGATTCTAAGCACATCTGGCCGGTACTTGAGAGTACTTAAGGAAGCATGGTTCTCAGATGCTGACTGCTTTGAACTTTGACCACCTTCCAGGGCAGTCAACCAATCGGCTTGAGGAGCCTCCCATTTCTGGGAGGGGACAGAAAGGAGGAAGCTGAGCCTGCACAGGGAGCTTACTCTCTTTGGCTTCATCGGTGTGGTGGCAGGGAACTTGACAGGGGAGTTTAAGAAGGCGAGGATTTCAGGCATAAGAAATCTGTTCTCAATCTTTCTCTTTCTTTTACTACCTTTCAATAAACCCTTAAAAAACCTAAACTCATTTATCAGTGATTTTAGTCAGTTTCCCCCTAAAACTGGGGGGACAGATTAGAACCCACATTTAGAATTTTAAATTACACATAAAAGACTGTCTATCTTTCATACAAGGCCCAGCCTAGTGAGGTGTGAGGAACCTCATCACAATATTGGTGACCAAGTAACCCACTTCCACTTCTGAAACCATTCACTAATATCTAGAAGGGAGGGTGGCCTTAATGAGGGGATGACCAGCCCAGTGGAATCATAGCACTTAGGTGTGTTTGAGGTGTACTGCTCCCTCTCTTCCAGTTCAACCAGTGAGAGACAATCTCCCTGCTTTCTCTCGGATCCTTTTGTCCAGCCAGGCCCCCTCCCCTCTGTCCTGCCCTGTCTCCTGCCATGATCCTACTTTTCTTACCTGCTGATGGGAAGGCCCCAGGGTTGCATTGGTGGAAACGCTTGGAGAATTGATACAGGATTCTCTCTCGCTCCTGAGTCTCCCCACTCAACACCAGAGCCTGGAGGAAGCTCCTGACATGGAACAGAGGGAGCAGGGTAAAAGTCAGGGAGGGATAATCGTTGGAGAAACACGCAGTCTCCCACATGCAGAACAGATCCTATGCCCCCAAACCCACTCCATTTGTCCACCAAGAATCATAGGTCCAGATCTGGAAGGAACCCAGGAGTTCACCTTGTCCAACTCCCTCATTTAATCATCGAGGAAATTAAGGCTGAGGGAAGTTAAATGACTTACCCAAAGCATCTTAGTCAAGGGAATGTAGATCAAAACCTGCAAGGGACCTCAAGGACCCTGAGGAGGTCTAAATCTTTTATTTTTAGGTAAGGAAGTAAATATTAGAAGTGGGATTTGAACCCAGGATTTAATACATGCTAGCTGGCATTACAGTGGCAACTAGGTGGCACAGTGAATACAGAGCCGGGCTTGGAGTCAAGAAGACCTGAGTTCAAATCCAGCCTCAGACACGTCCTAGCTGTGTGACTCTGGGCAAATCACTTTACCCTGTTTGCCTCAGTTTCCTCATCTGTCAAATGAACTGGAGAAGGAAATGACCAACCCTTCCTGTATCTCTGCTAAGAAAACCCCCAATGGAATCATGACCAAAATGACTGAACAAGCTGGTATTATGGCTACTTGTCCTTGGTTTTCTTGCCCCTGTCAATAGCCTATGAGCAACTTACCGAAGGGCTTGGTCCAAGCTCTTGTCTTTAAACTGGAAGAAGGACAGGTACTTCTCAGCCACCTCCCTGCTGAAGTCATTGCTACAAACAAGAAGGGGATGGGAAGAGTGAGGAACCTGTATCTTGGAGCCAGGCAGAGAAGAAAGTGGAGGAATAGGAGCTCCGGTTGGCCATCCTGGATGCCAGGAAGTCCCAGCAGGAGGAAGATAGACAGACTGACAGACAGAGGTCCCACCAGAACCAGGAAACAATGTGAGGAGATCACTGCCACCTTGGGAACCTCATCCCAGACCCCAAAGGAGCATGAGAATGGAACTAGATCAGTTCAGTGGTGAGGAAAAAGGGAAATGGAAACAAGCGTGGGCAAGGGGAAGCAGACACAGAAGATGCTGCAGGTGGGGCTGGGAGGAGAATCAGGGATGAGGAAAGACACGGGGACAAGATGGCAGACCATGCCATGGGCACGTTAGCAGTAGCTAGCTACCCTCTGAAAGGGGATGACCCATCTTGTCAACCAACCAGCCAGGACCCCTGCTCACTTCTTCTGGAGGTGCACAGCCACCTCAGATTTGCGAAAGCCATCCAGATGGTAGAGGCGAGAAGCCAGTTTCCAAGACACTTGGTCTGGGCTGAGTCCATTGGCAACCTTGTCTTCAGCCTCTGGGCCTTGCCCTTCTCCCTGGGGCTCTGTTTGGGACTCAGTGCTTTGAAGACGCCTGAAAAGAAATGAAAGGAGAGGATCTTGAGGACAAAGCTGGGATACCTATTGCAGACCACCCAAGAATCACAGACCTACATTAGTTCTGACAGCACAATATTCACTCGACTAATGAAGGCCCGATGTCTAACATCAGATCCAAGGACAAACCCAGGCTTCTGAGGAGGAATCTTTGAGGATGAGCTTGACTCAAGGCCAACCACAAACGGGAGGACAGCTTAGGCACAGTCTGCGACTGCCCTGAAACCAGATTGAGCTCAAGCCCCCAAAGAACTTAAATGGCAAAGTAGATAGAGTGTTAGACTTGAAGTCAGGCAGACCTGAATTCCAGTCCATCCTCAGACACTGTGTGGCCCTGAACAAGTAATTTCATCTGTTTGCCTCAGTTTCCTCAACTGTAAAATGGGCATAATAATAGCACCTACCCCACAGGGCTGCTGTGAGGATCAAATGAGATTATTATTACGAAGTGCTTAGCCCAGTGCCTGGTACAGAGTAAGAACTACATAAATATTAGCTATTAGGATTATAATTATTAGTGAGTTCTCAGGGCCTCAGTTTCTTCATCTATAAAATGAGGGGTTGAAATCGATGGGTTCTAAGGTCCCTTTCAGCTCTAAGTCTATAGTTCTTCCCATCTCACAAAGGGAACCCAACTCTTTTAGGGTCTGAATTATCATTCATAATAACAATAGCCAACATTTTTATGATTTAAGGTTTGCAAAATGCTTTACATATATGATCTCATTTGATCCTCACAAACACCCTGTAAAATAGCTGTTATTGTTAACCGTGGAGTTAAGTGACTTGATCATGAGTTACGTATTTAACTGACTAGGAAAAAAGCCCGACTGAATCTGAGCAGAAGTCAAATGTAGTGCCACTCCCCCCCCCCCCCCCAGACCTTGACTGATATCCAGTGCTCATTCATGGTCTTCTAATTGCCTACGCTCAAAGACATTCAGGAAAGGGAAAAAACAACAAGCAAAGAAGCCCAGCTCCCATCTTTCTAGCTTACTCTCTTCCCCCTCTTCCTCCTCCCCTTTCTCCTTTTCCCTCCTCCTTTCCCCTTCTCCTCCTCCTCCTTTCCCTCCCCCTCTTCCCCTTTCTCTTCCTCCCTCCTCTTCTTCCTCCTCCTCCTCTCCCTTTCTCATCATCTTCCTCCTCCTTCTCTTCTTCCTTATTCCTCCCCCTCCTCCTCTTCCCTCCTTCCTTTTCTCCTCCTCCTCCTCCTCCCACTCACCCCTCTCCTTCCTCTTCCTTTTCCCTTAGCTTGAGCTCTTCATCATTCCCTAGAAGCCCCCAAGTTTGGTTTGAGTATTGTGGGAGCATATGGATAGGCATGACAGCAGAGAGCCTGACACAGCCCCAGGAGAAGGAACAACATAGACAGCACAGGCAGAGAACTGTCTCCCTTTCCCTGAGACTCCTCAGTATAATTAGACATGTTTTATTTGCATCTATGAAATAAGTACAGCTAATGGTTATGGAATAATTGTTTTTGCACAAGCAAAAGACGCTTCTCTGACTCCTCAAGGAGAAACAAGATGGCCCTGGGTCCTGAAGAGCAGATGATCAAAGGGGAATTCAGGATCCAAGCAAGAGGCAGAAGGTAATCAGAGGAAGTGGTTTGGAGGAAGCCAGGCTCTTGGAGAGATTTTTTTTTCCTGATAGATAAGGGAACTAGGCCCAGACTCAACCCAGAGTAGGTATAGAAGACCAGGAAAGATATCTAGGGAGTTAGGGTGAGACAACTCAGCCTGGGCCTCAGACAGCCGAAGATGAGAAGTAGGAAGAGAATATAGATTTCATGGGGAAAAAAGCTGGAGTCAGAAGCAAGAAATTTAATAAGTCTTATTAGTACAATCTATTTGGAGTGATGGACTAATAATCCTTATGCCCTGCTCAAAGGTCAGTTCTCTACAACAGTAATTTTTGTTGTCTCAAGAGGATTGGGTAATTATAAGGGAAAAAAATGTTAGGCAAGAAAAAAAAATCTTTTCTATAAACACTTCTGATAGAAATCAGACATCCAAGCCCATAAGGAATTACTGCAAATTTGAAAGAGTAAGACTCATTCTACAACAAATAAATGATCAACAGGTAGTTATCAAAATTAAAAACCTACATTAATAGTTCAAGGGAAAATTACCCAGTCTCCATTAATCAGATGCAAATTAAAGTAGCTCTGAGAGGCCACCTTTACAAAGCAGAGTCAATGAAAAATGCTCAGGACAACGAAAACCAAATGATTAAAAACGATAAAATCCAACATTGGTGAGGCTGTGGAAAAACAGGCACGCTGGTGCAGAATTTGTAGAGCTGTGAATTGATGCAATCTGTATGGAAAACGATTTGGAACTATACAAGAAAAGCTACCTTTTGTAGCCTTTGATCCATTTTACAAGAATCATTTAGCCCCACTGTTTGTAACAGCAAGAAACAATGTAGCTTTGCAAAGCTAGAAACAATTCATATGGGCAGAGACCAGGGAATGTCTAGAAAAATTGGGAAATATAAATGTGATGGAATATTATGATGTCATAAGAAATGACAAATAGGAAGAATATGATCAAATGATAACATATATAATGCACTTCAAAAACCTTAAAGCACTACAGAAACATTAGCTATGATTACTATTACAAAGAAATGTGGGGAGATTTATAAGAAATGTTACAGTGAGGAAGGCAGAACAAAAAGTATATACAAACTCTCAAAAATAAAAGTAGCTGTAACAATAACTAAGTTCCCAGATGAAAAAAAGGTCAGCAAACAGGGTGGTTGTGATTTTAAATTTCCTTTAACAAACTGCTACTAATGGAAATGTAAGTTTTACATATGATTATGTTTGTGGCCAATTGTTTTATTCTTCGTGCTTTCAAACGTTTGTTTTTGTTGATGGTTACTAAGGTCAAGATAAAAATACATAAAGTGCAAAGCATATTTTTTTTTAAATGAAGAAACTTGATGAGAACGTGCTTCATAGAATGAGATGGAGGTGGGGAGGAAAGGGGGGGGCAAGGGAGGATATTAGTTTCCGGAGGCCATCTAACCACAGGAAGGGGTCACAAACCTGCAGAAGCTGGGGTGAAGCAATGAGTCTGAGCACAGGGGAGAGGCAAGCAAAGCCCACAGGTATCCAGTGGGATAGGGGAGAAGTCACACTAATCCAGGACTCTTCCATTTGATTCTCTGTGACAAAATGAGTTTGGGCATCCTCAAACACCCAAGGGAGAATGAAGCAGAAAGAAGAGGAGACTTCTTTTTTTCTCCTTCTTTCCTTCATCCTTCTTTCTTTCCTTTATTCCTTCTTTTGTTCTTTCATTCCTTCCTTTCTGAGATTTCCCATGAATACTGTATTCTTGGGATTATGTTCCCATCACCCTAGTTTTGTTACTGAATTTTAATTCCCACCCCCCAACCCCTACCCAGTTCAGTCCCCTATGTAGAAGTCCTAACAACTTGAATTCAATTCATGGGATCTCAGGATGCAAATTTAGGGACAAGCAGGTCAGTGAGGAGCACAATCTTCTTCTTTTTTTTTTTTAGTGAGGCAGTTGGGGGTTAAGTGACTTGCCCAGGGTCACACAGCTAGTAAGTGCTAAGTGTCTGAGGCCGGATTTGAACTCAGGTCCTCCTGACTCCAGAGCTGGTGCTCTATCCACCGTGCCACCTAGCTGCCCTGAGCACAATCTTCTTAACCAAGCTTGAGGAAGGTTACCAGCTCAATCTGGCTCTTAATAGGCTTGTTGCTTTGGATCTCAAAGCTGGACTTGAAGTCAGAAAGACTCAAATCTTGCTTTGGACACATAACTAAAAAAAACCCCAAACCAACCTTAGTTTCCCTATCTGCAAAATGAGGATAATAATAGCACTTACTTCATAGTGTTGTTGTGAGAGTCAAATGAGATAACCTATGTAGAAAATGCTTTGTAAACCTTAAAATGCTATCTTGTTTATTATCATTAGCCTCACAGTCCACCAACCAATAGCTTCAGCCCCAACCTTTGGCTTCCTCAAGCCTCCTTTCCTGACCACCAATGATTTTTGCAAGCACCTAATCCCCCATTTAGGGGTTCTGTTCTCCCCAAACCCCACTCAGCACCCGTGCCAAGTCTTTCTTCTCCAGGTCTTTTCTACCTGATTAAACTTTCCTCCCCAGTGCAGGGGAGATTGTGCACTGAGTTGTCCTTTGACCTTTCAAGCAGTAACAGGCACTTGGACAAGGGCTGGACTTGAAGTCAGCAGCCCCATGTTAAATCTTGGCTCTGACCTGGGAGCAGGGAGAAATGTCACTTATCTGTATTTGGAAAATGGGTGTAATCATACACACATAAGGCCGGCCTTATAGGATTGTTGTGGGGAAAGAGCACTGTATAAACATGCCTCATGATGAGTTTCTGGCTGCTCTGTCTGTCTCAGTAACCCTGAGTGATTCTTCTTCGTCTCCAATTTTCAACTTTTATTTTTTTTAAAGGTCGTCTCTTGACTCATCCAGCCTCTACCTAATCGTGCTGTAGTTTCTAGACTTTCTAGAAACCCCTTTGCCTTGGCCAACAACAGATTCCACTTCTGGGTCTTCAAGGGCACTTTTACAACCCCTCCCACAATTACCCGGTCCTAGCAAGATAAAACATTAGCATGCCTAAACCTCAATATACATGCTAATTATTCCTGTTAGTCACTCTCAGTCCCACACCTCACTGGGGGAAGTGAATTTCCCCCTACTTACACTCCGGTGCTGGGAGCTTCTGGGCTGACATCCTGCTGGGCCTTCCCAGCTGTTTCTGCTTGGACTTCCCCTTGGGGCTCCACTGTCCTCCCTGGAGTCAGGGGCTCCTTCGTCTTCAGGAAGGCGGGATCTGCTCCCTCCTTCTCCGAGGATGAAGGACAGGAGGCAGCCAGTATTCTCCACTCAGGGAAGGCGCTGTCCGGGTGAAAACTCCCCTCCAGGGGCTGCACAGGGCTGGGGTTCGGACTGGGACTAAGACTGGGACTGGGGTTGGGGCTAAGGCTGGAACTAGAGCTAGGCATGAGGTCCCTGACCCCAACTCTGAGGCTTCCGGGCTCCTGAAATGAGGCAGGTGTTATGCAGGGCCCGAGAGCCACTGGGCAAGCAGTATCCGCATTGCTCTCACCTGGGGAAGAAAGGGAAGGTTTGAATGACCCACCCACTAATGCCTGGAAGACGCTCTCTCCTCCCACCTTCCTTTTCCCCTTCCCCTCTCCCTTTCCTGTTCCTCTTTCCCCTCTCCTTAATCTGCTTCCCCTCCCTTTATAATCTTCTCCCCCATCCCCTTTCCTTCTCCTCTTCCCCTCCTTTCTTCCCCCTCCCCTCTCTTCTTTTCCCCCTCTCCTTCCCCCTTACCTCCTCACTCCTTCCTTTCCCCCTTCCCTATATCACCTCCCTTTCTTCACCAGCTCTCTTGCCTTTTTTCTATCTTCCCTTCTCTTTTCACCTCTCATCCCTCTTTTCCATTTCTTCACTCTCTTCACCCCTTTCTTCCCTTGTTTTCCTCTGACCTCCCCTTTCTTCCCCTCAATTTTTTCATTTTTCTCTTCCCTCTTCCCTTCTTGCCTCCTAATCTCTTCCTTTTTCCTCATTCCCTTTCCCTTCTTTTCTTTCTCCCTCTCTTCCTTGCCCTCCACCCTCCTCCTTCTCCATCTGAGTGGCGTTAGCACCAATTCCTTAGCCCTCCCCACCTTTTTTTGAGTTTGCCTTTAACCAGGACAATGAGGCATCCAGGGACTAGGAAGATACTGCCCTTCCATTTGGTTTCTTAAGTAGGGAAGTGAGATCCTCCAGGTATGGCCTTCCCCCCCACCTCAAACCCCATGCCACCTTTGGGTCTTGGAGTTGTCTTCACTCCATCTGAGGCCTCAAAGTTATCAAGCTCCCCCCCACACCCCCAGTCCCAGAACTGTCCCCTACCATTTCCCTGAAGCCAGTTTCTAAACTGGGACTTACCTGGACCTCTCTCCTGGAGACCGAGCAGTTGCTTGTCCACACTGGAGGGAAGCTCTGTGGTCCATTGGTTTGTGTGGCTGTCCTGAACCTAGGGGAAAAAAAAATCCAGGCTCAGTTCCTTAGAGCCTGGTTATTTATGAGATCACTAGTCCAACCCCCTCATTTTACAGGGGAAACCACTGAGGCTGAGAGGAAAAGTCACATGGCAAGTTCATGGTGAAGGCAAAATTAGGATATAGCTCTCTGGAAACTCAAGTGCCCTTCCATGGTCAAGTGAAGAACATCTGGTGGCCAAGCAGAGGTAGCTGACTTGGGCCAGGACCACATAATTCTCCTACCCACAGGCTACAGGGGCAGCAAGTACTAGCTCTGAGGCAGACTGTGGGGCTGGGGGAGCCAAAGAGCACTGAAGTTTTGTATTATAGGGGATGATAACTGACTACAGAGAAAGCAAAACAGTTAGTGCATAACCCAGGGAGGTGGCACCTAAAAGGAACTCTATAAACATTTGATGCACTGAATGCTTATTTTGTTTCTTTCCTTTACCAACGAGGATGATCTGTAATTGAAGAAGAAGATATGGTTAATGGGAAACAGACTAGCTAGCATCTACCTAATAGTTAGCATCTATTTAAGGAGAGCAATAGAGTTTGCAAAGTGCTTTACTTACACCTCACCATGATGATCCCCTACAATGACCCAGGGAAGTAGGTGCTATTATTACCCCACTTTAAAAATTTGGAAATGGAATAGGGTGAAATTATTTGACCAGCTAATGAGTGTCTGGGGCAGAAGCTGACTCCAAATCAGGGCTCTATCCCTTCCAACCCTGTAGTAGCTGCTTCAGCAAAGGTAAGTTGAGAAGCAGCAAGAATACACTTCACCACCTTCTGGTCCCCAGACCTGGGGTTCTACTGCCTTATAACCCTGAGCACTTAAAAACACAAAACAAATCCTTGGGGTCATGAATATCCAGTGAGCAAAAACTGATAATCTCTAAGATTTATATAATGCTTTAAGGTTTGCAAAGCACTTTGTATATTTTCTCATTCAATCCAATAGGTGAGATTATTATCTCCATTCTACAGATAAGGAAATTGAGGCTGAGAGAGAAAATAAAGCAATGATGTTTGGAAAATGTGGGAAAAAATAGTCATAAGAATGAAAAAGGATCGATGTTTTTTTTTTTAAGTTGGGAAGGGAGAATGGATTCTTCAAATTCCAGAACATAACATTAAAGAGAGGCTTATGAGCACTTAGAGAAACAATGACCTGTAAGAGTAAGTGTGGGGGCAGCTAGGTGGTGCAGTGGATAGAGCCCCGGCCCTGGATTCAGGAGGACCTGAGTTCAAATCCAGCCTCAGACACTTAACACTTACTAGCTGTGTGACCCTGGGCAAGACACTTAACCCCAATTGCCTTAAAAAAAAAAAAAGAGTGTGGATTCAGCTGCAACAAGTCATACCAGACTGACTTCATTTCCTTTTTTGATAGGATAACTAGACAGGAAAATCAAGGGAATGGTATCAGTGTTGCCATTGATATTGGTCTTTAGCAAGGCATTTAAAAAAGCCCTTCATGATTTTCTGGTAGAGCTTTGCTTAGAGGCCTAGCAGTCCGTGCACAGCCCCAGTTACCTCCACTTTCAGCTCCAGTGAGATGGATGGTGGACCCTGGCTTTCCCATTTGGAAGACAAGTTTCCAGACTGTGAAGTTTGGTTTCCCTTTCTTTCTCCCTCCCCTCTGTCTGAGTAGGGTGATTCTGAAGTTCATTGTACTTTGTAAAGTTCCTTTTCTAATTTCTGTTTAAATAGTGTGAATTTTTTTTTTTGGCTGGCTAGGAAAAAAACCCAACAACAAAAAACAAATCCATCCAGCTGTTATTGATATCTCTGTTGCCTTATTTGTGAACAGGGTAAAAAATGTGGCCAGCAATGTCCATATTCCAAAACTGGGGTCCAGAAGAGGGAGAGAATACTTCTGTCATGAATACATTTCACCCAGACAGCTGAAAGGCCCAGTGGATAGAGCATGAGCCCTGGAGTCAGGAGGACCTGAGTTCAAATCTGGCTTCAGACACTTGACCCTAGCTGTGTGACCCTGGACAAGTCACTTAACCCTGATTTTTAAAAAAAGTGAATATTTCACCTCCAAGCCTAAAACCAGATAGACAAAGAAAAGTTATAGAAATTATAGAAATAAAGTCAATCTGAGGAAACACTAACAATAATAAACGTCCCAAAGCAGATGGGACTGTCTTGGAAGGTTATGAGTGCCTCATTGATGTATGTTTTCAAGAAGAGGGGGGATAACTATTCATTGGACATTTTCCCAAGAGGATTCTTTCTTAGGTTTGGGTTCTACGGAGCCAAGGGTTCTTAAACTGAGGTTGAGAGACCCCCAAGGAATCTGTGGATAGATTTCAGGGAGTCCATGACCTTAAATAGGTAAAAAAAAAATTACATCTTCATTTTGACTAATCTCTAATGAAAATCTAGCATTTCCATCCATTATGAATGTAGACAATAAAGCATTATTCTGAGAAGGGGTCCATCCATAAACTTCATCAGATGATCAAAGGGGTCTGAGACAAAAAGAAACGGTTAAGAGCCCCTGTATGAGATAGTCTCTGAAGTCTTTTTCAAAGATAATTGTGATTTTGTGATTATCAAGTCAATTTACAGATGAAGATAGTGAGACTCCAGAAGTGGTACCTTGCTCAGAATGAACAGTTAGCCAATGATTGGGGCAGAATGGATCACAGCTTTGCCATCTGGGTCCACTATTCTTTTCACTACAACATACTGTGGATGGGAACAATTAGGACTACCTCCCTCTGGGGTGGTAGGAACCATCCCTCAGAAGAATCGGATATTGCCTCTTAGAGTGGACTTCACCTCCTTCAGAGGAAGAAATGATGAGGGGAGCTGTATTTTGCACCTGATTCTCATCAACAAAGAGCTGGTTACTCTAGTAGAAACCACAGCAACTAGATGGCATAGTGTATAGAATGCAGTGGGAAGCAGGGGGACCTAAATTCAAATTCTGCCTTAGACCCATACTAGCCATGTGACCCTGGGCAAATCATTTAACTTCTGTTTGCCTCATTTAAAAAATGGAGATAATAATATCTCCATCTTAGGGCTGTGGTAAAATTAAAATGAAATGTTTGTATAGTGTATATATACACATAAATATATGTATATATAATTTGAATAGTACATTCATATAGTACCTATATAAATGAGAATTTTGTTATTACTATTTTTTTTGGGGGGGGCAATTGGGGTTAAGTGACTTGCCCAGGGTCACACAGGTAGTAAGCGTCTGAGGCTGGATTTGAACTCAGTTCCTCCTGACTCCAGGGCTGGTGCTCTCTACCCACTACGTCACCTAGCTGTCCCTGTTATGACTATTGTTATAAGCAATGGGAATCTTAGGAATATGGAAGGTGAGGACTTTTCCCTGGGTAATTGTACCCCAATGTATACCTTTAGCTGTAAACTCTAAGGAATCCAGATCACACCCTTGTCCTGTGTCTCACCTGCTTTTCTGACCTCTCTGTGCTCCTTAGTTGGATGTAGATGGTACAACTAGGACATGAGGAGAACCTCCTAGAGACTTCTGAAGGACAGGAAGTCTCCCCCACCCCACACATATATTCCATGTCTCAGAGAGGAAAGGGACCATGTCCAAGGGCACTATGGATGGACCAAAGAACCCAGAGGTCCATTCTCTCCATCAGATTTCATCACCATCCTCAGATTTCTATTCTTTCCAAGGGTCTTGAAATACCTTAAAATAAGATGATCCCAATATTTCTGCAGAAGGACCCTAGAAAAGAAAGAAACTGCTCTAGCAGGAAATGTCTAAGATAGTGTGGTGGAAAGGGCATGGGGAATCATAGGACCTGGGTTGAAATCCTGTCTTCAGAACTTTCTAGCTCTATGACCTTAAGCAAGTCACTTGATCTCTCTTGGCCTCAGTTTCTTCATATGTAAAATGAAAGTCTTAGATTGGATGAGTTCTAAGGTACATTTTGGCTCTATTCCCTTGGACCCCAGAGACCAGCATTGCTGTTATCCTTGGTCCCATCCTCTCGTGCCAACTAGCTTAGCTTGTGTTCACATGGATGACTCAACACTCTTTCCAGGACATTGGCTTTTTCCTTACCGACAAGGTCTCCTCTACCATCAGAGGACTGGAGTCAGAGTCAAGCACACTGAGACAATCCTGTTTCACCCAAGACTCATAATGTAGTTTGTAGGTGGGTACTGGGTACGAAGGGTCAGCCTCCCTACCAGGATCAGCTACCCCAGCCACTGAATTGGGCTCACTCTCTGGGTTCTGAGAGCCACCTCCTCCCTCGAGCAGCAATCTTTGGGTCCACTGAGTCTCTGGTTCAAGCCTTACTTGCTCAGTCCCCTCCTCCCTATCAGGTACTGGGAAGCTCCAAACAGGCTCTTCGGGAACACTAGTGACTGAGGTAGGGCTCTCTAGGAAGAGGGGATTGTCGAAGAACAAGCTCTCTTCCTCTTCCCCCCACTCCACTGGAGAAGCAAGGGGCTCATCTTGTGGAAACCCTCTGGGTTCCTCCTCCAGCCCACTACTGTCTTCCTCGGAGTCATCTGCCAAGTGTGAGGACCTTAGGCCAATGCCCTGGTCCTGGGAGTCTTGCCTACTTGGTGAGAAGTCTGGGAGCTCCATGGGGGAGGGTATGCAGCGCCTTAGCTCTTCTCGGAACACATCTGTCTTTTCCAACTCCTCTTCCAAGTCAAGGACACACATCTGGGCCTGGAGGATGCCAGCCCAGAACATGACCTGGGTGGAGTTGTTATGGCTGTCTCTTCCTGAATGAAGGGGTTCTCTTGGGGAACTGGGTGAGGCCTCCCTATTTGATCTAAGATAGTGTTCCGCCAGAGGTAATGTCTGCGGACTTCTGTTAGCATCCAGGATTTGGGGAACATCTTGGTTTGTTGGATCAAAGACCCAGGCTTGCTCTATGCAAGGTGCAGGAACTTCCGGAGGCTCATAGATTCCCCTTGGGGGGTCTCCAGAGGCTTGCTGAAGATTCTCCCCAAAGTGGGCCAGGCGATAACCCATGGACTCGGGATGACCAGGGAGCCCTTGGCCATCCATCATCCCAGACAGTGTAGCAGCAGGCTGGGGACCTCCTGCCTTCTTTGCCTACAATCCCATTGTATTTGCCATGAGTGGAGCAGGTCAGAGAAGTCCCTGGGATGCACGTGCGTCTACCCTGTAGAGCCAAAGCAAACACCAGTTAGTGAACTCTGGGTGATATCCAGCATAGGCCCCAAGGAGAGTCATACCTCTGAGGGGCTCAGAAGAAAACAGAAAAGTAAGGGGTTGCCCAAGTCTAAGTCTGGCTTGCTCCTTGGGGGAGGAGGCAGAAGGCAGAATGTCAGCTTCCAAGGAAGGCTAGAGAACCATTTGTGTGTGTGTGTGTGTGTGTGTGTGTGTGTGTGTGAGAGAGAGAGAGAGAGAGAGAGAGAGAGAGAGAGAGAGAGAGAGAGAGAGAGAGAGAGAGAGAGAGAGAGAGAGAGAGATGAGGGGGAGGGATTCCTGCTCAGGTGCAGGTTAAAGGAGAAGGTCTCTAAGGTACCTTCCAAATGAAATTTGGTGTGCCTTTTCTCCATGGATTTCCTCCAATTTATCATCTATATAGCTTGTTTGTACATGGTTATTTCATGTTGTCTCCCCATTAGACTGCAAACTCCCTGAGGGTAGGGATTCTCTTTTGACTTTCTTTGTACCCTTAGCAATTGCCTGGCAGGTAGCAGGTGCTTAATGCACATCTATTGATTGACTTCATTGACTCAATCTGAGAACAAGAAGGGACCTTGGACCAGGGCCACTGGCCCTGGATTCAGGAGTATCTGAGTTCAAATCCACCCTCAGGCACTTGACACGTACTAGCTGTGTGACCCTGGGCAAGTCACAACCCCCATTGCCCCACCAAAAAAACAAAAACAAAAACAAAAGGACCTTGGAAATTCTTTATTCCAGCCTTCCATCCATTGTAGGCATCTTCTCCTTTCTCATCCCTCCATACCACATCCCTGACTGGGGTGGGGGGAGAACCAGCCTCTCCTTAATACTTCCTTCCTGTCCTTCCTGTCATGCTTCATGTTTGTTACTTTCCCATGGGGGTAATTGATGGGAGGCACAGGGAGAAGGTGAGATTCGCTGAGAAGATTCCCTGACAGCTGGAGCCCCCAGTCAACAAAAAATGCTTATTAATCACCTAAATCCCTGCTCTAACATTTACTAAAGGCAGCAAGGTGAGGTGGTGAGAACACTGGGCTAAGGAGCCCTGGGTTCAAATCCTGCCTCAGACACTTGCTAGTTGTATGACAGCCCCCCCCCCATTTAGGCCCTGTTTCTTCAACCATTTGATGGGCTGGGGGCACTTCCAATGGAACTGAACCTGCATGGGCCATGTGCTCTTGTCCCTTGGTCAAAAAACATACTTACCCAGAGGTTTTTTGAATATTGGGAAATATTGGGGGCTAGACTGAGTTACTATAAGGATCAAAGAATATAATGTATAGAACGTGTCTTACAAATCTTAAATTTTGTGCTACAAAAGCATACCATTATTTTATTGTTGTTATTATTATTATTTTACTGTCTGTATAGAGTGGAGTGAATATGACGCTGAATTTAGAGTCAGGAGGCCTTGGATTGAAATCCTGCCTCAGACTATTACTTGCTAGCTAACCCTGGGTAGGTCACTTAACCTTTCTGTGCCTCAGTTTTCTCTTCTGTGAATGTCAGCCTTGCTGGTCTCTAAGGTCCCTCTCAGCTCCAAATCTTTGAGCTTGGCTTCTCTCAGTCACTTCATCTTTCCTGAGCCTGAAGCAACTCACTAGGTTGCTGCAACCCATGTCCACGGAGAGAGTGCGTCCATCCTGGAAGTCCCATCTCCCAGCTTTATTGACCTCTACCCACACTGGCTGTGTGACCTTGGGCAAGTAACTTCCCCCTCCCCCCCAGGTTCCTCCTCTGTAAAATGAGGGGGCCAGACAGAATAGACGACCTCTGAGATCCCTTCTAGTTCTCTGTCTCATCCCAAGGGATCACACTAACTGCTGGGGGAACAAAGACAAGACACAGACTCTTAAGGAGTCTGTAGTCAGATGTGGGGAGGGGGTAGAAAGAACGGGACTTCAGTAAGGTAAAAGGGACTATGTCTCCCCAGGACCCTGGAGAGTTCAGCTTCGCCTGGAGCTCCTTGGGGAAGAAGACAGTAGGCTCAATGATGAGGAATTAGGAGGCAGCTAGGTGCAGAGCTATACCTGGAGTCAGGAAGAAAGACCTGAATTTGAATCCTGACTACCTTTATCACCTCAGGCAAGTCACTTAATCTCAGATTTCTCATCTGTAAAATGAGGATAAAAATAGCACCCTTCTCACAGGATTTTTGTGAGGATGAGGCGAGATAATGTATGGAAAGGGTTTTGTTAAACTTTCCAGTGTTATATAAATCCTAGCTCTTTTTCTTCTTTCTCTTCCCCTTCTCCTGCTCCTCTTCCTCTTCTCCTCCTTTTCCTTCTTTTCTTCCTCCTCCTCTCCTCTCTCCCCCTCCTCTTTCTTCTCTTCTTCCTTTTCTTCTTCCTCTTCCTCCTCCTCCCTCTCCTCTCCTCCTCTTCTCCTCCTTTCTCTTTCTCCTTCTTCTCTTCCTCCTCTTCCTCATCCTCTTCCTCTTCTCCTCTTCTCTTTTTCCTTCTTTTCTTCCTCCTCCTCCTCTTCCTCCTCCATCCCAGGGACACTGTGCCACTTTCTGGCCACTGCTGCATTATTTAGACCCGAGAAGGTGGCCTTGGGCTGGGCCACACCTGTCCTGGTCTTCATCAGCAAGAATGCTCCAAGCAGCCCCTATTTGAGGGACTCTAGCTTTTTAATACACGATCCATATGTAAAAACCAGACCAGAGATCACTGCCTGAGAGGAAATGAGGAGGCACTTCTAGCATATGGTCACCAGGTGGCAGTCAGGAATCAGAAATGGCAGCCCCCCCCCTCGGGCTGAGGCCGAAAGGTGGCTAATTAGCAGGAAAAGAGGCCTCAGGAGGGATCCTGGATCCAGAACCAGAAGAGACCTTAGACATCATCTTATTCAACCTGGGCATTTTATAGTTGAGGAACCTGAGATCCAGGGAAGTCAAGTCACTTCACAGTCACACAGGCAGTTAGCGTAACATAAGAGGTGAGATTTGAACCCAGGTCCTTTGATTCCAGGCCTGGGGCTCTTTCCACAAAGAAAGCATTCAGAGCCAGGTGGCCAGGAACATGCAGTTAAGATGCTTTACCTCAATTGCCTCCTTGCATGGTGAAAAAGAGCCTACTTTGCTCACTGTTCCCCCTGAGCCAAGTCAAATGTTGAGAACACCGCCCCGTGTCCTCCTGTGGAATATACTTGAGTATGTATGTGACAGTCACCTATGCACACATCTTACTGCCTTATATACAAGGCAGAGGAGTAAAGAAAGCCCTGGATTTAGCGTCAGAAAATATGGGCTTCAGTCCCATCTCTATCTCTCACAAGATGTGTGACCTTGGGCAAGTCAATCATCTTTTCTAAGCTTCAGTTTGCCCATCTGTACAGTGGGGATAAGCATAGTCTCTCTTATCAGGGAAGCTACATAGAATAGAGCTATAGAATTGGGTGTGTTGTTATTATCAGGCTGTCATTGTAGGGTTAGGGAATGATAAGATTAAACTGGAAGGCCCAGGCAGAGAGAGGAGAAAAGTAAGGGAAAGAGAAGGAAGCTTAGAGTAGAAGTGTTTTGCACCTGGAAGAGAACAGACTCAGGGGTGGTGCAAGGAGGATGGATGGGCTCCTCTTAATTCATCCTCCTCATTTAAGGAAAATGAATCCTAACAGGAACCATGACTTGCCCAAGATCACCTCGTCTTAGCTTAAAGGCTAAGAGGACAGAAACATCCGGATGAGGTTCCCAGGGGAGAGAGATCCGATCAAGGTGAAGCCCTCATAGGAGAAGGGGCCTTAGCTCTCCAGGGGGCTTTCTGGTGTACAAAGTGCTTTATCTACGTATATTAACTTATTTGAGCCTTAGAACAACACCTTTGAGGTAGGTGCTATGCTCACTCTACAGATGAGGAAGTCTAGGCTGAAAGAGGTAAATGACTTGCTTAGGCTCCCACAGCCAAGAATGAGCTAAGGCAGGATTCGAATTCAGGTCTCTCTGCACTCTATTCACTCACTGGGTTCCCAGTGTAGAGCTCTCTGATCCTGTTTCCAAGGTGTCTCTCAGCCCTCTGGCTTTATTGAGAAACCTTCCCTGACCCTGTGAGGCCTCATTCACTTTATCCTGGAAACTTCCACTTCCCTTGGACAAAGAGCCCCATGATTTCTCTGGGCCCAGCGGAGGCTGGTGACTCAGGAGGCTGGTTTTGTCCTTCCCACTGGTGCCTGTGCAGCTGGAGGAAATGAACCAGGGAGGTCCCCGAGAGGGAGGGAGAGGGACTCAGCCCACACTGGAGGAGGACTGGGAGACGGCCTTCTTGGGTGGAGGGACGGACCGAGGAAGAAGACAGCGCAGGGCACTCAGACCTCTGCACCAGGGGAGAGAGACATCTCCCCAGAGGCCCCACATCCTGCCAGGAAGGTAGAAAGGCCAGACTTCATGCAAATACAGCCATTGAGAGAGAGACAGAGACAGAGACAGAGACAGAGACAGGGACAGAGACAGACAGAGACAGAGACAGGGACAGAGACAGAGACAGAGACAGAGACAGAGACAGAGACAGAGACAGGGTGGTGGAGGAGGGGAGGGAGACAGAGATAAGAGATAGGGGGTGGAGGGAGGGAGAGAGAGGGGGGAGAGAGAGAAGGGGAGGAGAGTGAGAGAGAAAGGAGAAGGGAGGAGAGAGAGAAAGGGCTTTGAGGTGGAGGGTTCCTTGGGTATGTTTGGAGGGGATGCCCCAACCACAGAGCCCGGATTGCCAAGTCTGAGAGTCTAAGGCCAAGAAGAGGGATGGAAGAGGAAGAAGTGGGAGAAGGAGGAGAAAAGGAGAAAAAGGAGGGAAAGGAGGAAGAGGAAGAGGAGGAAGGGGAGGAGGAGGACAACACAGCCCTCAGGACCACCAGGTGGATCTCCAAAGAGGCTGCCTGCATTTTGCTTCCTTTTGTCCCCAGAGTTTCCCCCAGGCTGTTAGATGGGAAAACCAACCAAGCAGGTCACCCCAGAGCCTGAGCCAGACTGGACCAAGCACAACTGGGCTTGTAAGAAGTCTGGGGCCTTCCTTCCCTCCATCTCCCTCTTCTGGGAGCAGCTCCCACTGGAGGTGCAGCCACCCCCTTAAACCCACCCCTTAACATTGTGCCTAACCAGGACTAATGATAATGAGAATCCCATTTATGTAGCACTTGAAGATTTTCCTATAAACATCATTTCATTTGAGACGCCTAACAACCCTGTGATGTAGGTGTTCTTATTACTCCCATTTTGCAGATGAGAATACTGAGGCAGATAGGGGTTGTGTGACTTGGCCAGGGTCACACAGCTACTAAATGTGTGAGGGAGGAGTTACCCTCAGGTCTTTCTTACTCCTCTTGGCTCTCTAGGGGGCCAATGTGCAGACCCATCCCCCACACCCCTCAGATCCTCTTCCTTATCCAAACATCTGAAGTCATGATGGAAAGAGCAATGGGTTGGGCGAAGTATGTTAGCTCGGGTCCTCCACCCCCAACCCCTCCGGCCTTCATTTGTTCCTTATTTATAAAATGAGGAGTTCAGACCTAATTAACTTTCACCCCCTTTTAGCCCTAACATTCTACTGTATAATTTTAAGAATATTTACTTATCCGAGGTCCCATCCCCTCAAGGTTAACTGTGAATGCATTAACAGAGAGAAAATGTTTATGTCCAGTAATGGGTTTAACCCAGAGGAGGGGGTGGGCATTTTTACATTTTAATGGAGAGCTTCAACCATCCATTACCCCCAGAGAAATAACTCTGAGAATGACCATTCAGTCACTGAGGTGGCAAGTTGGAAGGAGATGTTGGGGAAAAGTGGGACCCCCTGGCGCCCTCTTATTGGGCCAGACCTGGAGCTGAATCATGAGAAGGTAGAGCTTTCTGACCCCCTAGTGCTGGACTGAGGCCACAATAGTAAGTATGATGGAAAGAGGCCTGGCGTGGGACACAGAGGCCCTGGGTTCTAGGCTCAGCTCCCACTAACTGCTGTGGGACTCTGGGCAAGTCATTCATCTCTTAAGGGCCCAAGTTTCTTCATCAGTGAAATGAGAGCATTGGTCCGAATGCTCTCAAATTTCCTTCTGCCTCAACATTCAATGCTTCTCTTAGCAAAGCAACGTGTTCAGCTCTTGGTTATCTCTCCATAACCCATCTGGCGTTGGGAACCTCTTGAGTCCAGAGAGTTTTATCCTTTTCTTTGCGTCCTGAACCCCTTGGCTAATCTGGTGAAGCTTAGGTAACCTTTCTTAAATACTGTTTTTAAATGCATAAAATGTTGCTGTTGTTCGGTTCGATCCAAACTCTTTATGACCCTGTTTCTTGACAGAGATACTGGAGTGCTTTGCCATTTCCTTCTCCAGCTCATTTTACAGATGAGGAAACTGAGGCAAACAGGGTGAAGTGACTTGCCCAGGGTCACACAGCTAGTAAGTGTCTGAGGTCAGATTTGAACTCAGGTTTTCCTGACTCCATACTCTGTCCACTGCACCACCTAGGTGTCCCATAAAACGTAATATATAATACATAGGATTGTAAAGGAAACCAATTATAGCAAAATACCCTTATCAAAAAGTGTATGTATATATAAAGATATATGAGTATATGTGCATATAAAGCAGGGTTCTTAAGCTGGGTGCTATAAACTTGTGTTTTTATAGGTTTATACCTATATATGACATATAACATGAGATATATGTTTGTACACACAAATATTATATAACATGTTATATATGCATAGATACACATAAACACATATTACATATAACATGCTATATATGTGAGATGTGTATATACATGTTCTCTCTCTCTTCTCTGTCTCTGTCTCTCTCCTCTCTCTGTCTCTGTCCCTCTCTGTCTCTGTTTCTCTCCTCTGTCTCTCTCTCCCTCCTCTCTGTCTCTCTTTCCTTTCTCTGTCTCTGTCTCTCCTCTCTCTGTCTCCTCTCTCTCTCTTTCTCTCTCTCCCCTTTCCTCTCTGTCTCTCTCCTCTCTCTGTTTCTCCTCTCTTTCCTCTGTCTCTCTCTTCTCTCTTTCTTTCCTCTGTCTCTCTCTTTCCTCTCTCTCTGTCTCTCTCTCCTCTCTGTTTTTCTCTCTTTCCTCTGTCTTTCTCTCTCTTTCCTCTCTCTGTCTCTCTCTCCCCCCTCCCCCCTTCTCAAGTTTACAGCACCCAGGTTAAGAACCCTGCTCTCATTATACAGCTAGTGCTCTGGCTCCAGTCCCTCGATGACCTCTCACTAGAACTATTTATAACAAATAGTCCCAGTGGGTCTCTCTGCTTCAAACGTCTGCTAAAATCTTCCTAAGGCACAGGGAAGGAGAAGGGGGGAGAAGGGAACAGTATTTATACAACACCTACTATGTGCCAGGCACTGTGCTAAGCATTTTTTCCCACTATAATCTCATTGGATCCTCATAACAACTCCAGGGGGTGGGTGCTGTTATCATCCCCATTTTACAGATGAAGAAACTGAAGCAAAGAGAGGGAAGTGATTGGCCCAGGGTCACACAACTTGTAAGTATCTGAGGCTGGAGTTGAACTCAGGTCTTACTGACTTCAGGACCAGAGCTCTATCCACTTGGCCACCAGCTGCCTCTAAAGATCAAGACCATGACACTCCCCTAGTCAAAAGACTTCTGAGGCTCCCTATTGCCCTTGGGATAAAATACAGTTTCACTAGCTTGGCTTTCATATTCTTCCACAATCAGGTTCCTTCCTCCCTTATCTTTCCAGCTTTACCATTCATCATTTCCTTCATACACTTCACATTCCACTTAAACTGGACCACTGATGTTTTCCTAAATTTGATGTCCTCTCTCATGTGTCCTGTGCCTGGAAAGAGCTCTCCCTCCCCCACCCCCCATGCTGTCTTTCACAATCCTAGTCTTCGTTTCCTCCATGAAGCCTTCCCTGGCTCCCCGCTCCTGGCAGTTGCAGTCTTGTTCCCCTTCCTCCAATTACCTTACATTTTACTGATGCCTGGGAGGCCTTTCCTGGCCTCTCGGCAGCTAGCACCTTCCCGTTTAGTGTTAGCCACTCTATGTATCTCTTTTACACCTATTCCTTTATGGGTTGTCTTGCCTGTCAGATGGTAAGCTCCTTGAGAGCAGGGACAGTTTTTTATTTTCCTTTGTATCCCCAGGGCACAGTGCTTGGCACACAGTAAGTGAGGACTTAATAAGTGCTTGTTGATCGACTGATTGATTAATGTGTATAGAGGCTTCACACTCAGCTCCCTCAATCCCTCTCTTCCCTCCCCCAGCCCGGCATGACAACTTCATATGGACACCGACTTTCATTCTTGCTCAGCACAGTCCCTTGCACCCATCATCAGCCATTGAGCACATTTGTTAGACTTTGTTGTTGACTCTGGGAGCCTTATCTTAGTTATTACTGGCTTCCAAAAGCCTCTGGCTTGGGGTTCTCCACGAGCCAGGTACACCCCACTTGCTATGACTGGGCATTCCTGTGGTTTGAGGAAGGGGCACTAGGCAGGTGGGTTAGGGTTAGGGTTAGGGTTCGTGGGTCGCTTCCTGACAACAGGGAGATTCCACCGTGGCTTGGGAGCCCTGGTGTGGGGGCCCCTTGGCCTTCATAGAGGTGGAGCCCCTCTTCCTGGTCTCCCATGGTTCTTTGACCACCAGCCTGGGTCTTGTGTCCTCATTCTGGCTGTGGGCCTGACCCCTAACCCTCAACCACTGGATTACTTCATGTTCTGGTCTCAGAGGCCTGGGCGGGTGGTGGGCCTGAGGGAGAGCCCCTGTGTGGCTACCAGAAGCTTCTGCCTTTGCTTCCCTTTTCTTTGTGTTCCTCTGGGTTTCTTTGCAGGTGGGGCAAGGGAGAGATTTGTGGCTGGTCAGGGAGGGTCAAGGTGATGATGGAGAGGGAGGGAAGAGCTTGTATTGCATTTGATCCCATCATAGAACCTTGAATTCTTGGCTGGGAACCAGAGCTGGGGGAGCACGGGATAAGAGGGCTGGTGATGCATGCCGGAAGGAGAGGGGAGGGGGGAAGAGGTAAGTGGGGTGAGGCCTGGGAGGATGTGGCAGGATGCTCTTAGCACAAGGTTAGCTACTGCACAGACATTCAAGAAATGATGGTTTAATCATCCCTTAATTAGGCTTTCATCTTTTCCTTGCTGGGCTCTCTCATAAGATCAGAGATTTAGAAATGGAAGGGATGTTAGAGGTCATGAAGTCCCGCCCTTTATTTTTCAGATGAAAAAACTGAGGCTAGAATGACTTGCCCAGGATCACATAGGTGGTAAGTCTCCAAGTCAGGATTTGAACCCGGGTCTCTCTGATCCCAAGGCCAGGGTACTATCTACACCCTTCTTAAGAACATCTCTTCCCATGTCCTTGCTCTGAGGTCCCCGGTCCCTTCCCAGGCCCCTCTCAGTGCTAACCCTAAGCGGATCCTCATCACTCACCCCTCCGGGGCTGGAAGAAGGTGTAAGGCAGCCTGGACCTTCCCAGGAGCAGCTCCGATCCTGACTGCCCGCCGTGGTCCGTCCTCCCCGTGAATACGGCAGCGTCAGCTAGCTTCCGCCTTCCGCCCTCCCCCCTCCGGCTCCCAGCCACCTCCCCCATGACTCCCCAGGAGCACCACCGTTCACACACTTCCTGCCCACAAGAAGTAGCTTTGCCCACGGGCGGCCCACATTGCCTCCTCTTCCCCTTTCTTCCTCTTTGCCGGTACCTCTTTCTCTGCCCAGTGGCTGCCCACCTGCCCCCGCACCAGGCCCTGCCCTTCCCTGGTTCTCAGAGGGTTTGGGGTTGGTAGGGAGCCAGGCAGGGTGAGAGACGGTCCCCACCCTCCCTCCCCAGCCCAGTGCCTCTCAAATCAGTCCTATGTCATCTCTCTTCCTCCATCTCTGCTGCTTCTCTGGGGGACCTCGTGTGGTTGATGGAGGGAGCTTGGGCACCCATTTTCTCCACTTTCCCACTGAGGAGTTCCAACTTTGGGGGCTCTTTTGCCCAGGGTGTGAATGTTTGAAGGATGTGCCTTGGTTGGGGGGGTGCTACAATTTGCAAAGACACCCATTTGATCTTCACAACTCTTAGGGGAATGACCCAGCGGAGACTGTTGTTTTTATTTACCAGGTGTAGACACTGAAAGTGGGTGCAGTGACTCACCCAAAGTCACAGTTAAGTCAGTGGTGGAGCCAGTAGAACTGAGATCTTCTGACTCCCAGCCCAGTCTGTTCTATTAGGAATGCAAGCTGGGAAATTGACCCAGGCTGGGAGTCCTGATCTCTGTCCTGTGTTTAATTAGAGGGAATGAGTGTAGTGATCTATGGGAGGGAGGGGCATGGATAAATGAGTCCCCCTAAGCCCTGGCTTGAGATCAGTGCCCCATGACAAGAAGAGAAATAGTTCTTTGCACCACAATGGAGAGAGCTCTCTAGGATCTAGGCCAGTCTAGACCCCATGGATGGGTCTAGATTACACAAAGCCATTGAAGGAAAAGAGTCCTTCTCTCCACAGGTCCCAGAGCTGAGGCTGAACTGACCAGCAGGACATCTCCAAATGATGTGGAACAATGTCCCTGCCAAGTCTAAATGGAGAACCAGGACCTGTGAGCTATAATTAGGGCAAGGCATTTGGGACTTTTCCTCAGAGCATTGCCATCCAGAGGGTGCACTTATTCTCTGTGATTTTCTGGCCTATCAGCCCCTTTTCTAGGCAGTTGTCATGATCTCCAAATCTACATCTGACACCTCATTTCCTTTCCTGGCTCCTGTTCACCATTCATAAGGGTCCTGTCCCTATCACACCCTTCTCCCAACATCCCCCTTTGCCCAAGCTTGCCTGTCACTTTTCCCCACCTAGCAAGGGTAACAAGGGCTAGACTCTCTGGGGAGTGGTCTACTTCCTCAGCTATCAGCTCCGCTGGCCAGATTGTCTACCATGCCTCCTCCCAGCCATGCCTCTGCCTCTCCCAAATGCATTCTCCCCAGGAGCAAGAATGGCTGGTTAAGTCTGGCCGGTGACCTTAGATCCTCAGCCCCCTGAGCCTTCCCTTCTTGCCTCAGGTCAGGCAGGGTCCAATGCTCTTGCCTCAGTCCTTCCTCTATGTACAAACTGAACAGACAGGCAGTAGGGTGAAGCACCCCTCTTGCTGCTAACACTTTCTTCTGGGACCAAAAGCTCACTTCCTGTTTGCTTAAAGAGGAAGCTGGGTGGTTGCAGGTAGTGAGTGGGGTGGAAGGGGCCTGAACTGAGAGGGAAGGGAATAGGTCTCCCCAAAAGGGAGGCTCAATCTCGGGGTTCTTGGCTCTTAGCCCATCGCCATCAGATACACCCTCACACACGCTTCCACAGCCCCCAAAGTATGGGAAATATCAGGGTTGTCAGCACCTGTGTCCTCACTCCCTCTTCAGATGTATGTTGAGTGGCTGGGTTGGCCACCACCACCGGCAACAGGATGTCTTGGGGTAATGAGGCAGGATACCCGGGCTAACAGGTTCTAGGGTTGCCCTGGGCCAACATGCATCTAGTTTTACTTCCTTTTGGGTACTCATCCTTTCTGAGAAGACCTCACAGGAGCCACATCCTTCTATTCATGGAAAGAGACTCACAGCTGCCCACTTTCCTTCCCATGAATGTGGACAGATTTATCCCTCTTCAAGAAGCCCTTAATGTACCGACTGGCCAGTCAAGCAGGTGGGCAAAGCCCCTTTCTCTCCTGAGACCATAAGCTCCCTCTTTTCCTTCTCTTACCCATCTGTCCCCTCCTCCTCAGTCTCCTTTGCTGGGTCATCACGTGTGTCCCATATGGGCGTATCCCACTACTCTTCTGGTCTCCCTTCTCTCTCTCTCTCTCTCTCTCTCTCTCTCTCTCTCTCTCTCTCTCTCTCTCTCTCTCTCTCTCTCTTTTTTTCGGTGAGGCAATTGGGGTTAAGTGACTTGCCCAGGGTCACACAGCTAGTAAGTGTCAAGTGTCTGAGGCCAGATTTGAACTCAGGTCCTCCTGACTCCAGGGCCACCTAGCTGCCCCTTTCCCTTCTCTTTCTATGCTCTCCCCTGCCCTCCCCTCCCTGACTCCTCCTCTTTCTCCCTCTGTGATCTCATCAGCTCTCCTATATCCAATTATCTCTATGCAGAAGACTCCCAGATCTACCGATGTCGCTCTCATCTCTCCCTAGAGCTCCAGTGCTGAATCTTCAGTGGGCTATTGGGCATTCCTACCAGGCTTTCCCAGGGTCATCTCAAACTCACTGTGCCCCAGACAGAATTCATTATTTCCCCCCTCCCCTCTCTTCTGACCTTCCCTGTTACTACTGAAGGTAGTACCAGCCTCAGTTTCCTCATCTGTAAAATTCACAAGGGAATGGCAAGTCCCTCCAGTAAAGTAAAGGTGAAGTAAATTCAAAAGATAGTCATAAAATTTTAAATTAAAAAAATAAAGAAGTAAAAATGCCTGGGAAGGATGACATGTTGAGTCCCCGAGAAGCTTATTGGGAGTTCATTTGTCAGATACTTTGAGGAAGGCGAGAGCATTGGAGAAGATTCTAGGAGGGCTAGAGAGGACAGCAAGAAGGTGTAGGGGGGGAGGGGGGCAGCTAGATGGCGAAGTAGATAGAGCACGGGCCCTAAATTCAGGAGGACCTGAGTTCAAATTCGGCCTCAGACACTTAACACTTACTAGCTGTGTGACCCTGGGCAAGTCACTTAACCCCAATTGTCCTGCAAAAAAAACCCAAACAAACAAAAACAAAACAAAAAACAAACAAGAAGGTGTATGGGGAGACAAATCTGTGTACCTCCCAGTTATGCCTTATTTATAGGTAGCAGATAAATCTCTTTCTTCATTCTCAGGTCCATGATCTGAATTCCCTTTGTCCTTTCTTGGAAAAGAATGGAGCATCCTGGTCTCTTGGTACCCAGGCATCACAGGAGGGGAGGGTCTAAAGCAGACTTTAGGCCAGATGGGTGAGGTAACTGCAGGGAAGGTATTCCAAGTACCTGCAATTTAACAGGCATTAAGAAACACGAAAATCTGATGATTCTAATGCAATCATTCATTTTGGAGAGGTAGTGAGGCAGAATCTTTGAAACTCTGAGAGAGGAACAGAAGGTAAGTACTGTTTAATGTCTAGGTGGGAGGGGCTAGCCATTTGTAGCAGGATTTGTGGGGAAATAGAAGTTTCCCCTGCCCAAACATGCCTCCTTTACCACATTGCTATTACTGTGTCTGCTATTTCTACCATTAGCCACTCCTTAGGGCTGGGGCATCAAAGGATGATGCTGAATAATGCAAATATTTCCTTGAGATATTGATATATTAATCATTACTTGCCATTAACATCTGATCATAAATTATCCACATTGAGGTACAAGGGTTCTTAACTTGAGATCCATAAACTTGTTAAAAATTTTTTTTTGATAGCTATTTCTACATATTTGGTTTCCCTCGTAATTCTGTATATTTTATGCATTTAAAAAGTGGATTCTCCTGGAGTCAGGAGTACCTGAGTTCAAATGCAGCCTCAGACACTTAACACTTACTGGCTGTGTGACCCTAGGCAAGTCACTTAACCCCAACTGCCTCACCAAAAAAAAAAAAAAGTGGATTCTGAAAGGGGTTCATAGACTTCCCCAGATTGTCCATGACACAAACAAGATTAAGAACCCTTGGATCAGGAGAAAACAAGGTTGTCAGGGTAAGGGAAAAGGGACCTTTAAGTTTTGCTGTTTATAAATGTCTTTATAATTTTTTTTTTTTTTGGTGAGGCAATTGGGATTAAGTGACTTGCCCAGAGTCACATAGCTAGTAAGTGTTAAGTGTCTGAGGCTGGATTTGAACTCAGGTACTCCTGAATCCAGGGCTGGTGCTCTATCTACTATGCCACCTAGCTGCCCCTTTATTATTTATTTATTTATTTTGGTGAGGCAATTGGGGTTAAGTGACTTGCCCAGAGTCACACAGCTAGTAAGTGTTAAGTGTCTGAGGCCAGATTTGAACTAAAGTACTCCTGAATCCAGGGCCGGTGCTCTATTCGCTGCGCCACCTAGCTGCCCCGACCTTTAAGTTTTGAAAGGAGAGAAATAGAAAAAAATTCATAACATAGCAATGATGGGGAGAGGCTTCTAGAGAAGACAGGCCCAAGGGAAACTGGAGGACTTAGGTGAGGGGCAGGGCAGGCAGGGCATGCCCAAGATGCACAGTAGAGACCACAGAGCATCACCTTAATGGGGTGTTTATGGAGGTTTTGGAACATAAGCCCTGAAAACAAGCTTCATTTCTTTCATGATTTTGCAGAGGCCTTTTGCCCATAACCATTAAGTCATGGGATTCCTAAAGGCCCTTCAGGATTGACGATGGGGAGGGGGCAGTAAAAGAGTAGGGGGCATTAGAGAGGGCCCCATGGAGCCTAGGTGGGGGTGGGGGTGGGGGCTCAGTAGTAGGATGTCAGAAGGGCCTGCTTAATGGCCTTAGTGCAGTCACAGGGAGCAAGAGATCACAGGACCAGGGGGTGTTTGGTCCAGAGCTTGAAGGGGCCTTAGGGGCCACCTAGTCCAACAGTTATGAAGTGATTTGTCCAAGGTCACACAACTAGTAAATGCCAAATGGGGAGGGGAGATTCTGACTCCAACTGGAGCTTTCTGAGTGCAGAAGGCTTAAGTAGCACTTTCCTCCCAACACCCCCCTGAGCTAAGCAGCCCAAGGATGGAGGAAACTGCCTGACTTATTGACGCCAAACAGGAATAGCCTGAGGGTCATCTACCCTTCTTTAGAAGGCTCCTTCTACTATGTCCTCCCCTCAAAGACATTTTGCAATTTCCTTCCTCCGTGTCTTTGCTCAGGTCATTGCCCCTTGTCTAGGAAGCCTCTGACTCCTCTTTGTCTGCCCTTTGAGGCCCGGCTCCAATTCTTTCCCCTTTGTCTGGATTTAAACCAGAGGGCCAGGTTCTGCTACTGCCTCATTGTAGGGCCTTGGGAAGTTATTTCACCTGTATGGCCCCAGATACTTATCTGTAAAATGAGATAGTTGGTGCAGATGCCCCTAAGGTATGCTCCTGGCTCTAAATCCTAGGACAGCCCAATCATAAAAACAACCGGCATCTATTTCACTTCCAATCCCATCCTCTGCAAGGGGTCCTTCCCCTTCCCCACCAGCACCTTTCCAGCATGGGCAAAACTGAACTCATCGGCTTTCCCTCCAAACCCTCCCCTCTCCTGAACTTACTGTTGAGGGGTGTAGGGGGGCATTCGGGAGGACCAGCACCTCTGGTGTCCACCTGTCACCCACCTCTCACCTGTGGCTCCAAGAAATGGCCACACCCCAGTAAAACTGTCTGGCAGACAGGCTGAACCAGGCTGAGGGCAACCAACAGGTCCCAAAGCTGTTGGTGAGTTAGGGGGATGTCTACTTGAAGTGTGTGAAGACTGCTCCCAGGGGAACGAGTGGATGAGAACATGTTGTTCCAATGGCCATGAAGACAGCTGAGCACTTAGAGCTTGGTCAGACATTGAAGATGCCACGGTCATTATCTACTGCCTCCCGGGCCATGCCAGTCATTCTGACATTTGTCCTGCCACTGGACTTCTGATGACTCAGGTAGAGAGAGTGACGACTTCGTGCACCTCTGCCTCACTTAAATCTAATTCACTTGAAAGCTAAGACATTACCCTGTAACAATGACTGTCGAGGGTACCGCCCAGCCTGTAGCGATCTGGTCTCCCAACCTCCACACCTCACTCACATCCTCTCCACAAATCCAATCCGTCACCAGGACTTGTGGTTTCTGCCTGTCATAGGCATCCTCTTTTCTCTGACACTGCCACCACCCTGATGCAGGCCATGTTACCTCATGTCTGAACTCTGCTTGCCTCTCATCCATTCTCCATTCAGCCACCAAAGGGATTTCCTGAATTTTTTCCTCCAACTAAGTCACCTCTACTCCCCTACTCAATAAACTCCAGAGGCTCCCTATTGCTTTCAAGATCAAATACAACGCCCCCCTAGTTGGCTTTTAAAGCCCTTCACAACCTGGTCCCTTCTTCCCTTTCCAGTGACCTGGTGACATCAGCCTCCTTGCTGTTCCTTGAATAGGACAATCCTCCTCCCAAATCCAAGGTTTTCATTGGCTTTCCCCCAGGCCTGGACCGATCTCTCCTCATTTCCACCTCCTGGCTTTTCCTGACTCAACTCAAATCCCACTGTCAGCAGGAGGCCTTTCCTTCCCTTGCTCCCACACTGCCAGGGCCTTCCCTCTGGCCTGCCTCTCCTCCCATCTATATTGGGTATGTGATGAATGTATATGATGATGCATGCTATCTCCCCCTCTACAATATGAACTCCTTGAAGGAAGTGATTGTTTTTCCCCTTTTTTTAAATGCGCTTAGCACAGAACCTGGCATCCAGTAAGTGCTTAATAAATGCCTGCTGACTCGACTCGCTGGCTCTTTAAGGTTTTCAAGGTCCTTCCCTTACAACAACCCCATTTACTAACTAGCACAATATGATTCCATAGGTCCATGAATCCCTTGTGATTACAGATCCTTGCAGCATCAAAGCCAGGTGTAAACCCAGATCTACAGGTTTAATGTTTGCTCCTTTACAAGGCCTTGCTTCCTGGCCTTCTAAGTTATAACGCCGTGTTTGTGTGCTTTATTTTCCCAACCAGATTGAAAGCACTTTAAAGGCCGGGGCCATGTTTTCAAACTGTTTTCCCTGCAGAAACAGGTGTATATTTTCAGTGTGGGCTAAGTATTTGTTGTTCAGATGAGCTAGCCCATCATTCCACAGATTAGGAAACAGAGGCTCGGAGAGTTCAAATGACTTTCTCAAGGTCACACAGACAGTAAGTGACAGGTGGGATTTGAATGCAGATCCTCTGACTCCAGTGCCAGTGTACACTGTGCCAGGCTGCCCAGTCAGTCAATCTGAGGGCAAAAATAGGGTTTAAATTCTGGGGCTCTTAGCACCAGCTGCCAAGCCCTGCTTTCAGTGGAAAGAGGGACTTAGCATAAGGCAAATGAACACCACAACTGGGGAGTTTGGGAGCATGATGTTATTATTGGGCACTGTTGGCCTGATCTGGGGTTGCTCCCCCACTCAACCTTCCTTCTACTGCCTCTCTCCCTTGTTCAAATCCTGCTCCGGTGGTGGTGGGAAGCTTGTCCTTTATCCTGGATCCATGGCCTTGCTCTACCTGCATGCTGGCTTTCCCTTCAAGAGACCACGTCCTTCTCCTGGTGGAGACCCCACCCTCTTCCAGCATCCTCTGCTTCTGTTAGATTCCCTACATTCTTTTCTCTGCACATGCTGTCTTCCCTTCCACAATATAAGTCCCCTGAGGGCAGGGACTTTTTCATCCATGACTTTGCATATCTAGTGCCTAGCACGGTGCCTACATGGTACCTAGTAGGTGCTTAATAAATACTTGGCTCTTGATCATCCATTCCCCACAACTTGATGGGGGCAAAGGTAATGTGAGAGGTAGCTAGTGGTTCAGTGGATGGAATACTGGACTTGAAATCAGGATGACCTGGGTTCAAATCCAGCCTCAGACACTTTCTAGCTGTGGGACCTTGGACAAGTCACTTAATTTCTGCCCGACAAAATGGATCCACTGGAGAAGGAAATGGAAAACCACTCGAGCATCTTTGCCAAGAAAACACCAAATAAGATCACAAAGGGTCGGACATGACTGAAACAAGTGAACAACAACAACAAAAGGTAATGCAACACAATGGAACAAGTATTGGCCTTGAAATTGTGGAGATCTGTGTTCTAATCCTACCTCAGACACTAGCTATGTGACCATCTAAAGTTGCTTCATGATTTCCAAGGTGGAGCCAAGATGTCAGAGGAAAAGTCAGTAAACTCTCAGAACTCATGACATGATCACTCTAAAGTTGCTTCACCTCCCTGGAACTCCATTTCCTCATTGGTTTAATAAGGGGGTTGGACTAGGGAAGATGTCCTTGGAGGTCTCTTCCAACTCTGCTATCCATGAGCCTTCAATCACTATCTAGGATCAATAATCCGGGCTATTAATCCAGGACTCTCTCTCTCTCCCTCCACTCTTCATCATGTATAGTCCACACCATCCATCTCTACCACTCTTCAAACTACTGGTCGTACACAGGGCTTGGGACATAGAAGGATTAGACAGAGAGGCAGGAAGGTATTAAAATTTTTAATTTTAATTTTAAAGTCTGGGTCTCCCCGTGATATAGGCTGGAAGTGTAGTGAGTGGTTCCTCACAGGCCTAGGCCTTCTGTGATTGGCACGGGACTTTTGACCTACTCTGCTTGACATGGGTCTGTTTGCCCCCTCCTTAGACGACATGGTGTCCTGCCCCCTTTCCAGGGGCTCAAAGTATTAAAACTGAACTTGGTGCATATACCCTATTGGCTTTACCACTCCCAACACCCAACCTCAAGAGATCTGCCAACTTCAAACTCCTTAGTAGCTGAAACTACAGGAATGAGCCAGTACCACCAGAATCTAGATCCATCAATTTTCTGTTTTCTTCAGTTGTCTCTGAGTCTCTGTGACCCCGTTTGGTATTTTCTTGGCAAAGATAGTGGAGTAGTTTACCATTTCCTTCTCCAGCTCATCTGACAGATGAGGAAATGGAGGCAATCAGGGTTAAGTGACTTACCCAGGGTCACACAGCTAGTAAATATCTGAGGCTAGATTTGAATTTAGGAAGATTAGTCTTCCTGACTCCACATTCGGTGCTCTATCCACTAGCCACCAGCTTTTCTTAAAAGCCAAATAAAATCCCCGCTTCTCCAGGAAGCCTTCCCTGATCTTGGTCAGTAAAGACCTTCCCCTGCAGACCTTATAAAGCATTGGTTTTTACCTCTCTAATGTACTTATCATGCAACACTGTACTTGGGTTTTTTTTTTTTACAGGTAATTAAAACAAGTTTGTTTTGAGCTCCATCCCTCTGCAGCCTTTTCTGAGTTCACCACATAGATCTGAAGTCTGCCTCATCATGAATTCACACCAGTCACCTTCAGCCTGGCCTTCATGACTTCTGGGGGAGAGGGGGGGATGTTCCACAGCCCTGAGATTCTTCAGTCCAGTCTCCTGTCCTGCATTCCAGGCCTTCTCTCTCTCAGTAAGCCCCGTTTTTCTCACCTCTCTTTCCTCTACAGTTAGATGCTGGTACCTACTACTTTACAAGGGAATGGTGGGAATATCCTAAAACATCAACAATTCCCCTTCACACATTAAATTAAAAAGTTTTGTACAAACAGAAGCAATGCATCCAAACAATTCCCCTTCAGCACATCATAAGCAGCAGTACCATATGTGGGAGGCCTTTTAGTTTTTCTAGAAATATTAGGAAATATAATTACTTCCCTGCGCTAAAAAATCCTTGGAAAAATGCCTTGGAAAGATGAATGATGTAGGCCTAGGATAAAAAAATTTCTCATAGGGAAATGGATGAACGGTAACTATCTTTTTTTTTTTTAAAACAAAGTGTAACTCTTGTCTTGTTTATAGGCAAATAAACCTAAGTTAAAATCTAGCTTCAGACACTTACTAGCTGTGTAACCTTAGTCAAGTCACTTCATTTCTGTCTGCCTCAGTTTCCTCAGGTGTAAAATGGAAATAAAAATAGCACCTACCTCCCAGAGTTGTTGTGAAGATTAAACGAGATACTATTTGCAAAGTGCTTTGCATGCCTTAAATCCTTATATAAACAATAATAATAATTATTATCATTATTATTGCCTCACCACCTACCTTGAATAATTGGTGTCAGGGCCCACCCTTCTCTATTGATAAAAGATATTAATATCTGTCTCAGAGATGAGGTCCTTTTCTTTACTCAGGGGGTGGTCCAAGAGAAATTAAGAATGTTTCTCAACAATTCTAGACCATTAATCCCAACTGCATTTTCATATATTGTGATCCTTTCCTTGTTTAAGATTCCTATAAATATTACCTGAAATTGTCTTGATGAAGAGAGTCATGTCAGATGGCATGGGGGACTGTATCAATTGTTCCCTCTCCAAAGCTAGAAATACCTTGGAGATAGATTAATGTTGAATTAACTAAAATTATTTCTGGCAGATTTGGGCCTAAATCAATAAGTACTGTATTAGCATAATTTTGTCTGGGTCAGGAGTTTGTGGTGCATGCCTGTAATCGGTTTCTGGGAGGCTGAGGCTGGTGGGTGCCTTGAGCTGCCAACTAAGCTGATAGGATGTCTATACTAAGTCCGGCATCAATATGGTAGTAGGGGGGTGGGGGGGGGTAGAGGAGGCCACCAAAAGAGAGATTAACCAGCCCAGAGAGGAGTCAAAATTTCTGTGCCAATTAGTAGTGGGATTGGACCCATGAGTGGTCTTTATACTTTAAGTCTGGCTGAGGTAGGGATACATCTATACACATCTACACACACACACACACACACACACAACCATATGTTGTGTGTATACATATAAACACATACACACATTTATAAATCTCTATACAGTATACATATGCATGTATATATTTATTATATTAATTTATTGCATTAATAGCATACGGCAATTAATTACTGTATATTATTATGCATGTTTGCACATTATATAACATACATACACATACATATAAAAACACATCTACACCTTCTTGTGTACATATGTATATTTATATATATATATATACATATATTCACATATACACAGAGATATATACACATACCTATATACATGTACTTCTATCTTTTTTGTCTTTAACAGATGTAGGGGAAAGAGCACTAGCCCAGGAATCAGAAGAATTGTTCTTGTTCATTCTTTATTCTCAGGGAGGACCAATGACATCACAGTCATCGAAGTCCAGTGGCAAGACACAGGTCAAGAAGACTGGTGATGGACAGGAATGCAGTGGGTGACCTTGGCCTTTCTAAATCAAGGTCTTTCCCAGGTCTCAGTATGTGAGGCAACACCCATTCAAAGACTAAGGGCTAGGCAAGGATGAGACAAAAGAAGGCCTCATTTACCATCATAAAAATATCAGTCCAGGAGGGGAAGACCCTGAGAGTTTCTGGCCAGAACAGAAACCAATTACTATGTATAGAGCCCCATGCTCCATCTTCTTGGCTGTGTGACTATGAACAATCTCTAAAGTTCAGTCTCCTTATCTGTTAAATGAGGCTCATCAGGCAGCTAGGTGGCACAGTGGTTAGAGCACTGGCCCTGGATTCAGGAGGACCTGAGTTCAAATCTGGCCTCAGACACTTGACACTTACTAGCTGTGTGACCCAAAATGAGGCTCATGTTGCTAGGCCTACCAGCTCCAGGGGACCAGGAGGATGGAGATGCTGATAGACATTCCTGTCCTGCAGAAATGGATATTTGATCATTGCTGCCGCATTTATCTTCCATCCCTCCCTTCCCCTCTTCTGTATCGTCATTCCCTCTGACTACACCGACCACCCATCCTTTCTATGACTTTGCTGTTGCCATGATCTCCTCCCTCTCTAGGATTTTCAATACCTCCTTTTCCAACATCTCCTTTCCTTTTGTTTCCAAACACACACCCCCTGGCACCTGTTTTGTGCGTTTGTATCCTTAGCACCTACAGCCCTTAATGAGGTCTTGCTTTATCAGTTTTTAAAAAACCTTTTTAGAGGAAGGCATCTCAGTGCGGCAGAGCCATTGCCCAGGGCCTGTTTCCTTGGACACACTCGCCCCACCCTGACCCACCCACAGGAATCCCATCCCATCCCACATGCAGAATGTCATGAATCATGTCAGATAGAATTCTGTTTTCATTCTGAAATGACATTCTACTATTACTGTTCCTCATGCTCAAGATTCCATTTTCCATCGCCAAGCCTTTGGTGCATTCCTCCCTGCCTGGACTGTCATTACCTCCACAACAGAGTTCCTAAACTCCTTTAAAGCTTAGTTTGGTCATCATATGAGACCTTTTCTTCTTCTTTTTTCTTTTTTTCTTAATTAGGACTGGGCAAAAGGGTGCTGTTCCCCAGGGTACTGAAGGCTGGTGGACTAGTAGCACTTTTACTTCTTCTGTAGGATAGAAATAACTCACATTAACACCTAACCAGGGGTAGGGACCAGTCCTGTTACTTCATTAGTATAGGGAACTCCCAGGTGAAGAAATGTCCTCTACGGGGGCAGCTAGGTGGCACAGTGGATAGAGCACCAGTCCTGGAGTCAGGAGGACCTGAGTTCAAATCTAGCCTCAGATACTTAACACTTACTAGCTGTGTGACCCTAGGCAAGTCACTTAACCCCAATTGCCTCATGGAAAAAAAAGAAAAGAAAAGAAAAGAAATGCCCTCTACCAATGCAGGCTGGCACCTTCTCTGAAACTTCCCATGTCTTACTTCCCATGTATAATGGGTAGCCTATTGCTTGCCTTCTCAATGGTTGGGGGAGGGGCTTCTCAAAGAAAGGGGGAGGATTTTAAAAAGTAAAAATAAATAAAAAAAACCCCAATTAAATGTAATTGAAACTTACAGTCTTAGAGAGCTTGGAAAGAGCATAGAAAGTTACATTGAGTTTCCCGGGGTCACAGCCATTCTGTATCAGAGGTGAAATGAGTCAGGATTTTCTAGTTTTAAGGACAACTTGAGTAGAGACTCAAGGTGTTTTCTTATTCCTTCAGTTGCTCCTGCCCTGCCCTCCAAAATGACTGTGCTTTTACTTTGTATGTATAAGACAGTTGACTCAGTATATGGAAGGTTGAACCTGGAGTGAGCAAGATTTGAGTTCAAATCTCACCTCAGAAAATCATGAGCTGCATGATCCTGAGCTAGTCACTCAACTGTTGTCTGCCTCAGTTTCCTTATTTGTAAAGTGGGGATGATAACAGTTGTGAGGAACAAATGAGATAATATTTATAAAGCCCTTTGTAAACCTTAAAGTGCTACAGAAATGCTATTATTATTGTATAAAAGTGAGTTATCATTGTTAAAAGAGTATATTGTCGAATTGGTGTTAAAACTTTTTGACTGTTGCTCTGCTGATCCCTTGTATCCAGTTTACCAATGAGCTTTAGCTGTTATTTCCTTGATAAAATGCATAAAATGTGGCCGGAGTCTTTGGAAAAATCAAATATGGCGGTGACCAAGTGCCAAGTCTCAGTCCTGTTCTTCAAGCTTTCTTGGGTCCATTGTGAAGGGGCATCACTTGTGATGATGACAGTAGGGATCAATAGACACCTCCCTCCTCCCAGGCACCAGAGAGGGCAATGTCTTACTTGACAAACTAGGAGCCTAACTGAGGCCACTTTACCTTCCTGTTTCTGGATGCTTGAATTGGCATTTCTAGGTTTTTTGAGCAGGGAGAGACCTTGAATGCAACTATTTCAATCCCCTCACTTAATAAGGAAACTGAGGCCCAGAGGGGGGAAGTCATTTTCCAAGGTCACACAGCTAGTAAAGAATAATCACTGGTATCATGTTGTTATCATTGTTTGGATAGAGTTAGAAAGAACCTTAGAAAGCTATTAGTCTAACTTGCCTCCTTTGGTTGTTGTTCAGTCATTTCAGTCATGTCTGACTCTTCATGATCTCTTTTGTTTTTTTTTTTTGGCAGAGATACTAGAGTGCTTTGCCATTTCCTTCTCCAGCTCATTTGACAGATGAGGAAACTGAGGCAAACAGGGTGAAGTGGCTTGCCCAGGGTCACAAAGCTAGTAAGTGTCTGAGGCTGGATTCGAATCCAGGAAGAGGAATTTCAATGACTCCAGGCCTGATTCTCTATGCACTGTGCCACCTAGCTGGAAACTGAAGTCTTGGCACATTAAATGATTTATCCAAGACTATAGGGTTAGTTAGTGACAGAGCCAGAATTCAAATCCAGGACCTTTGACTCTAAATCCAGGACCCTTAAGGTTTGCAAAGTGCTTTATATTCATTATCTCATTAGATACTCACAGAAACTTTGTGAGGTAGGAAACTGAAGTTGAGGGGTTAAGGGTCTAGTATCATACTGCTAGTAAACTGGGATTTGAACCCAAGTCTTCCTGACTCCAAGGTCTCTACTTAATCCAGTACATTGCGCAGTGTCTGAAAAATCTGGGATTCAAAACCAAATATAATGAAAGAATTCTAGAATCACAGGATATGGGAGATAAAAGGGACCTTGGCAGTCACTTAGTCAACCCATGTCCAAAAGAAATTCCCACTATAACATACGTGGCAAATTGTCCTCCAGCCTCTGCATGGAGTCCTCTGTGTGACTCTGGGGTCGGGGGGAGTCCTCTGAAGCTAAAGTCATAACTCTGTGCCCTGAATTACAGCTGCCTCTTTCAAAAGCAGATAGGTGTTAGGTGTATATGGGGGGGGGGAGGAGGGGATGGGGAGGGAGAGGGAATGAGAGACAGAGAGAGGAAGGGAGAGGGAAAAGGGGGGAGGGAGGGAAGGAGAGAGGGAAAGAGGGACAGGGTGGGGTAGTGTGTGAATGTGTGTGTGTGTGTGTGTGTGTGTGTGTGTGTGTGTGTGAGTGTGTGTAATAGCTTTCTCTCCCAAGGGCACTTGCCTTCTCCCTGTTTGGTTTCTTGTCCTCAGTGCACCATGTACAGCCCACCCAACGCATCCATCCTTTGACTTCTGGGCCCATGAATCTCCGGGCTGAAGAGACTCTTTGGTTTGCACTTCCCTTTACAGAGGGACGTCCTCCTTCCGGGGGTTTATATGAGGCTCCGTCCCCCTAGTCACTGTGGGGCTTGTAGAGACAACCAGTTTTCCAGAAAAGGCTGCTCTGCTCTGTTTCTCTCTCAAAGCCAAAGATTTCACTTCACATTCACAGCAAGAAGCATCTCTCTCCTGTTCTATGATGGGGGCTCAAGCCATTGTCTGGTTGGCTCCAGACTCAGAGATTCCATTTGCTAAGACATAACTTTCCACAAATAGCCCCTAGAGTGACTTAGCATTTTCATCTAACAGACCAGCCCCTCCCCTCCCCCCGACCCCAGCTTTGGGAACCACTGGGCTAGAGCAAGGGGCCAAATCTGAGAATATTAAATTTAACATGGATAAATATAGAATAATACACGTAGGTTAAAAAAAAATCAACTTAGCTATATAAATACAGGATGGAAGCAGCATAACTTGGCATTTAACTCCCATGAAAAAGTCAGATGACTTTAAGCTAGCTATGAGTCAAGATCACAGCCAACACCCCTAGATGCTCCCTGGGCTGCACTGAGGGAGGTACAGGGTCCCCAGTGAGGGTGGTGAGGGTTCGGCGGCTCGTGCCATGCTCAGGCTACCTCTCTGCTAGGTTTGGGGAGCCACATTTCAGAGACAACCCAGGCAAACACAGGGTCATGTCTGGAAGAGGCTGATCAGCAGCAGCAGAAGCTCAGAGACTAGGGGAAGGAAGTGAGGAGGGTGAGCCTGGAGAAGAGAAACCTTGGGGGTGACCATGTCAATCACTCTTTTTTTTTTTTAAGTGAGGCAATTGGGGTTAAGTGACTTGCCCAGGGTCACACAGCTAGTAAATATTAAGCGTCTGAGACCGGATTTGAACTCAGGTCCTCCTGACTCCAGGGCTGGTGCTCTATCCACTGCACCACTTAGCTGCCCCATGTCGATCACTCTTAAGGCCATACAGGTAGAAGGGAAGCAGCAGTTTTTAAAGGGTTGTCATGTTTGTTTGAAAGAGGAAACATGTTTGTTTGCTTTGGCTGCAGAGGCTAGAGCTAGGAGCAATGGGAGTCACTGAGAGGCAGATCTAGTCAAAGAAAACACTTCCTAACAACGGCCACTATCCAAAATTGGAATGGGCTGCCTTGGGAAGTAGGGAGGGAGTTACATTCTCCCTCATTAGAGGTTATGGAGCAAAAGCATGATGAATATTAGTTGGGCAAGTGGAAAGCCAATGCTTGTTTACATATGGTAGGGCAGTAGATAGAGCACTGGAGCTGGAGTCAGGAGAACCCGAGTTCAAATCCTGCCTAAAACACTCATCATTAGTCATGTGAACATCTCTGGGTAAAGTCACCTGCCTGCCTCAGTTTCCTTATCTGTAAAGTGGAAGTAATAATAGTACGTACCCCCTCCCCCAGGTTGTTTTGGGGATCAAATGAAATAATATTTGCAGAGCACTTCACAAACTTTCAAGTGCTATATAAATGTTGGCTATTTATTATTGTTCTGTGGGTTGGACTATCTAGCTTCTGAAGGTCCTTCCAGCTCTCAGACTCTGTGATTTGATCCTTTGTAATCTGGTTTCCACCCCTACCATGCTACTGACATAGTTTCCCTTCCCCAAGTTTTCTACAGACTTCCTAATGCCTCTTGATCAGTCCTCCTCTGTCTTATATAGCAGCAAGTCCACTCAGTGTCAGAAGACTTGGGTCCCAATGCTGCCTCTCCTGTTTCCCTAGATTCATGACCCTCAGCAAGCCATAACCTCTCTAAGCCTCAGGCAGCTCTCGATGACTGTAAGTAATAGATTGACTGTATTCTGAGTGGGAAGAGGGAACACAGACACCCAGTGAAGTGTCAAGACCCTCTATGGCTTGGCAAGAGAGGTGACATTTACATCAACAACGAAAATCAAAGGTAAAATTCATCCAATACAATGACACCAGGCAACTCTTCTTAGAACACCTCAGAGGATCACAGAGCTATGAGTGGGAGAAACCTTGCAGGACTTCTAGTCCCCCACCCTCCCCTTTAGACCTTGCCTAGCCTTCAGAGGACGTTAAGCAGAGACTAGACCACTATTTACTGGGGATAGACAGGTAGACAGATGGATGGAGACACAGATAGGCCTACAGATAGAGACACAGACGGATATAGGACTTCCTCTCTGACATGGGTTGAACTCAGTGACTGCTGAGGCTCTCGTTATCTCCCCAATTCTGTGATTCTATAATTTGGTGACACCATAATCCTCCACATTTGCAACTTTACAGGAACCACAGGAACTTGGTCTCATTTTCAAGGCCTTTCTTTTTTTTTTTTTTTTTTTTTTTAGTGAGGCAATTGGGGTTAAGTGACTTGCCCAGGGTCACACAGCTAGTAAGTGTTAAGTGTCTGAGGCCGGATTTGAACTCAGGTACTCCTGACTCCAGGGCCAGTGCTCTATCCACTGCGCCACCTAGCCGCCCCTTCAAGGCCTTTCTTAATCTGTTTCTCATGGAGTTTGGTAGGAGAGGGCAGAGGAAGCCAACTGATCCACCCAGGGACTTTGGTCTCATTAGTCTGGTGCTTTAACCAATAGAGCCAACTAGTTCCAGACTTGATTGAGTTCAATGAGCAATGAACTAAATATCTTTGGCCCTCTTTGGTGCCATGGATACTACAGAAATATACTTAAGATATGACCTCAGTGCTCACCTAAAATTCTGGTTTTTTGTTTTGTTTTGTTTTTTGGGCAAGGTGATTGGGGTTAAGTGACTTGCCCAGGGTCACACAGCTAGTAAATGTCAAGTGTCTGAGGTTGGATTTGAACTCAGGTCTCCTGAATCCAGGGCTGGTGCTTTATCCACTGCGCCACCAAGCTGCCCCTCACCATAAAGTTCTAAAGAAAAGACACAAGCCAGCAAGATTAATTCCACAAATACTGTAATCAGTGGGTAACTACTATATTTGTTGTTATTCAGTCATTTTTTAGTCATGTCTGATTCTTTGACACCCTGTTTGGGGTTTTCTTGGCAAAGATCCTGGAGTGGTTTTGCCATTTCCTTCTCCAGCTCATTTTACAGAGGAGGAACTGAGGCAAACAGGGTTAAGTGACTTGTCCAGAATTACCCAGTTAGTGTCTGAGGTCAGATTTGAACGTAGATCTTCCTGACTCCAGGCCTGGTGCTCTATCCATAACACCACATAGCTTCCTACTATATGCAAAATGCTAGGAGGAATAATTAAAAAAAAAAAAGACATGGGCTTGCCCTCATGGAGTTTATAGTCTAAGTCACATACACGCATAGCTAGAAACATGGACTCATGGAACCTTAGAACTAGGAGGGATCCTAGAGGTCATTTAGCCAAGATTTCGTGAAACGGCAGGATTCAGAGTGAGAGGAGAGCTTAGAGATCCTAGATCATAGATTTAGGGCTGAAGGGATCTTAGAATTGACTTAGCCCAACCTCCTCATTTTATGGATGAAGAAATTGTAGCCCAGGGGCAGCTAGGTGGCGCAGTGGATAGAGCACCGGCCCTGGATTCAGGAGTATCTGAGTTCAAATCTGGCCTCAGACACTTAACACTTACTAGCTGTGTGACCCTGGGCAAGTCACTTAACCCCAATTGCCTCACTAAAAAAAAAAAAAAAAAGAAATTGTAGCCCAGAACACTGTCGTGTCTCACATCAAGAATGCAGGGTCAGCTTCCTGCCCTGATGAGTCATAAGAGGAGGATCCTAAAGTTTAAAATGGTCAGTTACAGATCCCAATGGACTCTGCATTTAGCGTTTAGTGCTGGTAATGTAGAAATCACAAGTACTAAGGACAGTCACTCTTCTCTGCTTGCTACCTGGTGTAGTATGGGATTCAAGTAACTGGCTTCATGGGGACCCTTCCCCTTTCCCACCACACAGGGCAAAGCCACTCCTTCCTGACTAACCCAACCCCAACCTCTCCTTGACTGTTCCACAAGCCACTAATTTCTCCTTTCTGTGAACTCCTCTTATACTTGTAGGTCGTTTGTTGTTCAATTAATCTTTTCTGAGTCTAATGTTTTCTCAGTCTTCATCACCCAGACTAGGCAGTATAATTCTTGAGGTCAGGGTTCATATCTTACATTCAATTCAAGTCAACTAACATTTATTGAGATCCTGCTTTGGGACTGGCTTGCATTAAAAAAGGGAGAGTCAGAAATATAATGAGGGTGGGGTCAACGGGGCTTCGTTCCAGGGTGTGGAATTTAGAGGATGCCAAATTTAGAGAATATCGGCATCACTTGACACCCTCTACTCTAGCAAAAATAAAGCTTGGTCCCTGTTTCACTAAAGTCATCAGCTAGAATAGGAAACTACTAGATAGTGGGCTGGAGTAATCTCCTTTCCTGTTCTGTCCTGTCCTGTCTTGTCCTGCTAGACCAGGGGTTTTAATCTGGTACTCATGAACTTGTTTTTGAAATATTCTGATAACTATCTTTGAGAATAACTGGTTTCCTTTGTAATCCTATGTATTTTATTTTTGTTTTTGCATTTAAAAAGATTATTCTGAAAATAATAATAATTATTATTATAATAGCTAGATTTTACATAGTGCTTTAAAAATCATTACAAAGTGCTTTGTGTATGTTATTTCATTGGATCCTCAAACAGCCCTGTGAGGTATAGGGTGCTCTTATTATCTCCATTTTGCAGATGAGGAAATAGGAACTTGCTAAAGATCACCCAATGAGTAAGTGTCCAAAACAAAATATGAATTCTAGTCTTCTTGACTCCATGTCCCACACTCTCTCTACTATGACAACCAGGGTTCCAAAGTCTTTGCCTCCCTGCCATGGAGGCCCACAATGCAGAAAAGGTTAGGAATTCCTCTGCTAGACCCATGTTCTCTCCACTGAGGGTGCATGAGGTGCTGTTTGACCTGGCATGGTTTTGTGTACTTCCTTGGGGATAAAAATTCCTAGTTCTAGCTCTGAGTGCAGAATAAAGCCTAGCACAGTTCTGTAAAGAAGTCCCTACATTTCTGCAGTACCATGTTCCATGCTGGGTGCCATATTCTAGTTGGGCGATAGATATGTCGGAGAGCGTCTATCTAGAGGATGGCAGCCAGGATGGTGGGAGGCCTTCAATCATGCTACGTGAAGACCCGTTGAAGGCGCTGGGCATGGTTAGTGGAGAAGAGAAGCTGCCTTCATGAATAGCCTTTGAAGGGCCACCATATAGCAGAGTCTTAGCTTTATCTGGCTTGGCCCCACAAGGCAGAACCAGGAGCCATGGGTGGAGGTTGTAAAGTAACACCCTCAATAAGGTGAGGAAGGGGCACCATATGTATTGGCAGAGTAAAAAACCTACATTGATAAAACCATCGATTCCTTGAAGTTGAAGAGGAAAAAATGTTGAGTCCACAAATACTGTGTGTTTAATCCAAAGGCTTTGGAAACACGGGTAATCATGTATTCATTTCATCAAAAGGAGCTTTTTTCTTTCTTCTCTTAACAGAGAGGTGGGGGACTATGGGAATAGAATGTTTCATACACCATCAGATGCAGTTATCTAACTGATTCTTTTTAATTTTGTTGTTAATGCTACAAAGGAGGCTTCAAGACTGAGGAAGGGGCTGGGAGATATTTCTGGGATTTACAATGGTATAAAAACCAGATGCATTAATAAAGCTTCTTTTTAATCTTGTTTCTGGTTCAGTGGAAAGATTGTTTTACTCTAGAGCCAAAGGATCCAGGTTTAGATGCTGTCTTTGATGGTTTCCCTCTAAGAAATTCCCTGAGCCTCAGTTTCTTCATCTGTAAAAATGAAGAGGCTGGACTATATGGTATCCAAGATCCCTCCCAGCGCCAGAGAAATGGTGGTATACTCTTCCACACACAGAACGCATGTCCAATAATGCGTCATATAATAAAACAGGGCCAATAATAGCAATAAAACTCACTGTTTTGATTGACTGAGGTAATGTATGCAAAGTGTTTTGAAAAGCTCAAAGTACTACATAAATGTCACCTATTGTTATCATTGTTTTCACTGATTAAAAGTTTTATGGCCTAGTGGGAGGGTCATCGTACTGGGGACCAGGAGACTTGGCTATATTCTTGACCCTGCCAATCACTTGAGCAATTAAGTGCACTAGTATACGTCTCAGTTTCCTTACTTGTAAAAAAAAGGGGGCTTCATCTAGATCAGAGCTTAAACTTTTTCCACAAGCAACCCCTCTTTGCCCAAGAAATTTTTACGGGACCCTGGGTGTATAGGTATATAAAATAGGTATACAAATCAAACATTTACTACCAAATTTTTCTCAACCCCCCACATTCAGTTACTTGACCCTGTATGGGGGTCACAACCCACAGTTTAAGAAGATTTGATCTAGACGAACTCTAAGACCTTTTCCTGTTCTAAACCCTTATTTTAATCACTCACTGCCCAAGAAGATGGAGTCTGAGAATGGGATCTAGACTTCTGAATCACATCTTAACACAGAGGATGACAGTCTCCTGAACAGGGATGGAGTGAATCTAACTAAAGCTAGAAAGAATGGATTAGCTTAGTGTTTTGTAAATATAGCCTAAAAGGCTTTTGCCTGAAAAGGAGCAGAGAGAGAGAGAGAGAGAGAGAGAGAGAGAGAGAGAGAGAGAGAGAGAGAGAGAGAGAGAGAGAAAGCTACACATACCTAGCCAGCTAGATACCACAGAGAGCAGCTAACATAGAGGAAGAAGAATCATAGTTGAGACCCCTATGGGGAGTTTACAAGACACAAGATTCAAGGAAGGGGCCAGCCATAAAACCCACAGCCTCAAGTGTCTCTACAAAAAACAAAGTCTATACAAAAATGCAAAATAGGCAAAATGAACTAGTTATCTTAATAAGAGGAAGCAGATTTGAGCTCATAGGTATCACTCAGACTTGGTGAGCTGAGACATGTGGTTCTAGATGGGTATACCTTATCCAATGGAGCAGGAATGGGGTAAGGTAAGGTAGGGAGAATGTTGATCAATCAACATTTTATATTAATTAATTAATCAAGCTTTTATTAAGCAGCTATTATATGCCCAGAACTATACTAGGTGCTGGAGACACATGGATAAAAATTAAATAGTCCCTGCCCTCAAGGAGACTATAGTCTATTGGGGAGACAACATATACACATATATGTATGCATACTAGATAGATAGATGATAGATGATAGAGATAGGGATAGATTAATAGATGGATAGATAATAGATTAAAAATAGATAGATGAGGGGCAGCTAGGTGGTGCAGTGGATAGAGCACCGGCCCTGGAGTCAGGAGTACCTGAGTTCAAATCTGGCCTCAGACACTTAACACTTACTAGCTGTGTGACCCTGAGCAAGTCACTTAACCCCAATTGCCTCACTAAAAAACCAAACAAACAAACAAACAAAAAAATAGATAGATGAGATGATAGAGATTGAGGTAGATGATAGATAGATAGATAGAAAGAAAGATAGACAGATAGATAGATAGATATTAACTACACGGTGATTTTTTGGAGGAAGATACTAGCATCTGGGTGAATCAAAAGACTTCAGGCAGAAGGCCATGAATGTGTGAGCTGAGTTTTGAAGAAAACAAGACAAAAGTGAGGAGAGAGTCCATCCTGCTCTATGAGTGGCAGTAGAGTCCCAGTGATGGTACATGAAGTGTTTTTTGAGAGGAAGGGCAAGGAGGCCAGTTTGACTAATGTATCATAAATAATATAGCTTGAAAGGGCCCTGACTGAGAAGAGCTTTAAATGCTAAACATAGTCATTTTTTAAAATCAGAGGCAGTTTAGAGGAGTTTATTGAGTAGGGGACCAACATGGTCAGATAGATGTTTAAGAAAATCATTTTGGTAGCTCTGTAGAGGATGGATTAGCATGAAAAGAGACCTGAAACAAAGAAAACATCTAATGATGGTCACTGTAATAGTCTGGGCAAGAGGTGATGAGGGACTGACCTAGGCTGGTAGCTGTGTGAAGAAAGGAAGGGGACAGATACAAGAGAAGCAGTAGAGTCAGAAATGATAAAATTGGGCCACTGGTTGGCTATGTAGTGTGAGGGAAAGGAAGGATTTGAAGATGAAATCAGGTTGCAAACCCAATTGATTGGAAGGATGGTGTCTCCTCAACAGGAATAGGGAAGTGGGGCAGCTAGATGGCACAGTGGATAGGGTGCCGGCCCTGGATTCAGGAGGACCTGAGTTCAGATCTGGCCTCAGACACTTGACACTTGTTGGCTGTTTAACCTTGGGCAGGTCACTTGGCCTTCATAGCCCTGCAAAAACAAAACAAAAAACAAACAGGAATAGCGAAGTTTGGAAGAAGGGAAGTTTTTTGGGTTTTGTTTTTTTTTTTTGGGGGGGAGATAATGAGTTCTAATTTGGACATGTTGAGATTAAGATGCCCATGAGATAGCTAGTTCACAATATCTGGGAGGCAGTTTAGTGAAACGAGATTGGAGCTCAGTAGAGAAACAGAGCCTGGATATGTAGATCTTGAAATCAGCTGAATGGAGATGATAACTCAATCTGTAGGAGTTATTGAGAGAGGGCAGCTAGGTGGATAGAGTGACAGACCTGGATTCAGAAAGACTCATCTTCCTGAGTTCAAATCTGGCCTCAGACACTTACAAGCTATGTGATCCTGGGCAAGCCAACTCCTATTTGCCTTAGTTTCCTCATCTGTAAAATGAGCTGGAAAAGGAAATGGCAAAGCAGTAGAGTATCTTTGCAAGAAAACCCCAAATTGGGGCAGCTAGATGGTGCAGTGGATAGAGCACCGGCCCTGGATTCGGGAGTACCTGAGTTCAAATCCGGCCTCAGACACTTAACACTTACTAGCTGTGTGACCCTGGGCAAGTCACTTAACCCCAATTGCCTTACTAAAAAAAAAAAAGAAAGAAAGAAAAAAAAAGAAAACCCCAAATGGGGTGATGAAGAGTTGAACATGACTGAAAATGAACAAATGAACAACAGATTATTGAGATCACTAATCAACCAATCAACCAATCAATCAACAAGCATTTATCACAAAATGAGAGCCCAGGATGGAGCCATGGGCTACACTCACAGTTAGATGACATGATAAAGATGATGATCCAGAAAAGGAGCCTGAGGAAGAACAGCTAGACAGATGGAAGGAAAACCAAGAGAACAGTGTCACAAAAACTCAGAGAGGCAAGAATATTTGGAGGAAGAGGCAGATCAACAGTGTCAAGTGCTTCAGAGATCAAGAAGAATGAGGACTGAGGAAAAAAGTCATCAGATTTGACAATTAAGATATCCTTGGTAACTTTGAGGAGTTTCGGTTAAGCAATGAGATCAGAAGCCAGGCTGTAAAGGGCTGAGTGAGAAGGTAGATAGTAGAGGCAACACATATAGATGGCCTTTTCTAGACATTTTCTGGAAAAGGGAGGGAAGATATAGGACAATAGTTTGAATGGATGGTAGGGACTACTAAGGGTTTTTTGAGGATGAGGAGACTTGGATGTGGTTGTAGGCAGCAAGGAAGGAAATAGTAGATAGAGACATTGAAGATTAAAGAGAGAAAGGAGGAGTGTGAAAGGCAATCTGTTGGAGAGGTTGGAAGGACTGGGACTGAGGGTGAACATAGAAGGGGTTGACCTTGGTGAGGGGAAGGCCTACCTCTTCATCAAAGACTGGAGTACAATAAGATAAAAGAGGTAAACATTGCATTTTAAGAAGGTAAATTCATGGAAAGAAATCTATGAACTAGTCAAGGAAAATATGGAGGAGAGCGTTTGGGTGAAGATCAATGGAGGGGGAAAGAAACAATTTTGTCATTTTGTACTAGAGATTAGCAAAACAGATAGGGGAATTAGGCATGTTCATTGTTTAGAAAACAGATCACAAGCCAGGCACAGAAGCACATTATAGTAGTGATTGAAGACTTAAATTATCCACACATCTGTTGGTGCTCTCTTTGCCAAACTCAGAGCATTTAACGACTTCTTGACTTGACTTACAATATTTCATTCTTATAATGGTGGAAGAATCAACTAGGAGGAAACATTTTGATCTGATTCTCAGTAACTAGGAGGAACTGGTTGTTGGGGCAGAAGTGATGTAGGTGTGGATGTGGCCATTGATTCTCTGAGTTTGTGACAGAAGAAAGTCAGACATTCACCTTATATTTGGGGAGAGGAGATCTCAAAAGCTTCTAGGGAAGGATAGATAGGATTCCATGTACTACAATTCAGCTGTGGAAATGAATCCTGAAGAGGTAAGAGAACCAAGAAAGAAATTTTGAAGATGCAAAGGAAAACAATTTCAGTGAGAAGAAAAAAAGAGGAATTGTTTTAAGAGACCCATGTGGCCACACAGAGGACTCAGTAATAACAACAACAATAATCATTTCTATAGCTCCATAAGGTTTACAAAGCCTGTTATACATGTTATTTCATTTGATTCTCACAACAATCTTGGAAGGTAAGTGCTATTATTATCCCTATTTTACAAATGAGGAAACTGAGGCAGACAGTAGTTAAATGACTTGTCTGGTCTCACACAGCTAGTGAGTATATGAGGCTGGATTTAAATCCTGGTCTTCCTAATTGTAAGTCCTATGCTCCATCTACTGCATCCTCAGGCTGCCTTGTAACCAACTTTGATTTTAGAAAAGATACAGGTGTGTGTGTGTGGGGGGGGTAGCTAGGTGGCACAGTGGATAGAGCACCAGCCCTGGATTCAGGAGGACCTAAGTTCAGATCTGACCTCAGATACTTGACACTTACTAGCTGTGTGACCCTGGGCAAGTCACTTTACCCCAATTGCCTCACTTTAAAAAAAAAAAAGAAAAGATACAGGTGGAAAATGGAAGGAAAGGTAGGTAATGGATATTAGATACATAAGAATGACAGAACCCTAAGAGTATTGTGGCTGGTAAAGGAAGCAAAGGACCCCAAAAGGGGTTTGTTTTGTTTGCATGTTTGCTCTGTCAATATCAGGGAAGAAAATCGAACAAGGGTCAATGGCTATGTGGATATAGTGGTCATAACCCAACAGAGGAGCAGAGTTGTTGAATTCTCTGTTAGTTTTTGTGTTTCTGGGGAGGATGGCCCTTTCACTGGGAAGGACAAACCCCTAACAGCTAATAGGTAGCTGCCCTTGATGAATCCAAGTCATGTGGGCCAGATGACCTCTCCTCAGGTACTGAAAAAACTGGTGGATGTGATTGTTGAGCTAACGTCAATGACATTTGAAAAATATTGGGAAAAGGGGGGTGCCAGAAGGATGGGGAAGTGGCTAAATGTCCTGGTTTTCAAAGGAAGGCATGAAAAAGAGTCTGCTGACTAAATAGGCCAGTGACCTCAACTTTGATTCCTGGCAAAATTCCACAGCATGATATTAAAGAAATGGTGAGTGGACCTCCAGAAAAGGAAGCCGGTGTGGCGTCAGCAATAGCAAGTCATACCAGATTGATCATATTTCCTTTTTTAGAGAGTGACTGTGTAAGCAGATCAGGTGAAAGCTGTAGATATCACTTACCCAGATGTCAGCAAAGCTTGAGGTGAAATGTATCATCCTATTCTTGTGGAAAAGATGGTGAGATGAGGACGAGACCACAGCACTATGGAAGAGATTCAGACCTAGTTCAAGGATAGGACTCATAGAGAGGGCATTACGAGTTCAATCTAGAAGGTCTGCAATGGAATACCCAGGATTTGCGTTTGGTCTTGTTCCACTCAAAGCTTTTATAAGTGATTTGGATCAAGATGTAGATGGCATGCTTTTCAAATCTGCATATAATACTGGGCAAAGAGGGAGCTAAAGATTCAAGAGTATGGATCCAAAGCGTTCCTTCACCTGGGTAGTAGTTGCCACCCTGGAAACCCAACCTGTGAGCTAATGTTATGTGAAGTAACCAAGAGGGAGTGCTACATGTTGTTAAGTTGTATTTCAGTTGTGTCTGATTCTTCACGACCACATTTGGGGTTGTCTTGGCAAGACACTGGAGTGGTTTGTCATTTCCTTTTCTAGTTCATTTTACAGATGAAGAACTGAGGTAAATAGGGTTAAGTGACTTACCCAGGGTCACACAGCTAGTGTTAAGGAAGATGTCTTCCTGATTATTATTATTTTTTTTTTAGTAAGGCAATTGGGGTTAAGTGACTTGCCCAGGGTCACACAGCTAGTAAGTGTTAAGTGTCTGAGGCCGGATTTGAACCCAGGTACTCCTGACTCCAGGGCTCTATCCACTGCACCACCTAGCTGCCCCTGTCTTCCTGATTCTAAGCTCTATCCACTTTGCTACCTAACTGTCCAGTGCTACATGAAAATGACACAAATCTGGAAGGACAGCTAATTCTAGATGACAAAGGCAGGATTCAAAAACGTCCTCAACTGGTTAGAAAATTGGGTAGACTCTAGTAAGATGAAATTCAATAAGAATGGATTAAAGTCTTCTTTTTGGTTTTTGAAAATAAGATGTTACAAGTATGAGATGGAGTAGGCATGGTTAGATAGATAGCAGCTAATCTGAAAAAGATTTGTGGGTCTTAGTGGACAGCAAGTGAAATGAGTTAGCAGTGAGATGTGGCAACCACAAAAGCTATTTTCATCTTTCAGGAATAAGGAGGTGAGAGTCCTTCTGTACTCTTTAGGGCAGACTATGTTTGGAATATTGTGTTCACATTTTATGAAGAATGCTGATAAGCTGGAGAATGTGTGGAAGAAGGGATTCAGGATGGTGAAGGGCCTCAAGTTTATTCCATGTATGGGGAGTTGAAAGAACTAGAGATGTTTACCCTGAAGAAGATAGAACTCGGGAGGCACGATCTAGTATCTGAAAGGATGTTTTGTAGAAGGGAGATAAGACTTTCCGAGAGGGCAGAATGAGGAGGAATGTGTAAAAGTGACAAAGGACAATGTTCCCAATAACCAAAGATGTCTAAAAGTAGGATGGGGGGCAGCTAGGTGGCGCAGTGGATAGAGCACCGGCCCTGGAGTCAGGAGTACCTGAGTTCAAATCCGGCCTCAGACACTTAACACTTACTAGCTGTGTGACCCTGGGCAAGTCACTTAACCCCAACTGCCTCACCAAAAAAAATAAAATAAAATAAAATAAAAGTAGGATGGGCCATCTAGGGAAGTCATGGATTCTTCCTCTTAGAGATTTTCCAACAGAGACCGGATGACTGCTTGCTGGTGGCTCATAGTAGAGATTTCTTTTTGGGTCTAGCTTAGAGTAAATGGCTGCTGAAGTTCCTTCCAAACCCAAAATTCTTCAGTTCTCTCATCTCTAAGACAGTGATTCTCAAAGGGCAGTCTGAAGAAGAAAACTTTTTAGGTGGTCTTCATGGTCAAAATGATTTTTATAATAATACAAAGATGTTTTGATTCGATCTTGGTAGATATAAACCACACAAAAGAACAGCTGGGTGGCACAGTGGATAGAACACTGGGCTTGGAATCTGGAAACTCATCTTCCTGAGTTCAAATCCTGCCTCAGCCACTCACTAGTTGTGTAACCCTGGGCCAGTTACTTAACCCTGTTTGCCTCAGTTTCCTCATCTATCAAATGAGCTAGAGAAGGACATGGCAAAACACTCCAGTATCCTTGCCAAGACCCCCCCCTATCCTTTCCAAATGGGGAAATGATGTGCTGGACACGACTGAAATGACTAAAGAACAACTCATTTAAACAAAACCTCTTGGGGGGGATGTCCTCAATAATTTGGTAAAGGAGTCCTGAGATGTTCTAAGATCCCCTTCTGGCTCTAGAATTCCCTAAGCTCATGAGAAAGGTTTTTGGATAAATGGGTCACCTATTCCATTCGGCTGTCAGATTCACAAAGGGAAGAACCATGCATTTTTACCACCCCTGCTCAGTGCCTTGCACAAAATGAATTCTGCTTCTGTTGAACAAATGAATTAACCTGGCCAGCCTGCTCTGGTACATTAGGACAGGGGCTGAGGCCATATCCTCAAAATGTTCTTAACTGTGTCCACAGCATCATGGGGGCCCAAAGACATTCAATTAATTGTGCGTTACAGTCAATCAGTTCTGGGGCTACTCGGCTCTGCTGATTAAAGCACCAGGCTAATGAGGTCATGGCCACAGGTCTGATCCCTGGGTACACCGCTGCCACCACCATGTGCTTTGTTCCTCACCGTGGCCAGCTGTCATGGACACACATGCCTTTGGTCACAAGTGGAACTGGCCAAAAGAACACAGTACAATTCCATTCCTTAAAATGGAAAAACCAATCAAGGCCCATGTACCCTGCCTAATGTGCACCAAGAATCATGGGATCCCCAGGATTTTGGAGCTCTCGATTGGAAAGGGTACTGACTTTGGGTTCAGATCCTGCCTCTGACATTTACTATCTGTGAGAACTTGGGCAAATCCCTTGACTTCCTGGGCCTCATTTACTTATCTGTAAAAAGGGCAGCTAGGTGGCTGAGTGGATAGAATGCTGGGTCTGGAGTCAGGAAGACTAATCTTTCTGAGTTCAAATCCAGGCTGCGTGACCCTGGGCAAGTCACTTAACCCTACTTGCCTCAGTTTCCTCACATGTAAAATGGGCTGAAGATGGAAATAGGAAACCACTCACTCCAGTATCTTTACCAAGAAAACCCCAAATGGGGCTAGAACCCAAAATGATGGAACAAGCAAAAAGAGGGAGCTGGACAATATGACCTCCAACATCTCTGATAGTTCCAAATCTATGATCCTAATTCTACTTTGTCACCTTACAAAGACCAGGAACCTTGAGAATCATTGATATCACCTTACCTGGTGCTTTGAGGTTTGCAAAGAGCTTTGCAAATAGGAGCTTGTTTCATCCTCACAACAATCACTCCTATTATTAGCCCTATTTAGCAGACCAGGCAACAGAGCCTGTTTGAGGTTAAGTGACTCGCTCAGGGTCACCCAGCTAATAAATTTCTGATTTGAACCTTACTCTTCCTGACTCCAGTTCCTGTTCTCTCTCCTCTGTGTCACCTAGTTAGAATTTTAGAGCTGGGAGCACCCTTCAAAATGATTTTGATTTCTCAATCAAGAGAATGTGCTTCTCTTCCTAGAAATGTCAATATTGCCTACCAGGAAAGGAACACACATGCAGAGAATCAAGGTAGGGGAGAGGTGTCTGAGGCTAGAGTTTCTCTTTCTAGAGATTACTTTGCAATTCCCCGACTTATCTTTCTTTCTTTCTTTCTTTTTTTTCTGTCTCTAGAATTCAGATGCTATCCCAGCAGAGGGAAGAGGGTTAGCTCATGCTTGATATTATCAGTGCTGTTAGTAATCATTGTATGTATACAGTGTTGTAAGGATAAGACAAGATCTTATTTGATATGCCTTAGGTAAGAACAAGAAGTTTCAGTGACTTGCCTAAGATCATACAGTTGCTAAGCAGCAGATTTAGGACTTAGCACTGGTCTCCTGGTTCCAAAGACCAACTTTCTACCATGTGAAGTTCTTTCTAGAAGTTTGATTGCATCATAGGTATTGAGAAAGGAAGGTGGCCCAGTGGATAGAGTGCTTGGAGCTGGAGTCAGGAAGATCTGAGTTCAAATCTGGATTCAGAAATTTAAGAGCCCTGTGGCCCTGGGTGAGTCATTTAAACATTACCTGCCTCAGTTTCCTCAACTGTAAAATAGGGTTAATAATAACAGCACTTATCTCTGAGGGTTGTAGTGAGGCTCGAATGAGATAATATTTGAAAAGCACTTGGCACAGAGCCTGCAGTAGGTACTATATAAACGCGTGTTCCCTTTCCCCTAAACGAGTCAAATGACATCAAGAAAGAAGTTTTAAGGCTCAAGATAACCTGCACGTGCTCCTTCCTTTTGATATTCAGTAACTTCAGTTAAACTCCTCCGCTTGCTCCTCCCCACCTTCTCCCCACTCTTCACTATGCTGATTTTAAATCCTCTGCAAAATGGAGAGGGAAAGCACAAAGGCTTCCTTAACCTAGTCACCTTGGACAAGTCACTTAACCCGTAAGGCAGGTGTGGGAGACACTATGTCTATTCAGCGCGAACAACGTGACATTGAGAAGTTACAAGATCCCCTGTTAGTCGGCGTCGCGTTTGACCTCTGTCCCCCAAAGCAGGCAGAGCCTGAAGCCCCGGGGCGTGTGACGATTCCAGCTGCCCATCTGGGCCTCAGAGGGTCTGTGCATGTGCTCGAGACCTCCCAGTCTTGCCCACTTGCCCTCTTCTCTCCCACCCCTACTCCAGCGTCCTTGCTCCCTCACGATCCCCCCCAGTCCTCTGGAGTCCCTGAAGCTGACCTTGTTCCAGGTGTTCCCCCCGCACTCCCCCCACCTCCGCCGCCTCCCGGCAAACAGCTTCTTCCATTCATTTCCTGAGTGTGGCATGAGGCTGGGAGGAGGCAGGGGCATAGAGGGAGGGAGCCAGGCTCTCTGCTCAGCCCTCGCCGGTCTCCCCAGAGGGGCCCGGTCCTGCCCTCCCCTGCCCTCCCCTCCCAGGGACCTCAGTGGGGCAGGTCCCAGTCCCCTTACCCATTTCCTCCTGGGCTCTGCTGGAGGCTCCTCCCCTCTCCAGGTACCAGCCCAGCTGCTCCAGCGTGGCTCCACGCCCAGCCCTGGGCCAGGGAGGGGGGCAGAGCTTCGGGCTCAGGGAGGGGGCTCAGCCAGGCCTCTGATCACAGAACTCCCCCGGCCTCCCGGGAGACAGCTTTCCCAGCATACCGAATGCAAGACCGAACCGGCAGGAGCCACCGAGAGAGCGGAGGACAGCTGAAGCTGGTCCGACTGGTTAGACCAGCGCAGTCAGCCACTGGGGAGTATGGGGCTGGGGCTGGGGCTGGCTGGGGCGTGCCCTCCCGCAGGCACTGCTGTGCCAAGCCCGTCCTCTTGAGAGAGGGCTGCCTGGGTCACCGACAGCCCGGGGAAGCGCCCAGAGCCCCAGGCGCGCCTTGCTGGAGCTCGATCTCACGGCTGGGGCTGTGGATCCTTCCCTCCTCCTCCCCCTCCCCCAGATCTGTTTAGTACCTAACTAAAAGGGACGGGAAGCTCTCTGGCCTAGACCACTACAGATGTGTTCTGTTGGCACAGTAGAAAGTTGACTGGACTTGGCACAGTGGATGGAGCCCTGGGCCTGGAGTCAGGAAGGCCTGAGTTCAAATGTGGCCTCAGACACTTACTACCTGTGGGACCTTGGGCAAGTCACTTAACTTCTGCTTACCTCAGTTATCTCTTTCTGGAAACTGGAGATAATAAGAACAGCACCTACCTCTCAGGGCTGTTGTGAAGAGGAATGAGATTATACTTGTAAAGCACCTAGCACAGTGCCCAGTGCATAGTGAGTGCTGCATAAATGTTAGTTATTATCAGACCTGGGTTTGCACCCTACCTCTGATGCTTGGTACTGGCGTGACCTTGGGCAAATCATTTCACTGCCTCAATGTCCTCCGATGTAAAATGAGGGGCTTGGACTACACTGCCTCTGAAGTCCCTTCTGGCTCTGTGATCTTATGGTGCCACGACTTTGGGGAAAATCACTTAAAGGTTATAGGCTTCCAGTTTCCTTATCTATAAAATGAAGGGAGTGGTGGACTGGATGACTTCTAAGGTCATTTTCGGCTCCAAACCCATGAAATTAAACTCTGACTTTCCTGCTGCTTGGCATGGAAGGCAGCCTGGCTCCCTCTCTCCAGTCAACTTGCTACCTAGGTAACCTTGGGCAGGTCATGCAATCTCCCTGTGCCTCAGTTTCTTCATTTGTTAAATGAGGGGGTTGGGTCTCTGAGGTCCCTTACAGCCCTAGAGTCACTAGTTGTGTGACCCTGGGCAAGTCACTTAACCACCACCTGCCTCAGTTTTGTCTTTTGTAAAATGGGCATAATAACAGCACCTACCTCCCAGGGCTGTTGTGAAGATCAAATGAGATAATATTTATAAAGCACTTAGCACAGTGCCTGGCACATTGTAGGTGCTATAGAAATGTTAGCCTTGGGGCAGCTAGGTGGCGCAGTGGATAAAGCACCAGCCCTGGATTCAGGAGGACCTGAGTTCAAATCTGAACTCAGACATTTGACACTTACTAGCTGTGTGACCCTGGGCAAGTCACTTAACCCTCATTGCCCTGCCAAAAAAAAGAAAAGAAAAAAAGAAATGTTAGCCTTTATTATGATTATCTACAGCAGCCATTCTCAGTTTTCTTTATGGTCTTTGATCCCCTGGCCTACAAAACATCCCAATCTTGGAAAATAAGTCAGAGAGGCAGTTTAATGGGGGGAGGGGGGGAAAGACTCAGAGCAGAAATCAAGAGAGCTAGCTTTTAATCCTGACCATCCCACTTCCAACTAGCCTGTGCCTTGGAGCACAGAACTGCCCCCCAGCTTCCTTCCTTTCCTAAACAGTAAAATGATTTTTGGACTTGTGTTTGAGATGCCTCTGGGACATCCGGGTGGAGATGGCTGGAAGGCAGTTGGAGAAGGAATACCTGTGTAGGTAGGTATGGGACATGGGTGGGTGGGCAGGGTGAGGGATTGGGCTAAGGGTTTATATAATAGTGACATTGTTCATATTTGAACTCTTTCCTTAAAGCTGTGTGTTCAGCTAGGAGTCTTCTTCTTCTTTTTTTTTTTTTAGTGAGGCAATTGGGGTTAAGTGACTTGCCCAGGGTCACACAGCTAGTAAGTATCAAGTGTCTGAGACTGGATTTGAACTCAGGTCCTCCTGACTCCAGGGCCAGTGCTTTATCCACTGCGCCACCTAGCCGCCCCCTGTTTTTGTTTTTAAACAATTTGTTGATAACTTTGTTTCAGTGTAATTGATTTCCTTTGTAATTCTCTGGATTTTATCTTATACATTTAAGAAACATCATTTAGACTGAGAAAGGATTTATCCAGACTGTCTCTAGACAATCTCTAAGGTCTCTCCCAGCGATAAAATTCTGACTTTATGATCTTATACTGAAGAAATAAGTCAGATACAAGCTCTCTTGTCTAGGGCAGCTAGGTGGTGCAGTGAGTGCATAGAGTGTGTGACTTGAAGTCAGCAAGCCCCGAATTCCAATCTTGCCTCAGATCCCAGCTGTGTGACCCTGAGCAAGTCACTTAACTGTTGTCTGACTCAGTGTCCTCATCTGTAAAATGGTGATAATAATAGTACCCACCTCCCAGAATTGCTGTGAGGAGGAACAAAAGTCTGCTTCACAGACTTTAAAGTGTCAAAGATATAGTGGCTTTTATTATCTTCCTTTCTTTCTGCTTCAAAAGAATTTGACTGCTATAACAACTCAACAACCATTTCTTAAGCACTTACTAGGTGCAGGGACTATCTTTTGCCTTTCTTTGTATCTTCAGCACTTAGCTCAATGCCTAATACATAATAGGTACATGTTGTTGGGTCGTTTTTCATCCACGTCCGACTCTCTGTGACCCCCCCCCCCTTAGAGTTTCCTTTGTTATGCTAATAACTAAAAGAAAAAAGAAAAAAAAAACAAGAGGAAACCCAGTTCAGCAAAAACTGACAAACATCAACTGAGAATGATAATGCATGTAGTGTTCCACACCCATAGTGCCCCACCTCTGCAGATTAGGGAGACAGGTGCATTCTCATGTTTTCTTTGAGGCCAAGCTTCATCAATTATGATTATACAGTGATTAGTTTTGATTTTGGTTGTTGTTGCTCTTTCCATTAACCTTATTATTACAAAACAATCCCAAGAGGAAAGTTAATAATCTCTTTACAGAATCTCAAATTTGGAAGAGAGCCGAGAGACCATGTAGTCCAATTCAAGCCTGATGAGGAAGCCCCTCTACAACACCCCAGAACCTTCACTTGAAAGCTGTGAACTGAGGAAAAGCAGATTACCTTCCAGGGCTGCCCGTGTCCCTTTGGATAGCTCTAGTTCTTGAGAAATTTTCCTTCATGTTGAGACAAAAACTACCTCTATCTTTTTCCCAGTCTACTGACACTTCTCCATATTATGGCCAGTAAACTTTTACTGTATTTCCTCCTTTTCTAATAATCCTCCTGATTTAGTAAACCAAGCCCCCCTGCTTCCCTGCTATATTTACCATCTCCCACACTCCCATCACTGTCCAGTTCAGTGCTGACCCTCCCCAATCCTTATTCTCTTCTGATCTTGCCTTCCATTGTGCCCTCTGAAACTGCTTGTTCTATAGTTAACTGTCTTTTATTTGAGATCTCTTAATTTCAGACTTTTTCCATCTTCTTGTTCTCAGAGAAGATGGGTTCTCATCAGAAGACACTACTCTTGATAGCACCCTCTTTTTCTGGGTGAGCTGTCTCACATGTGCCCCAATCAATGAATTGATCAATCATTTACATTTTTTTTAATGAACAAAAATCTACTTTCCTTATCCTCCTCCCTTTTGAGAAAAAAAAACACAAAAGATAAAATCCTTTAAACAAATATGTGTATAACTTCCTGCATTGGTCCTGTACAAAAAATGTGTCAAAATCTGCAACCTGAGTGCATCACCTCTGATTCAGGCAGTGGATCCATCTTTAGTCCTATGCAATCAGGACTGGTCATTGACTAAAGTTGAGCTCAAGTGGGTCTTTTTTCCCACGATGATTCTGCCAAGCCTGGTCCCTTGGCTGTGGTTTTGCTAGATAGCAGGTAGGGACAGTGGGAATCTTGTTCATCCATTCATGCCCATCACTAATTAGATGATGACACATTTGGCTACCTTAAGAGAGTCATAGTTACTTTTGCTGTTTACCCGCACTTCATTGAATTTCTTCACTTTGACATACAGAGCACGGGGCAGAAATCACTCAACACACACCACAGGCCCTCTCGTTGCTTTGTTTTAATTAAACAGTCATATTCCCCTTTTTTTGAAGTTTTGAAGTCCTTCAATGTTATTTTTCTTTACATTATTATGGTTATTGTATATATCCTGTCAACAAGCATCAATCAAACAAGTACAACTAACCAATTAATTAATCAATTGGCCCAAAATTAATTAATTGATATATTTTAAATAATAAACATTTTTATGTATAGTTTTGATTTCCAAATGTTTATCCCTCCTTCTCTCTCTCCCTGCCTCCTCCCTGAGGTGGTAAGCAATCAGATATGGGTTAGACATGTGCAATTATGTAAAAAATTACCATATTAATCATTTTGTACAAGAAAACTTGAATAAAAGAAAAAAGAATGAAAGAAAGTGACAAATAGCATGGTTCAGTCTGTGTTCCATCAATATCAGTTCTTTCTTTGGAGGTGGATAGTATGTTTCATCAAAAGTCCTTTGGGATTGTCTTAGATCATTGCATTGCTGAGAATATCAACAAGTATTTATTAAGCATTCACTAAGTGCCAGAGACTATGCTACATGTTGGGGATACAAAAAGAGGAAAAATAGGGTTCTTGCCCTCAAGGAGCTTACATTTTCTTTTGGGCGGGGCAAGGAGGGTTAAATGACTTGCCCAGGGTCACACAGCTAGTGTTAAGTGTCTGAGGTGGGATTTGAACTCAGGTCCTCCTGAATCCAAGGCTAGTGCTCTATCCACTGCGCCACCTAGGTATGCAAACAGGCAGATACAAGAGACATATAGAAAACAGACAAAGAGGAGGAGTAGGTGCGATTCTCTCTGCAATGTTTAGAACCTCCTGGCTAACATTACACAACAACTTCTCTTCCCTCGGAAGAGATGGATGGATAGATGGACCCCTCCATCCATCTAAATCACCCTTTCCAGGTTCTCACTGTAGTTACTTCTAGGCCTCCAAGTCACTCTCCATCCTTTCCCCAGGAGCTCCATACCTGACTCATTGTCTACCTCTCTTTTCCAACTCCTCCCATTCTACTCAGGGACTTCAATATATTAATGCCCACTCAAAAGCTTATTCCCTCGACTCCATTCATCCACCTCCTCAGCTTTGACAGCTCATAGTGTCCCTCTACCTAAGCCAGCCTCTGGGATGTTCATGCCTTAGACCTTGCTGTTACTTCCATAATCCTGGATTCTGAAATTTCTCTCTCTGATCACAACCTCTTGTTCTTTGGTGTTCCCCATTCTTTTGAAACCTATTTTTAAATATTACTACAACTGCCAGTCTCTCTGTGCCTCCCTATTCAAGAGGCCACTTGGTATAGTGCAGAGGGTACAGAAGCTGTCAAGAGGGGACAGGAAATAATTTATCCCACTAAAATATTACACAGTATTTGTTGTGTCATTTCAGTCATGTCTGACTCTTTGTGACCCCATTTGATGTTTTCTTGGCAGAGATACTGGAGTGGATTAGCCATTTACTTCTCCAGCTCACTTGACAGATGAGGGAAATGGAGGCAAACATGGTTAAGTGACTTGCCCAGGGTCACACAGCTAGGTAGTGCCTGAGGCCAGATTTGATCTCAGGAAGATGAGTCTTCCTGATTCCAAGCCCAGTGCTCTATCTACTGCACCACTCAGCTGCCCTAATGTGTGTAGTGATCAGTGAAAAAATATTACATATTGGGTAAAGGTTTCTTGATGAGAAATCACTTAATTTTTTCATTTGATTTCTTATGTTAATTTTAATTAATTATTATTTTTTTTTTTGCAGGGCAATGAGGGTTAAGTGACTCGCCCAGGGTCACACAGCTAGTTAAGTGTCAAGTATATGAGGCTGGATTTGCACTCAGGTCCTCCTGAATCCAAGGCCAGTGCTTTATCCACTGTGCCACCTAGCTGACCCCATCTTATGTTCATTTTAAATGCTAGAATTTCATATTGAAAAGGGAGGATGGGAAGGGTTAACTAAAGGCCAGTGGATATGGGGACCAAAAAAAGTTTAGGAGCATCTCCTTGGTTTGGGGTGAATCTTAATTCTGATACTCATTAACTGTCTGCTCATTCAGCAAGCCATGTATCTCTCTGAGCCTCAGTGTCCTCATCTATTAAGTGGAAACAGCAATACCTAGAGGATTCACCTCCCAGTGTGAGACAAGGTAGGTGAAGTCCCGGATAAGCATTTGCTGTTATTATTCTCTCCATCCATTGCTCCTGTCCTGGCTTCACTTTCCTCCCTTCAAGATTTCACCAGTTTAACTGGCCTGCGTGTTTTTGTTTTATTTTGTTTGTTCTTTTAAGCTAGCATAGAAGCAAGGGAAGTGACCACCAGACAGACTTGCGATTGTGGTTTCAGGTGATGCACAGGCTCAAGAGATGACCACAGGCAGTCACATGGTCCCTGTGGACCTCAGACATCTGGGCCATGTAGCAGTCCAGGGAAATGGCAGGGAGCTGGTTGAGTTGGAGGGAGGACTCACCTAGAGGTGAATGAGCCACGATCCTCTGGTGCTAAAGGATTTTGTTTGACAGAAAATGGTAAGTAGAGGGTAACTTTGGGGAATGCAGGGACTCAGAATAACTTGGACAGGCCTGCTCTACTGATGATGACAAGATGGGTACAGGGCTTATGGGCTACACATTTAGTGCTGTCTTCCACGGCAGTCTGGCGCCCGTATACGGCCAGGTCAAGCCTACACTGACTTCTACTACTGATTCTCTTGACTTCTTGCCCTATCACTACTCACATCTTGCCAAACCCCAACTCTAGGGGCATTTCTACCAATCAATCAATCAATCAATCAACATACATTGCTTAAGTGCCTACTATGTGCCAAGCACTGTACTAGGCTCTAGAGCTACAAAGACAAATGTTTAACAGTCCCACCCCTCAAGGAGTTTACTGTCTAGCCACTTATGCCTGAATATGTGGTTCAGAATGCTGCTGTAAAAAGCCATGTTACTCAGTCAACTGGGCCAACTTCCAATTTGAGTTGTCCAATTTCAATTTGGTTTTCACTAGCATGTGTCAGCCTTTCATTCTTCTGTGATTGACTTTCTTGCTGGTTTTTGACCAGAAATGACTTTGAGTAAGGCAACGAATCTACCTGAACCTCATTTTCCTTATCTACAAAATGAAGGGGTTGGCCTACATAGCTTTCTGGCCCTGAATCTGTGATTCTGTGATCTTCTGGGCTTGTTTATCTCTAAATCTGTGACACTGTGATCCAACGACCCCGCCACAAAACTGCTCTCTGCAAGCTCAATGCTAATAGCCAAATCTGATGGTCTTTTCTCAGGCCTCATGAACTTGTCCTGTGTATATCTCAGGAGGCTTTCTCTCATCTCCTCTTCCTCAAAGACACTCTCTCTTGACTTCTTTAAAAGTGTTCTCTCTTTGTGGGTCTCTTAATTTTCTGATCACTCCTCGGTTTCCTTTGATGGTTCATTATCCTTCTCCTGACCCATAACCATGACTGTATCCCAATGGTCTTCACTTCCCACCTCAAGTCTGTTTGTTGAGAAGAGAGCATTGCATTTCTACTAGATTGCTGCACTTCCTTTTCCTTTTTAACTACCTGTTGTTTGTCTTTCATTTTTGAAGAGAACCAATGACATCATAGGTGATGTCTTGACTTGTGTGTCAATTGGATTTAAGTGAGGCAGAGCTACAGAAAGTCCTTAGCCTCATCCTCTCTTCCAGAGTGATCTGATGTTCAATGGCAAGACAAAAGTGAAGATGCCTGGCAATGACTCGGTATGTAGTAGATGACCTTGGAATCTTTGATGTTGGATGAAGTTCTAAGTACCCGTATGACCACAGGCAAGGATAAACATCCCCATTTTCATAGCTTGCTGTTTCAGGAATCTGGGGCTCAGAGTGACGATGTGGCTGATGTGGTCATCTCTTGATCCTGTCCATTTCTACAAACAAATATTGTGATCATGGAGAATCGTCACTTCCTGCCCCTCTAGGCTAGATAGAAAGAAACTTGATTGACTAGACTGGTGCAACTTTGAAGGGAAGAAAGTGAAGTCAGAGCAGGAGTGATGAACTGGGGAATAATAATAGTGGACAAAAACAGCACTTTATGTATTCTGTCTTGTTCGATCACAGCAATTTTATTAGGTTGTTATGCCACATGAATTTTGTTATTATTTTGACTAGTCCTATGAAGTAGTCTCTTGATTGTCCAGTCGCTATGACACCATGTAAAATAGCATCTCACTACTTTCATTACATCTATAAATAAAACTACATACATTGTACAACCACAAATAATGAATCTCTGAAATTATTTTCATTTATTTTTAAAAAGAATGTTTTATAGTTGTAATCAAATAAGTCTGGAATGTGTCTTGGTAAGTTAACTCCTGTGATGATTAAAAAAAGTTCTGACAAACATAATTTCTGGATAATTTAGTTATTTTATTAATAATGTCAACATTTTTTGGGGGCAGGGCAATGAGGGTTAAGTGACTTGCCCAGGGTCACACAGCTAGTAAGTATCAAGTGTCTGAAATCGAATTTGAACTCAGGGCCTCCTGAATCCAGGGCCAGTGCTTTATCCACTGCACCACCTAGCTACCCCAATAATGTCAACATTTTAATAAAAAGATGTTTTTTGGCCATCTTTCTTGGACCAAAGATCCCTTATGGCAGTGGACTCACAGTTTATATACCTTTGGAAGAGCATGTGTTCCTCAAGGTGGCAATCAGCACTGATTGGTTAGAATTAATTAGAGAGGGCATATTACAATGAGAGAGTGAGCTATATTAAAATGAGGGTCTTAGGCATGTGACTTGGGTCATCCAAATCTTGGTCAAAGAGATTTATGAATTTCCATATCACTTGTAGGACAAAAGGAAGGTTTACATCTTCCCAGATCTCTCTGAGCAAACGTAATGAGCCGGCAGGCACCCATTAGTCTAAACTTAGAATTTCTTGGACTGTTTGATTAGATCTTGGCCTGGGTAAATCTTTAAGAGAGACTTCTCATGCTGGTTGGTCTTTGGATGAGGAAGTAGACAAAGGAAAAACCTTGGTCCTAATACAATAATTAGTTATTAAATACAAGAGAGAAATAATAATTTCTCACATTCCTAGGAGGTGTTATACATTTGGAAGTTATTTTGAAGGAAGTTTCCTTTTCTGTCTATAATACTTGGGCTTTGTTATACACACACACAAGTATGTGATACATCTATAACATACGTGTATGTTATAGATGTATGAATACAATTCTGTAGACTTGTTTTATATTATTTAACTATAATGAAATTGTCTTAGTTTTCAAGATTTTTTTCTAAATAGACTCATACCAACTATGAATAGAGATAATTTTACCTTTTCTATGACTATACTGCTTTCCTCAGTTTATTTTATCTTACTGCTGTAGGTAGCATTTTCAAACACATCAAATTATAGTGCTGATGGTAGACATCCTTGCTTTGCACTTTATCTTTTTTGTTTGTTTGTTTGTTTGTTTTTTTGGCAAGGCAATTGGGGTTAAGTGACTTGCCCAGGGTCACACAGCTAATAAGTGTTAAGTGTCTGAGGTCAGATTTGAACTCAGGTCCTCCTGAATCCAGGGCCCCTGCTCTATCCACTGTGCCACCTAGCTGCCCCTGCACTTTATCTTACTGAAAAAACAAATAATGCTACCTCTTGGTTTAAGATAGATATCATTTGCCATATTTAATAAAGGCCTATTTATTCCTTTGCTTTTTAGGGCTTCTAACACAAATCAGTGATGTCTTTTTGAAGGTTTTTTTAACTTCACATAATTTTTATTAGTAGATCTATTATGTTTATAATTTCTTAATGTTGAACTACCTCTTAATTATAAATGTACATTCAAACTAGTGATAATGAATTACTTTTTATTATGTTGCTGTTGTATTTTTGCTATTTTTTAATTCAGTATTTCATGTCAACATTTGCTAATGATATTAGTTTGTGGTTTTCTTTTCAGAGGCCTTATATCTTTCTTATAAACAGATTTTGAGAAGATGCCTGCAATTTCTATTTTTGAAAATGTTTTTTGTGATATATAAATTAATTTTTAAATGATTAATAGAATTCTGTGAATAGAATTAATAGGAAGGAATTGAAATAATTAATGTAACTTTTAAGTTCAAGTGGGACTAGTGATTTTTTCTATAGAAATTCTTTATGGCTTGTTTAATTTCTGTTTCTAAGATCAGATTACTTATATTCTTCATTTTCTTTTTTTGCTAATTAGTATTTTTATATTTTTGTAAATGTTTATCCTTTTTATTTAGTTTTTTTTTTAGTTTTAATTACATAACAATCACAAGTAATTTCCTTTTCTTCTTCTTCTCTCTTTTCATTTTTGGATTTTGGTAATTTGGTTTTTTTCTCCTCTCTTTAAAAAAAAATCAAATTAGCTAATGGCTAGCTTATTTTCATTCATTCATTCTTTCTTTTTTAAAAAAAATTTTTTTTAAAGGAGACATACAAAAAGTTTTTAATGAAATGAAGATAACTGTATAGGCAAAATAATGATGAATGATTTTCAGAAAAGTAAAAGAATAATTATATCTTCAATTACTACAATTTTATCTTTCTTTCTTTCTTTCTTTCTTTCTTTCTTTCTTTCTTTCTTTCTTTCTTTCTTTCTTTCTTTCTTCCTTCCTTCCTTCCTTCCTTCCTTCCTTCCTTCCTTCCTTCCTTCCTTCCTTCCTTCCTTCCTTCCTTCCTTTCTTTCTTTCTTTCTTTCTTTCTTTCTTTCTTTCTTCCTTCCTTCCTTCCTTCCTTCCTTCCTTCCTTCCTTCCTTCCTTCCTTCCTTCCTTCCTTCCTTCCTTCCTTCCTTCCTTCCTTTCTTTCTTTCTTTCTTTCTTTCTTTCTTTCTTTCTTTCTTTCTTTCTTTCTTTCATCCTTTTGAGGGGCAATGAGGGTTAAGTGAATTGAACTCAGGTCCTCCTGAATCCAGGGCTGGTGCTTTATCCACTGTGCCACCTAGCTGCCCCTTGGTTGGCCTATTTTATTGGTCTTATGAAAACAGTTCTTAGTTTTATTTATATAATATAATTTTTTATAATATTAGTTACAATCTGTTTTATGGCAATACCTATATGAACTGATGCAAAGTGCAGTGAGATTATTGTGCATAGTAACAACCATCTTGTAATGATGATCAACTTTGGAAGACATGACTACTTTTATCAATACAATGATCCAAGACAATTCTAAAGGATTCATGATGAGAAAATGCTATCCACCTCCAGAGAGAGAACTGATTAACTCTGAGTGCAAATTAAAGTACAAATTTCTTGCTTGCTTTATTTTTCTTGCTTTTAAAAAATATGGCTAATATAAAAATATTTTTTGCATGATTCCACATGTATAATTGACATCATATTGCTTGCCTTCTCAGTGGGTGGATGAGGGTTGGAGGGAAAAAAGAATTTGATACTCAAAATTTTTAAAAGAGTAAAAAATGTTAAAATAAAGAAAATATTTGAAAAGTAGTTATGTTTATTATTTTGTTCTACATTTCTTGTATTGGAAGAATTGCCATCTTATTCTGGGAACTAGCATTTTTTTCAGTTTGACATTCACACCAGACTCTTAAATTAATGTTTGGAGATATAACATTTTCAGTATGCACTGCTTTGGCTGCATCCCATAAGTTTTTGATTTTTTAAACATTGCTTCACTGTTGTCATTTTTATATAATTACTTGTCCTTAATGATTTCTTCTTTAACCTACTCACTCTTTACTCAGGTAGTCAATAAATATTTATTAAGCACCTACAATGTGCCAGGTGGTGGGTTAAATGCTGTCTATACAAGAAGAACAAATGGCAGTCTGCTTTCAAGGAACTCATAATCTGAAGGGGGGAAACAACATATAAAAAGAAACTAAAAAGCATGGGGTGGGATTGGGGATAGGGAAGCAAGGTATCTGGAGGGAAAAGTAGGATGAAGTCCAGAGGGGAGCAGCCAGATGGGGAATGATGAGATGACTTCACTGAGTACCCTCCTTAAAAAGAAGGTCTGGGGGGCAGACAGGTGGCACAGTAGATAAAGCACTGGCCCTGGAATCAGGAGGACCTGAGTTCAAATCTGGCCTTAGACACTTGACACTTACTAGCTGTGTAACCCTGGGGAAGTCACTAAACCCTCATTGTCCCACCAAAAATAAATTAATTAATTAATTAAATTTTTTAAAAAAGGGGCAGCTAGGTGGCACAGTGGATAGAGCACCGGCCCTGGAGTCAGGAGGACCTGAGTTCAAATCCGGCCTCAGACACTTAACACTTACTAGCTGTGTGACCCTGGGCAAGTCACTTAACCCCAATTGCCTCACTAAAAAAACAAAACAAAACAAACAAAAGAAGGTCTGAGAGGAGTTCTTGAACCAGAGAAAAAGAGGGCTCTTGAGGCAGTGAGTTCAGATAAATTATGAATTTCAGGGCTAATGTACTCTTGCAGAATGATGAGTTTCTGGAGACCATAATGGAGGGTTCTTTAAGGTCATATAATTTAGTATTCATTTAAATGACATTATCTTTTCTATACTTAGTTATTTTATAATCCCATGTACAGCAGTAAGATTATTTTAAAAGTATTTTATTATTTTCCAGTTACATATAAGGATAGTTTTCAACATTTGTTTTCACAGGATTTTTAGTCCAAAATTTTTTTCTCCCACCCTTGAGCTTCCCTCCCTCCTCCCCAAGATGGAAAGCAGTATGATATAGGTTGTACATGTACAATCACATTAAATGTATTTCTACATTAGCCATCTTGTGAAGGAAGACTTAGAGCACAAGGGAGAAACCTCAAAAAAGAAGGTTAAAAAAAATAATCCAAAAGTAGAAACGGTATGGTTCAATCTGCATTCATAATTCACAGTTCTTTTTTCTGGATGTTGAGAACATTTTCTATCATGAGTTATTTGAAACTGTTCTGAGGGGGCAGCTAGATGGCACAGTGGTTAAAGCACCAGCCCTGGATTCAGGAGGACCTGAGTTCAAATCCAGCCTCAGACACTTGACACTTACTAGCTGTTTGACCCTGGGCAAGTCACTTAACCCCATTCCGCCCCCCCCCCCGAAAAAAAAGGTATGGAAAAAGAAAAAAAAGAAAAAGAAACTCTTCTGGATAGTTGAACTGCTGAGAAAAGCCAAGTCTATCACCAAGTCTATCACCAAGTCTATCACACAATGTTGCTGTTACTGTGTACAATGTCCTCCTGGTTCTACTCCTCAGTCAGCATCAGTTCATGTAAGTCTTTCCAGGTTTCTCTGAGCTCCTCCTGCTCATTGTTTCTTATAGCACAATAGTATTCCATTACATTCATATACCACAACTTGTTTAGCCATTCCTCTATTGATGGGCATTCCCTTGATTTCCAGTTCTTTGCCACCACAAAGAGAGCTGCTGTAAATATTTTTGTACATGTGGGTCCTTTTCCCTTTCCTATGGTCTCTTTGGGATACAGACCTAGCAGTGGTACCACTGGATCAAAGGGTAGGAACAGTCCCATAGCCCTTTGGGCATAGTTCCAAATCAGCAGTAAGATTATTATTCAAATTAAATACACATTATAAATACTCACCACAGAGTGAGTTGTTAGTTATGACCCAATTCAAGGGGCAGCTATGTGGCATAGTAGATAGAGCACTAGCCCTGGAATCAGGAGGTCTTGAGTTAAAATCCAATCTTAGACAGTTACTAGCTATGTGACCTTAGGCAAATCACTTAACCCTTTTTGCCTCAGTTTCCTCATCTGTAAAATAATATGGAGAAAGAAATGGGAAACTAATCCAGGATCATTGCCAAGAAAACCCCAAATGGGGTAGATACCAAATGAGTCAGACACAACTGAAAAAAAAATGACTGAATAGCACACACATATACATACATGCATACTTACACACATATATGATATATGTGATGATATCACATTTTAAAACTAAGTCAATGTGGCCACGGGGTTCTTTATGTATTAATGAACCTGTTTCTATTTGATTTTGACACCATTGGCATAGAGCATTAAGAAGTCATGTGACTAGGCAGATAGAAGTGATTTTGCTGTCTCAATTTGCAAGAGAAACTTGATCATTCCAATACTAAGAGAAATAGATGCCCCTCCCCCCTCCCCATCTGCCAGCATGGTCAGCCATTATTGGAGGGGATGTTCAGAGGTGACCCCATGCTGAAGGCAGTGGTCACGCTGCTTCTCTGGCTTTTGTAGCTTCTCAACTGCAGCATGGCACTGGAGAGCCCCACAGATGACCAATGGCATTTCTGGCTGATGATATGAGTTGATGTGGCTTTCTTGGCAGTCACAATTAATAGAGGCCATTTTAATAATATAATTAAATAATATAGTTTTAAAATAATTTAATAGACTCTAAGACTTAAAATGTTTCATTTCCTGACTAGAATTGTGCCCCTTAGCTTATACTTACAAAAACACAAACATTACCCATATATACTTATACACACATATACACATAAACACATACATATATATACATTCATATACTTACACTCAGTGGGACCATACTCACATTGGTCAGCTCTTCCTCCAGTTGGCCCTGGACAATGCTTTGGAAACCTTGGAGCAGGCCTGGCCAGAAGTCACTGTTGTCACCAGCATCAGTCTTATGCATTGGCTGAGCAGGTAGTTGCCAACTGGTATGATCTAACTCATACTGTGCCATGCACATATATACCCCTAAATATATTGGCTTCCACAAATTACCACAAATTCTTTAATTCCCTTTCACAGAAGGCCCTGTGAACACAGAGATGAAAAAAAATTGTCCTAGCCCGCATGGAGGTTATAGCCTGTTTGTGGGACAATGACATGTATACAGGTAAGTATAAATAAAAATGTGCCTTTGAAATCCAAGTGAGTTAACTATCAGTCTCTCTTAGGATGCAATATTAACTGGAAGGGCAGGGATTTTGATCTTTTATACATTCATGTGATTTTAGTACTATTGCTGTTCAAAATACATCTTGTTTTAGGGGGGCGGCTAGGTGGCGCAGTGGATAAAGCACCAACCCTGGATTCAGGAGTAACGGAGTTCAAATCTGGTCTCAGACACTTGACCCTTACTAGCTGTGGGACCCTGGGCAAGTCACTTAACCCCCATTGTCTCGCAAAAAAAACCAAACAAAAAAATACATCTTGTTTTATTTTATCTTCTTCAATTAAATGCATTTATTTTCTCTTTTTCCAATTTTACTCACTCACCCACCCCCACCCTCATTGAAAAAATGAAAACAAACTCCTTGAAACAAATAATTATAGCTAAGCAAAAACAAATGACTATATTGGCCATGTCCAAAAAAAATCTTTGCTTTATTCAGCATCTTGAATCCATCACTTCCTGTCAGGAGGTAGGTAGCTTGTTTTATCATGAGTCCTTTGGAATGATTATTAGTCATTGCACTGCTCCAAGATATTAAGTTTTTCAAGATTGTTTATCTTGACAATGTTGTTGTTATTGTGTAAACTGTCCTTCCAGGTCTGCTAACTTCACTCTGTATCAGTTCATACAAGTCTTCCCACTTCCCAGGCTTCTCTGGAAACATCACTTCGATTATTTCTTATAGCATTGTAATATGCCAATGCATTCATATACCATGATTTCTTCAGTTAGTCATTACCCAAATGGAAGGCACCACCTTAGTTTCTAGTTCTTTGTCACTATAAAAAGATCTGCTATCAATATTTTTGTACATGTGGGCTATTTATCAAACAAAGGGTAGCCTCACTGAAGCAACAGCAGTTTCAATGAGGGAGAACTCTGTTTTGAAGGATTTAGGTTAGTCAGAGGCTAAGTTAAGTACACTTAATATTATGGGTTTGGGGCAGAGATGTGCTGGTTGGTAGTATAAAGAAAACAAAATGGGAGGGAACCAAAGATCAACTTCGATCATTATGTAGTTGTGCCCAGGGCTTGCCCTTGTTGATGACTTCTCAAATAATTTGTACCTTTAAGTTGACCTGATAGATATAGTTAGCCTGAGATAGGTACTTCCCAAGTCCAGGTGGATAGTCATTGTCCTGGGATTCCTGCCATCATATTTGAACCTGGACTGGGACTGTTTTGTTTTTGTGGGTTTTTTAAAAAATCTCCAGTGCCTAGTATATTGCCTGACACATAGCAGGCGCTTAATAAATGCTTGTTAATTGACTAATGGATGGATGGCGGCCGTGTGGTACAGTGGACTTGGATTCAATTTCTGATTCTGATGCTTAGCTCACTCCCTTAATTCATAGAACTACAGCTAGGAACTTTCTGGGCCCCAGTTCCTCAAGGTGGACTTCAAGGTCTTCTGAACTCCCTTCTGGTTCTAGTCCTAAACAGAGGTTCTTAGCTTGGGGATGGTCCACAAACTTGTTTTAAAAAAATATATGCTGATGACTGTATTCACTATAATTGTCTTCTTTTGTTAACGTTTGTCTTTTATTTTATGCATTTAATGATAAGGAGTCCATAGGCTTCATCAGACTGCCAAAGGGCTCATGACACTGTGATCTAGCACCCTTTCTAAGCTGGAAAAAACTCTACAAATCCAGTGTTTATGAAATTGTTCTTCAAGGAAGGCCTGCCCCCTGGTGGACATATATTTCATTGCTTCATCTCCACATACAGGTCTGACCCAAATTCATTCAAAGCCTAAGTTAAATTTTTTTTTTAATGATAGCTGAATTTTATATGAATAGTGTCTAAGATTAGCTTTTTTGTCATGTGGAATTCCTCTTTTCATGAGTCTCTTGCCAAGATACATTTAGTGGTTTTATAATGAATGGAGCATGATACAATGCCACCATGAATGCTGGACAGAAGACTCTTAGGCTATAACTAAGACAGGGCAAGCAAGATGTGGCCCAACAGCAAATTTTCTTCTCATAGTAACCTCCATTAGGATAGAAAGAAATAAACTTTTATTAAGGACCTACTATATGCTAGGCACATATAAGTGTTAAGCATACTTTCATTTAACCCTAACTACAACCCTGGGATGGAGTACTATTACAATTCCCATCTTACAATTGAGAAAACTGAGGCAAACACAGGTTAAGTGACTTGCCTATGTTCACATAACTATGAAGTGCCTCAGGCCAATATTTGAACTCAGATCTTCCTGATTCGAGATCCAGTGCTCTATTCACTAAGCCACCTAGCTTCTCTGATTTGTTTATGATGTCATCCTTCATGTCTAAGTAATGTGTGCGTTTGGTGCTTGCCTTGGTGTACAGTGTGAAATCTTGGTGGATAACTAATTTTTTTGTGAGGCAATTGGGGTTAAGTGACTTGCCCAGGGTCACACAGCTAGTAAGTGTCAAGTGTTTGAGGTCATATTTGAACCCAGATCCTTCTGAATCCAGGGCTGGTGGTCTATCCACTGTGCCACCTAGCTGCCCCAATAACTAATTTCTACCAGGCTGCTTTCTAGTTTTCTTAGCAGGTTTTGTCAGAAGATTTATATGTCCAAACACTTTTATCAACATAAGAGAAAATAGACAAACCAAGGAATTGGGAATGCTACTAAATATACTACAAAAAACAAAACCAAAAAGCCCAAATATAAATTCTGAAAATTGAATAAGAGATAAAGTTGAAAACAAAAAACATCATAAATACACCTATGAGCTGTTTAACAATAAAACTCATAAATAGCTAAAGTGTTGGATAGCTTGGTCAAAAAAGGACAAAACAAAATTAGCATATTTAAAATAGAAAAAAGAATTCACAGCAGACAAGGAAGAAATATAATAAGTTGTTATAAATTATTTTGCCCAATTATACTCTAACAAATCTGATAATAAATACAATGGATTACTATAAAAATACAAAATGTCCATATAAATAGAAAAAGAAATCAACATTTTGATTTCTTCCTGGGCATGAAAAGGAAAGCATTGTTAGGGGTGGGGGTGGGGTGGGGGTGGGAATCCATGAGTCTGATAAAGTCTTTTCCTTGTGACTTGGGGTCCATCCTGTGGTAGGGACCTCCCCACCAATTTGGCTGCAGTGACTGTCTGAATACACTCCCTCTACCCCAAGAAGTGGCAGACACTGATTATTAAGTCTCCAAACATTTATAGCCCCTCTCTTCTACCCTTTTGCCTTAAGGTAGAATGTGTTATATGGGAGTCATTCAGTACCATGTTAGGTCTACGGTTACTGACTAGGTTTTTCCATTGTCTCAGGACACTGCAAACATTAGTTGACTTAATTCCCTTAGAGAGCTTTAACCCTGCTTTTTTCTTCCAGGAGAAACTGAGGGTCACAACAAGAAAGGGGAATATGCAAAGGCACTAAGGGTGTTGGGAATCAAGTTCTGCCCACCTCAGTGCCTTCATCATGCCTTCTTTGCCCAGGACTGGGAAGAGATTCATATAAGAGGAGCCAACACAATGACTTTTCAAGGCTTTATTGAAACATGATGTAGTATAGTGGTCACAAGACATAGAAGAAAACAACACTCAGTTCACAAATCGGAACCTCTAGCATCTCCTACAGTTCCCCTGGGCCTATTCCTTAGTGGGGCAGGCTTGCTTTCCCCGAGGGACCCATGGAGACCTTGACACCCAGAGAAAGGAAAATTAGGCAACACATTGCTAGCTGGACTTAGAATTGGATTAACTTTGGAGCTCCAAGAGATCTCAGAGGTCATGTTCCCCAGCCTTGCCATTTTCCAGATGGTGAAACAGAGATTTAGAAAAGTGAAGTGACCTGTCCAAGGTCACGTAAGTAAAGAGTTGCAAGGCAGGGACCCAAGTCTCCTGATTTCCAGTCCAGAGCTCATTCCTCAATGTGCTGGCTTGGAGACAACAGTACCCACTGTGGCACTGTCACTTCGAGAGAGACAGCAGTGGATAAAGATGGGGATTTCCAGGCACAGGGGTGAGGGAAGGGGAAGGCCAGCAAGGAATGGAGATGTTACGGGGTGGGGGGAGGCGGTCCTCTTGGGGTTATTCCTTTTGGAAGTAGAATTTGGTGATGAAGGCCTCTGTTTGAGTGTTGGAAAGGCTGACTGGCCTGTCGGCCTCTGCCTGGGTGCAGAGGAACCAGCCGGGGCAGGCAGCAGACTCAAAGCTGCAAGTGGCGCCATTTTCAGACTTGATAAAAGTGAAACGTTTGGACTTATCTCTATCCTTGTCCAGCTCTGTGATGTTCACTGCCTAGAGACCGAGAAACAATATGGTTTAATAATCAGCTTATTGGGGATGAGTAGAGAAAAGGAATAAGGACAAGGGATGGTGAAAGAGACAGAGAAGGCACCATTAAAGAGGTGGGAGGAGAACCAGGAGGAAGCAGTGACTGTCATGGAAACTAAGAAAGAAAGAATTTCAAGGAGGAGGTAGACCACTGGGCCAAATCTACAAAGAGACCTGTGAGGAGCTATGTGTGCTTGGGATACACCTTTCCTTCTCTGTGCCTGTTTTGTCCTCTATAAAAAGGAGGGTGTTAGATCAATTCATATCTAACATCCTTTTCAGCTCCGAAAATCCACAGTCCTCTGATTCTAGGAGCCACCCCCAAATGGCAAAGATTCTTAGCCATATGCTGGGCCCATTCTTTGACTTATATTTTTTGAAAAACACACATTCTGTTCAGCTTAGGAAGCTGGGTGGTTTTTTATTTCAGGTTTTAAAAGTATTTATTTAAATATTTTCAAACTGGTGCATTCCAATAATCAAGGTTGTTTGAAGGGCACCACAACAATAAAATGATGGCTTTCAGATTAACTGCATTTTACTTCTGGTCAAGATCTTGATCCGGTTTTGAATTTTACTCTTTGTCAAGATTCACTTATGATCTTACTCTGTTTCATCAACCTGGGGGCTTAAAGGTATTCAGTACAGTGCCTGGCACATAGAAAATGCTTAATAAATGTTAACTCTCTCTCTCTCTCTCTCTCTTCCTTGCTCACTTGCTCTCACTCTTTCTTTCCCCATCCATCTGTTCATCCATCCATCCTTCCAACCATCCATCCATCCATCCATCCATCCATCCATCCATCCATCCATCCATCCATCCATCCATTTATCCATCCACCTATTCATCTATCTACATAAGCTTGTATCTATATATCATCTATTTATCCATTCACTCATGTATCTATTTACATCCACCTACCATCCAACCATCCATCCATCTGTCCGTCCATCTGTCCATCCATCCATGCATCCATCCATGCATCCATCCATCCATCCATCCATCCATCCATCCATCCATCCATCCATCTATCTATCTATCTATCTATCTATCTATCTATCTATCTATCTATCTATCTATCTATCTATCATCTACTACTATCTTCTTACCTGTCAAAGGTGGGAGGGTGGAATGATTACTTTTTGGTATCTTATAGTAAAGATTGCTTTTGTATATGGATTGGATTGATGGGACACTGAAGTCTGTTCTAGCTCTCAAATTGTGAAATTCTATGATTCTGAATTGGGGAGAGGGGGATACTGCTGATCATTTAGCATCCTTTTGTATGATGATAGCTGTGACCTACACAGAGACAGAAGTCAATCACTTCTGTGGTGGAACTTGAGATCTACCTGGTAAAAATGTTTCAAATCTCCCCCAATTCACCTATCAAAATAACTGAGACTCTGACACTCCCTTATATCTAGTATTTCCTCTCATTAGACAGTAAACTCCTTGAGAACAGGTACTGCTATGTTTGTTTGTTTTCTATTTGGATCCCTAGCACTTAGCACAGCACCCAGCACGTAGTAAACTCTCAATAAATGTTTTTTCATTCACTCTTGTGATTTAAAGAATGCTCTCTAGGGGGCTATCTTATAAGTCAGTCAATCAACAAACCTTTGTTAAGTATCTACTATTTTTTAGGCATTCCAGGCTGGGAATATAAAAAGAAATGCAAAAAGCCCCTGTCATCAAGAATTCTAAAAGGGGAGTTTACATGTAAAAATTGTACCTACAAGATAATATTCAGTAGAAATGGAATGCCTCTGACCTGGGGTAATATCTTAGCATATCAAATCATAGATTTTTAGACTCTAGGACCTGAAAGGAAAGCTCTAGATCAACTAATCCAAAGCCTTCATTTTATAGAGGAGAAAGCTGAGGCCCAGGCATGACAACTAATACCTATTAATACGTTGAGTGGTTAATTGAGGGAATGGGTCACAGAGAAGGTAAGTTCTGATGGAGATGGGGAAATGTTAGAGGTTAATGCTTCCCCATGGTGTATGATTAGGAGAGGGTGCACCATGGTGGAAGAGAGGAGCTGGCCTTAATGGACAAGGGCACGGGCAGAGATTCTTACCTCCAACTGGAGCTGAGCCGTATTACCAGATTTGACACAGGACAGGCACAGGCTCCCATCATGGATCCCCAAGAGTACAGAATGAGGCTCAATGGAAACCATGTCAATCTTCTCTGGGAAAAGAACAAAGCAGAGACGATGGTGAGAGCCCTAGAATGTCCAGGAGGGAGAGGTGGGCAGACAGAGAGAACCATCAGCCCAGAGTGGGTCTTGGGCTTCAGTAGCCTTGCTAAGTGTTTTGGAGTGAGTCCTTTCCTATTTCTGAGACACCATTCCATAAAATCTCACAGATGAAGGAACCTATGAGGCCATAAATTCCCACCTATACCTGAATTTCTTCTATAATATCCCTGATGAGTGGTCATCTAGCCTTGGCTTGAAGATCTCCAGGGAGGTGGGACCACCAAGACCCCTTGAGATAGCCCTGTCTGTTTTGGGATTACTCTAATTATTCAGAGGCAGTGTAGCTGAATGGTTACAGAACTATCCTCAACGTTAGGAAGACCTGAGTTCCTATCTCTCCCACATACTGGCTGTGTAACCCTAGAGAAGTCCCTTAACCTCTAAGGTTGCTCTCCAAAACTCTAAATTGCAGAAAAGATGTCAGCCTGCATTGGTAAAGGGAGTTCCCTCAGCTGGAAGTGAAATCACAGCTCCCATCCCTATCTAATTATCCTTACACCAAGCCTCAATCTTTCTCTTTGTAACTAAGACTCATTTCTCCCAACTCTGCCCTTTGGTGGCGGTGAAAATTCTGCCTTCTTCACCTTCCCACCCCACCTTACTCTGGGTGGGTAAAGTTGAAGTTGATCTTCATGGGGAAAGGAAGGACTCTGAATTCTAGACTATCCATATTATAAGGAGAGAGAGATTGAGGCTGAGATAGATAGAATGAAATATAACCCTGAGTTCTAGCCTTACCATGTTATAGGGGGAACATGAGGAAGATTGAGGCAGAGATGCATAGAATAAACAGGAACCCTGAGTTCTAGATTTTCCACATTATAGGGAAAGAGAGACTGAGGCAGAGATATGCAGAATAAAGAAAACCCTGAGTTCTAGACTTTCCATGATATGTATAAGACATACATACATACATACATATATACATATATATATATATATATATACAGAGAGAGAGAGAGAGAGAGAGAGAGAGAGAGAGAGAGAGAGAGAGAGAGAGAGAGAGATTGAGGCAGAGATACCTAGAATAAAAGACAAAGAGAAAAAGGAGGCAGAGAAAGGCAGAAAAAGAGAAGCACGAAGGGACAGAGTAGACAAAAAGAGGGGCACATCACCAGGACACAGAAGAGGAAACAGGAGTTAATGGAATTACAGAATAACAGAGAATCAGAACTGGAAAGACCCTTGGGGATCAACTAGCTCAGTTCCTTGTTTTTATAGATGGGGAATAATAGACCCATGGAGACAAAGACTTGTGTGAGATCACCCAGCTAGTTTGTGGCACAGTTGGTAGGGTGGAAAAAGATCTCTCTGGACTTAGAACAAGAGTATTTTGGTTCAAATCCTGACTCTGCCCCATTGCTATGTCTGCAACCTTGAGCTAGTGACCTTAGCTCATATGGACCTCAGTTTCTTCATTTGTAAATTTGGGGAGCATTGTGGTAGGTGGTTGCTAAGGTCCCTTCCAGCTTTAGTTCTGGGATCCTTTAATCTACTTGACCCTCTCTAATGTTAGGGTGCCCAGGGTATAACAACATGCTACTACTCTCATGAGGAGCTGGGCATTCCCTTTTCTCATAGCACCATAAGCAAAGTTTCAGACTTAGGGAACAAATGAAAACTTGCTAGCAGGGATTTGGAATTGGGAAAAAAATGGTGGCTTTGATTTTAAAGCTTAAAGAGATTGAACCTAATGCCCCAGACCCCAAGGCTTCATATACATACACATACAAATGCACATGCACATATACACACATACACACACCATCAATGGATCAATCATTCAAAAAGCATACATTAAGTGCCTACTATATGACAAGGTACTGGGCATACAAAGACACACAAATGTGCACACAAGTCCTTCTCATGCAACAACTGACCTTCTAGCTTAGTATTCATGCCTTGCAAGTAGCCAGCCACGAGCTGGTTGTTCCTCAGGTAGAAAGTCTTCTGGTAAATATCCCAGATTCTGAAAGGCCAGAGGACATGGCTTACAAGCCCAGCCCTCCCAGTGTGAGCCTTACATTTGGAGCCATGAGAAACACTGTGTACATTTGATCGATTTAATCCCCACCATGGTTCCCTGAGACAGGCAGGGCAGGTATTGTTAGCCTTGTATTATAACACATACAAGAAAATGCATTTAAAGCACATTACAACTCTAAAAGGGCAGCTAGGTGGTGCAGTGGATGGAGTGTCATGCCTGGATTCAGGAAAACCCATCTTCCTGAGTTCAAATCTGACCTTAGACACTGACTAGCTGTGTGACCCTAGGCAAGCCACTTCACCCTGTTTGCCTCAGTTTCCTCATCTGTAAAATGAGTTAGAGAAGGAAATGGTAAACCACTCCAATATCCTTGCCAAGAAACTCCCCCAAAAAGGGGTCATGAAGAGTTGGACATAACTGAAATGACTGAAAAGCAAAAACTCCCATTACTTTGAAAAAGTTCAGGAGAGAAGTTTTCCTAAAACTTTCCCCAAGTTCTCTTATTAGAATATAAAACCTACAGCAGATAATAGACTATAATCCAGCAGATAAACCAGGGAAAGAAATGTGGGTCAGAATATTATGATAAGTATGTACACATTTTGTAGCAGCAAGGCAGAGCTGATATAATCTACCTGCTGGGTCCAGGGGGCTGCAGGAACTTCTGATATTAAAATTCTCTAAAGCAGAGTTCCCTTCTCCTGAATTCTGCTCTTTGAGGAAGCATTGTTCTGGCAAGAAAGAAAGTGTCTAGTATAATTTTTAAACACTAGCTGAATTTCCAAAGTTTTCATGGAAATCATAAAATCTAGTCAGGCTCTCTCTCTCTCTCTCTCTCTCTCTCTCTCTCTCTCTCTCTCTCTCTCTCTCTCTCTCTCTATTTGTTTTGTTTTTTTGCACAGGGCAATGAGGGTCAAGTGACTTGCCCAGGGTCACACAGCTAATAAGTGTCAAGTGTCTGAGAGAGGATTTTAACTCAGGTCCTCCTGAATGCAGGGCTGGTGCTTTATCCACTGCGCCACCTAGCTGCCCCCTGGGCTTTCTCTTTTGATCCTTCTGTTCTGAGTCTTTGAAAATCATATCAACTCTCATTCCTAATGCCCCTGTAAGGTCTGCAAAGCCTGTTCCTCATTGTAACCCATTGGTTACAATGGGCTAGTCATTCCCACTGTATAAACCAACAAGTGATTTTCACTGGTTTCAAAGCACTGAGCCAGTAAGCCTAAACTTTTCCCCAGGACCAGTTCCCCATAAGATGGAGTGTAGCCCATGGGTTACAATGGACTAGTCATTAAAAGTATCATTATCCCCTTTTTTATAACTGAGGAAACTTACCTGCTGTCTAGGGGAGGGGGGAAGGAGGAGAGGGAGGGAGAAAATCTGAAATTGGAAAGCTTGTATAAACAAAAGTTGAGAACCATCTTTACATGTAACGGGGAAAAAATAAAATACTTTATTAAAAAAACACATTAAATTAAATATAGTAGTATCAATACTGAAAAAAAATAACTGAAGAAACTGAGGCTCAGAGCAATTAAGAGAATTGTCTAAGAATTAGTAGCTTGGCATAGTTTGTAGAGTGCTGGACCTGGAGTCAGGAAAGGCATGGGCTCAGATCTCCCCTCTCTGACTTACCTAGTTGTTATTTAACCCCTCTGAGCAGCAGGATCCCCCTCCATAAAAGAAAGATAATAGTGCCTGCCATAATCATATACAATCCACATTGCTAACCACTAAGGAGTGTGGAAGGCTGGATATGAGATGCCTTCTCTCTTAACTCCAAATCCAGCACACTTTCCCTCTGGTAGGCTGCCTCCCCAAGAGGCGGTCCAAGTGTCTCTTCTTTTTCTGAACAGTAGATGGAGCATTCTTTCCTTTGCAAACACAAACCCGTCCTCGCCAGTCCGGGTTCCCAATCCACTATGAAAGCTAGGCATTTGTCCCCCATTGATTTCCATCCACTTGGAAAACCAAAACTCATCCCCCATGGATTTCAACCAGCCCACCCTTGCACAGAGTGACCAATAACTATAAGGTGACCAACTTACCTGTAGGCTTGCTTTTTGCTGGTCATTTTCTTAAAGGGGAAAGATGCTGTTTCTGAATGAAAAAGGAAGAGGAGGAGAGTGATCAGGTAGCCCCGGGGGTACACATGGAAATCCATCTTGCTCCCCTGATTGGTGTGGGCTCCACTGGTCTACCATAGCAACCCAAGTCTCCACTCCTTATAAAGAAAAAGGCCACCCACCAAACTGAGCAAGGCTCTCACTGTTAAGGACTGGAAACCGGAAATGCATTAGAATTTCCAAAAAACTATTGTTGTCACTTTTTGGCCTCTGGTTTCGCAATTGGTGTCGTAACAACCCCCTACAGTGCAATTTCCCCAAAACAAGATTTCTATTTCCTCTTCACCGATTCCCTTTGAAGAAAAGTGTAATGAAAACCTTCCTGAGCATCTTTCAAGCTCTGTGAGCCTCAGTTTCTTCCTCTGTAAATTGAGGATGTTGGACCAGATAGATCATCTCTTATCTAAGTCGATCAATCCCATCCAGCTGATTGTTGGATATCCTGCTTGGAACATATTAAAAGAAGAATTTCTAGTAAAAAAAAAAATGGACGTTTTCCTTTTGGGTCCAGACCAGAGGCTAGGGAAGCCCTTGACTCATGAGGGTGCCCAACTGGCAATTTGCATCTTTTTAAAAAGTAATGGACTTATGGGGAAATGGTCCTGTGGGAAAGTTTAGCCTTCCTGGATCAGTGCTTTGAAACCAGTCAAAACCACAGACTAGATGACCGCTTGTCGGGTTGTACAGTGGGAATTCCTTTCTGGGTATGAGTTAGACAACATGGCTTCTGAATTCCCTTCCTTCTATGGTTATAAATAGCATCTTCCCTTCTCTAGTTCTGTATGTGTGACTTTGGGTGAGTCGTTAACCCTGTCTGAGCTATAACTTCTTAATCTATAAAAATAAGGATAGTAGTACCTCTAATAGATAGAATAATACCTGCAATAGGGTAGAACTATAAAATTCTAAAATGTCAATGATTCTGGAAAGAATTTAAAGCTAGAAGATACTTTGGACTCCATCTTGCCCAAATCTTTTCATCTTATAGGGGAGGAAATGGGTCCAGAGAGGTGAGATGACTTGTCTAAAGATATGTAGTTGTAGAGTCAGGATTTCAATCCCATGCTTTATATTGTGAATATTCCAAATGAGGAGAGCAAACAGGATAATAATAATAATAATAATAATTAGCATTTTATAGTGTCTTAAGGTTTGTGAAACACTTTATATATGTCATATATTTCATTTGACCCTCACAACAACCCTGGGAACTAGGTATGATTACTACCCCAATTTTACAGATGAGGAAACTGAGGCTGAGAGGTTAAACAATTTCTTCATGGTGATACAGCTAGTAAGTGTCTGAGGCAAGATTTGAATTGTCCACTGTGCTAACAGGAAATAGAAATAGTAATAGCAGAATAATAATAAAAGAGTAAAATAATTGTAAAATAAGTAGTAAAAATAGTAAAATAAATGGTAAGTATAAATAATAATTCATGGTAACTAATGATATTTCAATAGCCTTTTTTAAGTTTTGAAAAATATTTTATGCATATTCTTTATCTTATCTCATTTAAATCTCACAACACTTCTGCAAAGTAATTAATACAGGCATTTTTTTGGGGGGTGAGGCAATTGGGGTTAAGTGACTTGCCCAGGGTCACACAGCTACTAAGTGTTAAATGTCTGAAGCCATATTTGAACTCAGGCCTTTCTGACTCCAGGGCCGGTGCTCTATCCACTGTGCCACCTAGCTGCCCCTAATACAGGCATTATTATCCTCATTTTACAGATGAAGAAACTGAGTCTCAGATTCAGCAACTCCCCCAGAGTTGCACACAAAGCAAGCTGAGTTCCAACATTCCTGACTTGATTACAGGATTCTATGCACTATACCTCACAGCTGCTTTTGAGGTTACTGGGTCACTTTATCTGGAGAAGAAAAGCCTTGGAGGGAAACATGGTGGTGAGCTTTAGAGAGGCAGCTGGAGGCTTGAAGAGAGGAAAGCCAATTCTGGCTAAGAACTATCCCCAAGTAGAATGGACTGTCTGCAGTGGAAATGGGTTCCCTCTCAATGGAAATCTCCAAACAGAGGATGAATGACCCTTTGAAGATACTGTAGGATGAACCTGAGATCAAGCAGAGGATTAGACTAGAAGGTGCCTGAGGTCTCATTCAACCTGAAAATTCTCTGATTTGGATGTTCGGGAAAGTTAAGGAAGAGGGATTTTCTAGACAAGAACACCAAGTCCCCAAGAGGGGGCCCCCCACGTATAGCTCCTTTAGGGGAGAGAAGAGAAGCCTGGGGTTTGGGACTTGAAACGATTGATTCTAGCGTCCATATTTCATCATTATTTTAAGTGAGGGAACAGAAGTCCGGAATAGCTGAGTGAACTAGACAAGGACACACAGCCAGATGGTTCCTGAGAAAGAGCTAGAGTCTGGGTTTCTGAGGGCCAGCATTCTTCACTCTCCCAGGCTGCCTTAATGAGACTCACTGTCACAAAAGCTCATATTTCTTACTCTATCTTGCTGTCACATCACCCATCACCTGAATCACTGCAGTGTTCTCCTAACTGATCTCCCTTCCTCAAGTCTATTCCCCATTTCAGCTCCTCTTCCACACAGCTGCCAAAGTGATTTTCCCAAAGCATAGGTATGACTGTGACACCCCCTCACTCAAAAAAAAAAATCACAGGCTCTCTATTGAGCACAGGATCAAATATAAAGCCCCTCTCCCCGCCTGTCATTTAAAACCCTTTGCAACCTGATTCCATCTTCCCTTTCCTGCCTTATACATCTGCTCCACCCCAGTGTGTACTTTATGGTTCAGCTAAATGGGTCTTCTAATAATTCCTTCCACAAGATATCTCCTATCTTTATGACTTTACATTGGTTGTTTCCCATGCCAGAAATGCACATGTCTCCTACCTTCCTTCTCCTGGGATCCCTAGCATCCTTCAAGCCTCAACTTGTGTAACCTTTTCTAGGAGGTTTTTCTTGGTCTCCTCAACTGCCTTGAATATCTATCTATCTATCTATCTATCTATCTATCTATCTATCTATCTATCTATCTATCTATCTATCTATTTATCTACCTGTCTGTCTATCTATCTATCTACCTATCTATCTATCTACCTGTCTGTCTGTCTATCTATCTATCTATCTATCTATCTATCTATCTATCTATCTATCTATCTATCTATCTACCTATCTATCTATCTATCTACCTGTCTGTCTATCTATCTATCTATCTATCTATCTATCTATCTATCTATCTATCTATCTATCTATCTATCTATCTATCTATCTATCGATTGATCGATCGACCGATCTATCTATCTATCTATCTATCTATCTATCTATCTATCTATCTATCTATCTATCTATCTCTGTATCTATCTATCTACCTACCTATCTATCTACCTATCTATCTATTTATCTATCTATCAATCATCTATCTCTGCATATAAAATAAACATACATATCATATACACATATATACATACATATACATGCACATTATTTTCTCCATTAAGCTCCTTGAAGGCAAAGATTATTTTGCTTTTGTCTTTATAACACTAGCTGAGCTAGATACTTAAGGGACTGATTTTGAATCTGACTCATTATTTTACAGATGAGGAAATTGAAGCAGAAAGGTTAAAGTGGCTTAGATAAGGGCCACATGGCTAGTAAGTGTCCAATGTGGGATTTGAACCTAGTCTTCCTGTGTCCAAGTGCAGTACTCTATCCACTACAACATGGGTTGACTGGGATGTTGCTTTAAGGTTTGCAAAGCATTTCTATGTTCATTCATTGGGTCTATACAGCAACTGAATGATGTAGGTTTAAGACAAGGAAATGGAGACTCAGAAGAGTTGAGATTTGCCAAGTAAATGCAAGAGGCAGGATTCAAACTCAGGTCTTCCAGACTCCAGGCTCAACATTCTATCCGTTATACCTTGTTGACAGGTTGTTTCAATGAACAAACTAGACTAGATCCATCCAAATGAATATTGTTCCTTTCTAAATCTGACTGTCAAGAGGGTGTCCTCTCACTTATTCTCAGGATAGCACCATTGCTCTTCTTGGGCAATACCCTAGAACACAATTATTTGTCATCTGCTTGATGGTGGTGAGTCTTTATCTTCAGAAGGTGGATTGTGTTTTTAGAGATAGAAGATGGTCATGTGTAGACATAGTTGATGAATTAAGTGGCTGAGAAATCTGAAAGTCACTATATTGGATCCAACATCAGGTGTGACTTGAATATTTAGAATTGGATAGTTTTCTTGCATGATCTACTGATTCCAAAGAGGAATTAAAAATATATGTTACCCTCTAGCTCTGTGACCCTGGGCAAGTCACTTAACCCTCATTGCCCTGCCCAATATATACACACACACACACACACACACACACACACACACACACACACACACGCATGCGCGCGCACGTGTGTGTGTGTGTTGCCCCACAGCATTTCCCTGATACCTGATAACACAGTATAGCCTCTCAAGAGGATCACCTTCTGGAATCAATAGATCATAGACTTAGAGTTGGAAGGAAACTTTGGAGGTGATTAAGTCCAACTCCCTCATTTGACAGATGAAGGGACTGCAGCCCAGAGAAGGGGAGCAGCTTGCTCAAGGTAGCACGGATGGTAGGTAGCAGAGCTGGATTGGAACCCAAGTTTTCTGAAATCAAATCCAATGCTCTTTTCATTGTATCCATGGCCCTGAAGGCTATCACTCATTGGTATGTATAAATTAAACAACAGGTCTCATTACTCCACAGTCATGCTCACAGGAAAAGCAAGATGGCTTCAGGATTTGAACCTGCCTCTCTCTGTGTGGCCATTCCAGACATTCTGCTTATCAGCTGTATGGTCACCATTTCCTCATTTGTAAAATGAAGCCATTTGAGCAGGAGATTCGGGTCCTTCCCATATATGGCTCCTATGACCCAATGATTCTCCATTACAAAGAGATTAAGATTCCTAGGTTCACAGACTTGCAGATTCAGGCTTCAAGGTTCCCAGAAGACTACTGGCACTTCTTTCAAGTTTCTTCCAAACCAGACTCTTCTTCTCAAATCCTTCCTGTGTTTTCTGGCCTCCAATATTTCCATAAAACACATTTGCATGAAAGATGAAAGGGTGCTGAAATAAATCAAACTCTTAAGTGAAAGAGAAAAGAAATGTGTCTTTATTTGAGCTTTTTTTTAAAGTGTGCAAACTGGGGCCACCCACAAGTGCAAAACACCATGGGTTTCCCAAACTGAAGAAGTTTTTTTTATTACCTTTGGCAATTTGCATGAGGAATAGTGAGACCAGTGTAGCTGAAGCCTAGAGTTGTATGGAAGCAAATGTAAGAAGATCAGGAGAGGCAGCTAGGTGGAGCAGTGGATAGAGCACCGGCCCTGGAGTCAGGAGTACCTGAGTTCAAATCCAGCCTCAGACACTTAACACTTACTAGCTGTGTGACCCTGAGCAAGTCACTTAACCCCAATTGCCTCACTAGAAGAAGAAGAAGAAGAAGAAGAAGAAGAAGAAGAAGAGCAGGGAAGACAGAAAGGAGGCATCTTAGGAAGAGCTGCCAGAGAAAGGCGTTTATTTCTGATCTTGGAAGTAATAGGAAGCCTCTGGAGTCCAGTGTTTGAAGTCACTACAAGGTCACAGCTAGTCTTTTCTGTAGTCTCTCCAAATACAAGCTAGATACCCTTGAGGTAAATTAAATACATTCTCAGATTTCTCAGTGTGGTACTGAATTAAAGCACACATAAAGCATATAAAGGCTGGCTAGGGGGTGCCATAGTGCACAGAGCATCAGACCTGGAGTCAGGAAGACTTATCTTCCTTAGTTCAAATACAGCCTCAGACACTTACTCGGTGTGTGACCCTGGGCAAGTCATTTCACCCTGTTTACCTCATCTGTAAAATGAGCTGCAGATGGAAATGGCAAACCACTCCAGTGTCTCTGCCAAGAAAACCCCAAAGTGGGGGGTCACAAAGAATTAGGCATGACTAAAATGACTAAAGAACAAAAAGCATGTAAGGGACCTGTATCTTCCACCAGGCTTTGTGGAAGGACCTTCTCTGGACTCCAGACCCCAGAAGACTTTTGGGACAACACATTTTCGTCTTTAGAGGGATGGAGTCTAGAGAGAGTCTCTGTCTCATCTAGACAGAAGCCTGGTGGGGAATGAAGGTCCCTCATGAGCATTAAATACTCTTTCTCTGATACAATTTCCCCTTTTGGTCCAAAATCCCATTTTCTGGGCTCTGACTCTTGGAGTTATTTGGTTCCCCTTCTGGAGTCCCATGACTTCATCTGCCTAATGAAAGGCTATGAGCTAGATGGTTTGGTCTCTGTTGGTCCCAGAACAGCAAAGTCCTTTCCTGTCTAGGCCCTCGGGTCACCCCCTTAGGTTTGTGGCCCAAAGGGTTGTCACCAAAACCTGCTATGTCACCACACTTTAGCTGAAGCCCTCCTGGCTTCTGACTATAGGGGATTCCAGGAAAAGGCCTTTCTCTTGGTTACTTACAGTCCCTTAGTTTTCACAAATAGAGCCGCTCATCTTGACTAGCTCCTCCTTACTCCTGTTTTTCCTAGATTTACCCTTCCTGATTTCTTTCTTTCCTCTTCCTAGCCTTGCTCATGGGTGTTTCTACAGGGTTGTATCCCCTGAATTATTATTATTATAATAACTTTTATTATTATTAGCAATAAATATCACTTATCTAGTACTTTACAAAACCATTTTCTACTCTCTTTGTACCCATTTTATAGATGAGGAAACTGAGGCAGGCAGAGGTTCAGTGACTTGCCCAAGGCCATACAGTTAAATGTGTGTCTGAGAGAAGATCTGAACTCAGGTCTTCCCGACTCTAGGTCTAGCACTCTATCCACTTTCACACCTAACAGAAATAAACTCCTTAGCTCAGATCATACTCTGCCTTCACTGGCTTCCTCACCGATGCCACAGGTTCAATAAACAACCTCTGCTATCCACAAGATCTACCCCCATCCCCTTCTGGTCAGTCAGCAAGCATTTATTAAACACCCACCCAGTGCCTGGCACCATGTTAAACACAGGAGATAAAAAGAAAGGCAAGAACACTTTGTCCCCAAAGAGCTCACGGTCTAATGGGGACAGGAGGTGAGGCAACAGGCAGATATCTAGGCACATACAAGATATATAGAGAATATATGAGGGAATTCTAAAAAATTGATGAAGTAATCAATGATCAATAAACATTTATTAAACACCTACTATGTATTGAGCACTGTGCTAAGCACTGGAAAAATGTAGGTGTTAATGCCTGGGAAGACCAGGAAAGTCTTTCTGCAAATGGTGGGATTTGAGCTGAGTCCTTGAAGTAATCCAGAATCTAGGAGGTGAGGAAGGAGAGCCTTCCAGTCATGGGGGAGAACCAACTCCAAGGAAGAGATGAGGGTCATGTCCTCTGGAGTCTAAGGAGGCCAGTGTCTCAGGAGCATGGAACATGTGGAGGGGAGAGAAGTGTAAGAAGGCTGGAAAGGGAGGAAGAAAAACACAGATTAATGAAGATATGGACCCTGAGGCTAGGTACCACAATGGACATAGTCCTAGGTCTGGAGTCAGGAAGACTTGAGTTCAAATCTGACCTCAGTTACTTAGTATGAGCCTGAACATATATATCACTTAACCTCTGTCTGCCTCAATTTCCTCAATGGTAAAATGGGGATAATAATAGCACCTACTTTCTAGGGTTGTTGTGAGGAAAGATAATATTTGTAAAATTCTTAGAACAGTGCCTGGCACATACTAGGTACTTTATAAATGCTCATATACTTTCTCCTTCTCCTTCCTTCCTTCCTTCCTTCCTTCCTGCCTTCCTTCCTTCCTTCCTTCCTTCCTGCCTTCCTGCCTTCCTGCCTTCCTGCCTTCCTGCCTTCCTGCCTTCCTGCCTTCCTGCCTTCCTTTCTTCCTTTCTTTCTTCCCCTGCCTCATCTAGTTTAGGGATAACTACTATATAAAGTAGTATAGAGAGCAGTGCCTTAGGTCATGATAGCAAGGGCTTCCCTTTTACGTATGGCTAGCTAAGGATTATTTTTTAAAAACATTTTTCACACAGTCCAGTAGATACCGCTTTTGTCCAAAGATATAACTCTTTAGTAGAATGACAATAAAATAGTTAACGAGTTTTTGATGAGATGGATAAAATATTAACACAATAAGGGACAACATAGAAATGCAATAACAACCCAAGTAAAATATAGTACCATCTCTCATTTAGTTAACTGTTATCAATCGTTGTTTGATCAAACTTTGAATATTCTCCCAGAGATAAATATTCTCCCAGAGATAAATAAGTAGGACTGCAGGTTTGCTCTAGTGATGGTAGCAGCCTCTACCTTTAATGATCCTCCAGTCACTCTTATCTAGGCATCTCACTATTTGCCTTATGAGAATTAGCTATCTCCTGTGCCACCTATGTTTTTCTTTTTTCTTTTTTTTCTTTTTTTTTGGGGCAATTGGGGTTAAGTGACTTGCCCAGGGTTGCACAGCTAGTAAGTGTCAAGTGTCTGAGGCTGGATTTGAACTCAAGTACTCCTGAATCCAGGGCCAGTGCTTTATCCACTGCGCCACCTAGCTGCCCCCACTGATGTTTTTAAAAAATTACTCCTGACATAATCTCTTCTAACAGCTCTCTGTTTTACTTCACTGAGGGAACAGTAAAATCCTAGCTGCCAGTACCCAGACCCTTGCCTTCTCTGTCTCTCACTTTGCTTTTTTGAAGAAAACTCATTTAATAATTGTTATAATAAATAATTTCATAATAATGAAATAAGCAAGAATTCTATTCATAGTGCATTTGCTTTATCTTTAATATAAAAAGTTTATTGTTATACTCTGGAACCTTGGCCATGTTTTTATTATTAATTTTATTTATCCAAGTTATAGAGAAAGCCTTACTGCTTGGCTAGGGATGCCATGATGTCTAGATGACTGAGTAATACACTAGCATGGCTAAGTCCTAGAATTGGGGTGAGATGATCTGAGTTTGACTATTGGCTCTGCTGCTTGTCAGCCACGTGACCCCAGGGAAATCACATAATCTCTTAGAGTCTCAGTTCCTCATGGGAACAATACAAATAATCATACCAACACTGCCTACCTCATGGGGTTGTAAGGAACATGCTTTGTCAGTGGTGATGTATCATCTAAATGTGAGTTATTATTAGTAGTTTCAACTTCTCAAATTGTAGGTACAAGGTCTTTGGAGGTCATAGCATCATAGATTTAGGGTTGGATGATGGCAGACAGTATGATGGGATGGAAAGAAGACTGGATTTAGAGTTAGACGACTTGGGTGTTGTAACGATTGGAATGACGCCACCTGCTGGATACTTACTGTAGAAGAGTTCTGCCCATGAAGGGAAGGTCTTTGAGAGCAAGACCAGGAGTCAGGAAGTGACGCGGGCTGGTGGGAGGAAGAAGGAAGAAACTGGCGCTCAGGCTCGCGCTTTTTCCTGGGGACGCTGGCGGAGAAGGGAGCTAGAAATGTGCTCTCCCTTTAATAGATAGGAATCTAGGCCTTTCTCTCTCTTTACCAAATTCTTATTCTCCTTAATAAATGCTTAAAAGTCTAACTCTTGCTAAAGCTTATAATTTATTGGCGACCACTCATTAGATATTTTAGACAGACTAGCTAGAATTTTAGCCCTTAACAGTGTGAAACCCAATGCTGGTACGTCAATTTCTGTTTGACCTCAGCCAAGTCATTTACTTTCTTTAGCCTCAGTTTCCTTGTTTGTAATCAATCAGTCAATTAAAAAAATATTTGTTAAGCACCAACTGTGTGCCAGGCACTATGCTAAGAGCTGTAAATGGGGGTGGTGGTGGTGGTGGTGGTGGAGTAAACAACTTCTAGGCCCTGGATAGAGCACCAGCCCTGGAGTCAGGAGTACCTGAGTTCAAATCCAGCCTCAAACACTTACAAGCTGTGTGACCTTGGGCAAGTCACGTAACCCCAATTGCCTCACTAAAAAAAACCCAAAACAACAAAAAAAAACCCTTTGTGTTTCAACTTCTCTTCCTCCCTCCTCTCCCATTCCCACCCTAAGAACTCAAACAATTCAACATAAATTATACATGAGTATAATTCTACAATTCTACATGAGTACAATTCTACATTATCTAGGTTGTGAGAGAAAACAGATAAAAACAAAACTTCAGATTAAGGAATTGTCAAAAAAAATGTGTTTCAGTCTGTTTTCAGATACCATTAGTTCTTTCTCTGTAGATGGACTACAATTTTCCTAAGTTCTTCAGAGTTATATTGGATCATTGCCTTGCTAAAAAACAACCACGTGCTTCCCAGCAGATCATCTTACACTATTGCTGTTATTCTGTATACAGTACATTTCTCTCTGCCTCAGTTCATATGGGTCTTTCCAGGTTTTTCTGATAGCATCCTGTCCATCATAATTTTTATATAGTACCTTGAACTTGACAGAGAATTTTCTTCACAATAGCCAGCAGAGTAGGTACCATACGTTTTGCCATTGTAGTCAATCATCATAACTACCTCCCTCCATCCTATTCCTTTCCAATGATATTTGTTCTATTGTCTATCTTATTTTGCTCTAATCCTCCTCAAAAGCGTTTTAATTCTGACTGCCCCCTCCCTGCTCTACCTTCCCTTCATTCACACTTCCTTCCTTATCCTCTTCCCTTCCTACTTTCCTGTAGGGTTAATTAGATTACTGTTCCCTATTAGGTATGTGTGTTATTCCCTCCTTGAGCCCACTCTGAAGAGGTTATGGCCTTTAAAGGCAAACGCTATCTGGTCTCTGGGGGAACCCCCTCATTCTCTTTCCTTACGGGTTTTGAAAGACAAGACATTTTGAATACATTTAGCTAGAATCTGAGTCAACCCACGATCTTTTTTTTTTTTTTTAAATAAAAATTCTGCTGTAGACAGAGATAAGCACCATGGCTCTGGTACTACTATATTCTTCATGACTACTGCTGGTTCAACAGTTCTGAGCCCATTGGAGGAGAGGAATGTGAGTGTAGAGGAGGCAGAGAGCACTGGATTTGGAGACCAGGGACCTTAACCTTCTACCTACAACCTGAGGGACCATGGACAGGTCCCTCGTTTAAACCCACACTTTTCCGTCTTAAATCCACTGTAAAATGAAGGGTTAGATGGAGAGAGCTCTGGGATCCCTTCTGGCCCTAACATTTGGGATTCACAGAAACTCAGTGTTAGAAGGGACGCCATGGTCACCCAGTCCACTGCAGCACCTCCAAGAAGTGGCCTGCTCTCTTCTTCTGCCTGAACGCCTCCAGTGAGGAAGACTCCCACCAGCCCTCCTCACTTCCTGAAATTCCTGTCCTTTGATCTTTTCCTACAACCTCTCTCGGAAGGATCTCCAAATTCTCAGTGGCAAGACATTTCCTCCCCATTCTCCAGATAGGGGGGAAAAACAGGGACGAAGAGGGAGTGGAACTTACCTACGGCCACTTGGCTGCAAGTGCGAGGCGCTAGTTGCTTCTTTAATGAGTCGTTATGATTACTCTTCAGATGAGAGGTCAAGGCTGATGAAGAGGAGGATGTGTGAGCCGGTTCTCCCAGGGCCAATAATTGGGCCTCCTTCGCTAGCCTGGACTTTTTTTTTTTTTTTTTTGCCTGAGGACAAGAGGAGGAGCAATAGCATATCATTTCCTATCCTTTCAGAACACCTTGGCTGGCTTGTGGGCCTGCGTCGAACTCCACCTGTCCTTCAGAAGACAGGCGTTGCTGCGTGATTCAGCTTAAACAGAAAGAAACCCAACTGGTTCTTATCTGAGAAAAGCAAGAGCGCTCGGATGGGGAATTAGCCCAGGAATCCTAAGGCTCAGCAAAACGGGGCCATAAAGGAGTCTTTGGCTTCCCTCCCATCGGTTCTCATCCCGACGTCTCCCAGACAAGCTCATGCTTCTTCAAGGATATCCTTCTGCCCATTGCTCTGCCCAGGCCCCACCTTCCTTAAGCCTCTGACTCTTCCCTTTCTGAATCTTTCCCCTTCTTTTGTCCCAACCCTTTAAGATTTCGCTCTCCTTTGGAAGACAGCCAGGTAATTTCGGAAGCCAATCTACCACTGACGTGTTCACAGAGGAAGATAGGTCAGTTTGCTTATTCCAGCAAAGAGACAGCAGAGAATTGAGGAAAGTGAGCTGGTTAAAAAGGAGCCGGATTCAAATTCTGGTACTGCTCATTTCAAGCTCTGAGTGAGCTCTCTGTGAAGTCACCTCTCTGGGTCTCAGTTTCTTCATTCAATAGAATATAAGCTACCTGAGGTCAGGGATTGTTTTTATTTTTGACTGTGTGTGTGCCCACCCCCCAACCCCCAGCACCTGACACAAGACTTGGCACACAGCAGGAACCTAATAAATGCATGTGAATTAATTGATTGACCTATAAAATGAAGGGATTGGACTAATCACATCCAGTTCAGGAGTGCAAGGTCAGAGATTTGCACCTAAAAGGTACCTTAGCATCTAGTCCAGGCGTTCTTAACTTTTTTTTGGAGGGTCTGGTGAAACTCCCAGATCCCTTCAAAATCACGTTTTTAAGATTCATGAGGGAAATGTTATCTACATCCAGAGAAAGAACCATGGAGTCAGAATGTAGATGGAAGCAGACTATTTTCACTTTTTCTGTTTTTTGTTTGTTTGTTTGTTTTTGTTTGCTTCTTCTTTCACAGCATGGCTAATGTGGAAATATGTTTAGCATGATTGTAGATATACAACCTATATCAGATTGCTTGCTGTCTTGAGGAGGGAGGGAAAAAATTTGGACCTCAAAATCTTATAAAAATGAATATTGAGGGGCAGCTAGGTGGTGCAGTGGATAAAGCACCAGCCCTGGAGTCGGGAGGACCTGAGTTCAAATCCAGCCTCAGACACTTGACACTTACTAGCTGTGTGACCCTGGGCAAGTCAACTAATACTCATTGTCCCACAAAAACAAACAAAAATGAATGTTGAAAACTATCTTTACATTTCCCATTTCCATTTTTTTTTTTTTGGCAAGGCAATGGGGGTTAAGTGACTTGCCCAGGGTCACACAGCTAGTAAGCGTCAAGTGTCTGAGGCTAGATTTGAACTCAGGTCCTCTTGAATCCAGGGCCAGTGCTTTATCCACTGGGCCACCTAGCTGCCCCCCACTATCTTTACATTTAATTGAGAAAAATAAAATACTATTAAAATACTATTAAGTAAAAATTTTAAAAATTAAAAAAAAAACCCAAATCATGTTTTTACATAAAATAAAACACAGGATTATAATTATTGAAGGATCTTAAAGAATAAACTCAGTGGCCCTGGGTTAAGAACCCCTGATTCTAGTCCAGCCCTCTCATTTTATGACAGATGGAGCACACAGTTGAAAAGGACTTGGAGTTAGGAAGACCTGAGTTCTAATATAACCTTAGATGCTTAATAGTGGTGTGACCCTGGCAAGCCACTTATCCCTTGTCTTCCTCCATTTCCTCATCTCTAACATGGGAATGATAATAATACCTGCTTCCTAGGATTGTTCTAAGAATCTGTTGAGAGAAAATTTTTAAAGCATATAGGGCTCTATATAAATGCCAGTCATTATCATGGATGAGGAAACAGGCCTAGAGAAGGAAAGGAACTCAGGGTTCTAGACCTAGGGCCTAAAGGGATCTCCAATGCTCTCATTTTGAGTCCCAATGACATCAAGTGACTTGCCCAAGGTCATACAATAAGCACATATCAGAGGTGGGATTTGAACCCATCTCCTTTGACTCCAAAACCAGAGATCTTCCCACTATAGATGGTCTGAGACTTAAGTTCTTCTTAAGTTGTTCTGACTCTTCATGACCTCATTTGGGGTTTTCTTGGCAGGAATGGTTTGCCATTTTCTTCTCCAGACCATTTTGCAGATGAGGAAACTGAGGGAAACAGGGTTAAGTGACTTGCCCAGGGTGACCCAGCTAGGAAGTGTCTAAGGCTGGATTTGAACTCATGAAGATTGAGTCTTCTTGACTCCAGGCCAGGCACTGTGCACTGTGGCGCCACCTAGCTGTCTGGTCGTAGGTCACTCTTTACCAGGAGACATTCTGGAGATAACAGGGTGAGCCTTGATAATGTGTTTCAAGCACCAGGGGCAATGCAGACAGTGAGAATGCTTCAAGTCCTGCCATTAGGTGACCCGTGTCAGTAATGAATGCATTGTGGTGGAATGAAGCCATCTGAATGAATGTGGTCTGCATCACAAGTACAGTTGTGTGCAGGGGACAGGAGGCGGGGCATTGGTCACCACCTAGCCAAAGAGCTTATGCCTCAGTCAGCATCTCCAGCAAAGGCACATATAAGTAAGGTCCAACTCTTGCTCTAGAATAAGGTATATCCTATGGCCTCATCCCTTCCCCTCTTCTCCCTGTCCCTCCCCAGTCCTGTGATAGGGGCTTCTTTCCTCAGCCTGCAGAGTAGGAAGAGGAAGGCCCAGCCTTGAGGGAGCCTCGGCCAAGGGCGAGAAAAGCATCCTCACTCACAGGGACTTCCCACGGAACCATCACTTCCTGTCGTCTCAAGCCTCTTTGGAACCCCAGCATTTTTGAGAAACGGGGCCCCTAAGACAACCCTAGGAACTTTCTGAGAAGGGCCACCCCCAAGGACTCTTGGGTGCCTGAGCACCAGGAACTGAGTTTTGCAAATCTGGAAAGTTGAACCCCCCAGGGAAGAAGAGTAATAATAAATCCTGTATCACTCAGGGGCCTAAGTTTGGGCTCCATCCTGGGGAACTTGAGGGAAGGGGTGCCCCCAGGTCAGACTGTTTTAGGAAATCCTGGGCCAGGAGCCAATAAGGAGTGGGAGAGAAAATTTGGGGGATGGGCGATGGGCATATCCATTCATGCTGGGAATGGTAATAACTGACATCTGAAGAGCCCTTCAAAGTTTGCACAATACAAATATAGTTTCACGTGAGCCTCATCCCTTTCAGCTCTAGGCTTTCCTGTCTCCCTGACTTTCCCTTAGAGATTATTTCCCATCTACTCAGTGTAGATATCAGAGGACCCTGATTAGAATGGAGAGACCACATTGGAATATAAGCTTCTTGAAGTCAGGGTCTGTTTTTATCTTTCTTTGTATCTTAGTAACAACTTAGTAATAACCTGTTGCACAGCAGACATAATAAACGTTCATTGATTGACTGACTGACTCACAACACCCCCATGAGGTAGGAACTACTTTATTATTTTCCTAATTGAATGAATGAGGAAATGGAGTGATTTACTTGTGCTGGATTTGCATCCAGCTCTTAGACATCATAGGTAGAATTTGCCTTTCAAACTCCAGTGTCAGGGTGCTGTACTTTCCACCATATGGGTCCCTTGTATGTGTGTGTGTGTGTGTGTTTGTGTATTTTTTATTCCCCCCCCTTTTTTTTTGGTGGGGCAATGAGAGTTAAGTGACTTGCCCGAGGTCATACAGCTAGTAAGTGCCAAGTGTCTGAGGTCGGATTTGAACTCAGGTCCTCCTGAATCTAGGGCCGGTGGTTTATCCACTGCACCACCTAGCTGCCCCTTGTATGTATATTTATTAAGCACCTGCATAATAAAGGAATACATGTCCATCTCAAGGCATCCAGGCCTAGGTGCTGGAGAGATAGAAAGGGTAGATTCTATGCAATTCCTGTCTTCATGGAGCCTACAGTCTAGTAGGGGGAGATGACACCAATGAAAGCAACTAAAATTTAAAAGAAAATTGATACATGCTAAGAACCTATGAGAAATATAAGCACAATGGGGTTATCATTGAGGGATGGCGGAAATGAGGGTGGGTTTCCTGGTGTAGATGGCATGTGGGTTGTGCTTTTAAAAAACAAATAAGAGGCAGCTACATGGTGCAGTGGATAGAGCACTGGCCTTGAAGTCAGGAAAACCTGAGTACAAATCCGGTCTCAGATACTTCCTAGCTGTGTGACCCTGGGCAAATCACTTAACCCAGACTGCCTCCAAAAATAAAAGTAAAATAAAAATAAAAAATGAATAGGGATTTAATATGGATGGATAAGGAAGAAGGGGGGGGATGGTCATTTCAGGAGTCAGAGTTGTAACTACTGTGGAACAAACACATACATACATACATACAAACATATAAATTATATGACTCATATATATTACATGTTTATAGGTTCACAGATATCACTCATATATGTGCATATACAAGTATATAAACAAATGTATGTATAAATATGTATACGTATACAAACAAATGTATGTGTATACATATATGTATATAAACATACATTATTTTATTTACTCACCCATCTTATTAATTCATTTTATTTATTCATTCATTCATTTTCATTTATCCATTCATTCACTTATCTGTTTACCTATCTATCCATCCACCCATTTATTTAGCCATTCATTTATTTATTTATTCATTCATTTGTTTGTGTATATGTTTTTGTCTTCCCTGATAGACTACTAAACTCTTTGAGAATAGGGATTATTTTACAAATACTTGTTGATTGATTGGCTGACTCAGGGCCTCATCACTTCTTCCTTAGCCTTCATTCTCTTTCCAAACCCATGAAGACAGCAGTTGAATTTTCTAGAGGATGGGCAGCTCTTTCTCCTGGCTCAATGGTACCTGTGTTAGGGCTGCCAACGGCATCACAGTCCCCTCCTCCCGATTTGCCCCCACCACAAGAAGTCCTTGTTGTGCTTCTGCTGCTTCTTCCAGTGTGCAGACAGGCCCAGGTGTGGGAGAGCAGTGGCCCTCTGTAGGCCTCCAGTTTGGGGGAATCCCAGGGTACCCAACCAAACAGCAGAGGCCATGTGAGAAAAGTGTCATTGGATAGCGAAAGGCCTTGAAAGCTAACTTCAGGAATTTGTGCTTTACTCAGCAGGGGACCAAGAGCTACTGCAGGGTTTTAGGGCTTGGGCAGAACAGTACTAAGACCGAATCTGTTCATAGTTGCAAGGCAGGGAGCCAGTAAGGCTCTGGGGCTGGGAGTGTTCTCCCTTCCCCAACCCAGCCCTGGGTGTGTCCTGGACTTCAGTCAATGCCTGGCCCCTTGCCAGGGATGTCATGTAGAATCACTCTGGATATCAGGCTTAGAGCTTTCTCCTTATGCTGGTGTTTTACCTGGTAAGGGGTTTTCTGAACACAATCATTCTCTCCTCCTTTCTCCTTTGGAGCCTCAGTTCAGATGAATTACCAGCCCTGGATTCGGGAGGACCTGAATTCAAATGTGGCCTCAGACACTTGACACTTACTAGCTGTGTGATCCTGAGCAAGTCATTGAACCGTCATTGCCCTGCAGAGAGAGAGAGAGAGAGAGAGAGAGAGATTGTTGTTGCTCTTATTTTGGAGTAAGAAACTGTGGGTTCAAATCCTGACTCTGTGCTGTTCAACACTGGGCAAATGACTTAACCTTCTTGTGTCTCAGCTTTCCCATCTGTAAAACAAAGGAATTGGACTTGTTGACTTCTGTGTTCCCTGCTCTAAAGCCAGACTCCTATGAGCTAGTTGGCTGGGTTTCCATTTGTCAGCTGGAGGAAGGTGGGGTCAAACTGACCTGGTGTCCTGAGCAGAATCAGAAATCCTGGCTAGGTTAGAGCTCAAAGTTCTCTTTTGGCTTGTAGTCATTGCTGGGATGGCGCTGGTTCTGTAACCTGTGATTGCATCATAGGCCAAGGCAGGGGAGTCTGCCATTGCAGAATCCAAGGAATAGAATAACAATCTGTCCTGGGCTGTTTTCTGTGAACTTGTCAGCTGCTGACACTGCTGGCATGTCACAGGTCCAGTGAGGGCAAGGTTCAAATCCCTTTTTTCTGTGTGTGTGTGTGTGTTTTGTGTGTGTGTATGTAAGAAAGAAAGAGAAAAAAGAAAGGAAAAAAGGAAGGAAGGAGAGAAAGAAGGAAAAAGGGAAGGAAAAAAGGAAGGAAGGAAGGAAGGAAGGATAGAGAGAGACAGACAGGGAGAACATTTCACTCTATTTTAACACTTCATATGAGTCTCTGAACCTAGACCATTCACCTTACAATTCTATGCCAATGATAAAGAGTAGGCTAGAGTATGGAGAGTCCCACAGAGCTCTGTCATGGATCTCCTCTCTATATACTACTTCACTTGGTGATATCATCAACTCCCATGGATTTAATGACCATCTCTATGCTGATGATAAAATATATAAAAATCCCTTGTTAACTGCTAAGACAGAAGGCACCCCAAGTCCAAAAGGGGGACCTGGAAAGAGCCAAAGTTTGATCATAGTTTAAAAATATTATAAAAACACTTATTGCCTAAGAAGAAGCTTTCAACCTAGAGCAGAGACAAAGTTCTAAGATGCTCAAGGGGGAATGGGAAAAGGGTGAGGTATTTATACATATCTGGGGGGTATTTATGACTATTTGAGGTATTCGTGGCCAAGCGGGAGTTGAGGGAGAAACACAATAAAGAAGGGAGAAAACATCTCTAAGCACAATAAACTGAGAAACAGGATGTTTGCTGTTCTTTAGATAAGTCAGAAAGCAAGATGTTTGCTGCTCTTTCTGAGCTAGTCAAGACTGGTTTCAGCAGTTGCAGGCATCTCCAAGTTCAGTGAATGATTACTTGCAAAGGATCAGTGGTATGTCAAGCAGCCCTGGGCTTCAGAATTCCTTCTGATTGGCACGTTGTGGTGCTTCTTCATTGTCTGGTTCCCCTGTGAAAAGGGGAAGCTCTAGAATATTTCATTGGGTAGTAGAGTTATTACAGAGTTCACACTGATGATTCTCAAATCCACCTTTCCTGCCCTGATCTCTCTGAGGATCTTTAATCTCCTCTCCCCAGTTGCCCCAAACAGAATTCATTGTTTTTTCTCTCTAAACCTTACTCTCTCCTACTTCCCCTATTACTGTACAGGGTATCACCATCCTCCCGGGCGTTCAGGCTCACAACCTACAAGTCATTCTGGACTCTTCACCATCTCTCATTTCTCCATGAACAAGCTGTTGCCAAGGTCTGTCTATCTCACCTCTGCAACATCTCTTGAATTGTTCCCTTCTCTCCTCTGACACTGCTCCCACTCTGGTGCAGGTCCTCATCACCTCACACCTGGTCTATTGCATTAGCTGCTGTTGGGTCTCCCTGCCTCAAGTCTCTCCCTGCCAATCCATTCTCTTTTCAGCTACTAAAAGGATTTCCCTAAAACCTAGGTCATCTCCTACTCAATGAACTTCAGTAGGTTCCCTATTGCCCCCAGTATCAAAACCCCAATTCTCTATTTGGTATCTGAAGTCCTGCATAAGCCAGCTCCCTCTTACTTTTCCAGTCTTCTCATACCTTAGTCCTTACCTCATACTCTTAGATTCAGTGACACTGGCCTCTTGACTGTTCCATGAACAAGACACTCCATCTCTTGGCTCCCAGCACTATCTCTAGCTGTCCCCCATGACTGTGATGCTCTATCACCTCATCCTCACCTCCTGACTTCTCTGGCTTCCTTCAAGTTCCAGAAAACCTCCATCTTCTACAGGAAAGTCTTTCTCAGTCTTTCTTAATTCTAAATCTTTCCCTCTGGTGAGTCTCTCTAATTCATACAGTAGATAGCTTGTGTGTACCTAGTAGTTTGCATGTTGGCTCCCCTACCAGACTGTAACCTCCCCAAGGTCAGGGACTGTCTCATCTATCTTTGTATCCTCGGTGCTTATCCCGGTGCCTGATGCCTGGTGCTTAATAAATGACTTAGCTCAGTGAAAGTTCATCCCCATTTCTTGAAAAAGCAACTCAATCTGATAGAAGGTCACTATTGCATATAACATGTGGCATCCTTTATTATAAATTGTTTCTGTTTGAGGTCTTCTAAGCATGCAGGAGTCATTCAGCTAGCATTTATTAAACACCTACTAGTTTTGTGATGGCATACTTACAGGAGTTTTGGATAATGGATGATGCTCTACTTCTTCTCCAGTCACCAGTGGAGTAAAACAAAGCTTTCTGTCATTCATGATAGTATAACATTTCCAGAAATGTTGCCAGACACCTTCAGCAAGGATGAAAATGGCATCAAGGTCAGCTACAACACTGACAGTAAATTATTTAACTTGAAAAGGCTACAAGCCAAGACTAAAATGCAGGGAGAGTTGGTACATGACTTTTGTTCACAGATGATTGTGTCCTCAATGCAGCCTCTGAGGCTGAGAAGCAACAGAATATGGATAGATTCTCTGACACAAGCTAATTTTGGCCTGACAATAAACACCAAGAAAACACAGGTTCTCCACTAGCCGGCAATACACCATCCCTATGTAGAACCATTAGTTACAGGAAATGGAGAAATATTGAAGGTAAATTCACTTCCTTCACCGTCTACTTTCTAGGGATGTACACATATATGATAAGCTTGACATACACACTGCCAGAAGCTAACTCAGTGTTTGTGAGGCTCTGAAGGAAAGTGTGGGAGAGAAGCGGTATTAACCTGCCTACAAAACTGAAGGTCTACAGAGATGTTGTTCTGACCTCATTGTTGTATGCCTGTGAAACCTGGACTGTACCAGCACCATGCTAGGAAACAGAATCATTTCCATTTGAATCATCTTAGGAAGATCCTGAAGATCCCCTGGCAAGACAAGATAACAGGCACAGAAGTCCTTTATGGAGCTGTACTGCCAAGCATTCAAACTCTACTGCACAGAGTGTGACTCCAATGGGCTGGCCATAGTGTTCAAATGCCAAATGTACATTTGCCTAAATGACTATTTTATGGAGAACTCACCCAAGGCAAGTGCTCATAGGGTCAGAAAAAGTGGTGCAGGGACACTCTCAAGATCTCCGTGAAGAATTGATTGTATGACATGGGAAACACTGGCATAGTACCACCCAGCATGGTGTACCCACAGCAGAGAAGGCTCTGTGCTCTGAATGAAGCAGAATCATGGTAGCTTGAAAGAAATAGAGATGTGCAAATGTGGCCATCTCCACTCCAAAGGTTTATATGGACTATTTGTGCCCAACCTGTGGTAGAGATTTCAAAGCTCATATTGATGTAATCAGCCACAATTGGAATACTGTACATTGTCCCCAACATAGTGATGTGATTTTGATCGTCTTTGAGTATTAAGGACAATAATGACTTACTATATGTCAAGCATTGGGCTAAGCACTGGGGATAAGGGTTAAGTATCTACTATGGTCCAAGAGGGGCACCTAGGTATCACAGTGGATAGAATGTTGAGGCTGGTGTTGAGAAGATTCTTCTCTATGAGTTCAATTCTAGCTTCAGGTACTTACTAGCTGTGTGGCCCTGGGCAAGTCACTTCACCCTGTTTGCCTCCGTTTCCTCATTTGTAAAATGAGTTGGAGAAGGAAATGGCAAACTATCCCCAGATCTTTGCCAAGAAAATCACCGAAAGAGTCAGATATGGCACAAATGACTAAAAAAACAATGCTCCAAAGACTGTGCTAGACACTGGGGATACAAAGTAAGGCAAAAGGTGGTCCCTGCCCTCAAGAAGCTCACAGTCTAATGAGCAGCGGACACAGGAATTCTTCTCAGGGCTGTACTGGGCAGGAATACAGCAATAGAATTTTACTGCAGGGGCTTGTGTGTTCATTTCCATGCTGATAAGGTCATAGTTATAGATGAGATCTTTAGAACAGTTTAGTCCAATCCCATCATTTTTACAGATGAAGAAATTGAGGCCAAAGTGAGATTAAGTGACTTTTCGAAGGTCACACAGGCAGTCCATATCAGAAGCAGAATTTGAACTCAGGCCTTCAGACCTCAGAGCCAGTTCTAGTTCCCAAGAGGCAATACGTCTAATAAAAGAAAATTGGGGGGGCAGCTAGGTGGTGCAGTGGATAAAGCACCGGTCCTGGATTCAGGAAGACCCGAGTTCAAATCCGGCCTCACACACTTGATACTTACTAGCTGTGTGACCCTGGGCAAGTCACTTAACCTCCATTGCCCTGCAAAAAAAAAAAACAAAAACAAAAAACAAACAAACAAACAAAAAAGAAAATTGGATTTGAAGTCAGACGACTAGGATTCAAGTCTCAGCCCTGCTTTGGCCAATAACTTCCTCACTCTGGATCTCATCTTTAAACTGAGGGGGTTGGACTAGATAATCTCCAAGGATTTTTCAGCTCTGACTCTATGATTCTATGTTAAATATCAAGTGGATGATTTGGGGATGTGGATGTCATCTGGGCTATGCTTATCATTTTTATAAATAAGCGAGCTGGATAGAGCACTGGCCCTGGATTCAGGAGGACCTGAGTTCAAATTCGGCCTCAGACACTTGACACTTACTAGCTGTGTGACCCTGGGCAAGTCACTTAACCCTCATTGTCCCACAAAACAAAAAAACAAAAACAAAAAACAAACAAAATAAATAAGGGAGCTGAGGCCTAGAGAGGTCAAGGATTTATTGAAGGTCACGGGCCAGTAAGTGGCAAATCTGGAATTTGAACCAAGGGTCTCTCTCCTTCCACTAGGTCACATTAAATGGAGTCACTGAAATTTGGGGAATGGAAACAGGGAGGCCCCATTCCAGGAAAGCGTCTCAGATAAACAGTACACCAGAAATGGAGCCCCAGTTCTTAGGAAGCTTCGGGGCTTCTGTCTGTGCTAGAGTGGGAACCATAGGTTGGGGCAATAGTGACTCTGGACTTCCAGATAGGGCTGAGGCATTGGGTCATCCTTGTGTAACTAGCTGTGTGACCTCAGGCAAGACCATCCACCTCTCTGGGTCCATTTCCTCATTTGTAGAGTGGGAAGGCTGAACAGGAAGATCTCGAAGCTTCACTTTGACTCTGAGATTAGAGGAAGAGACCTGAATCTAGAGTCAGGAGCCCGGGTTTGGCTCAGCTAACTAACCTCTGGTGCCCTCTGTGAACTTGGACAAGTCATTTCATTGAATTGTAGGTTTGGAGGGGAAATCCAGAGTGACCTCTGTCTAAGCTCACACCTGAACACGAATCCCCTGTACTTGACTGGAGACCTCTAGGGAGGAGGAGTGAGTCATCCATCCATCCATCCATCCATCCATCCATCCATCCATCCATCCATCCATCCATCCATCTGCTATTTGCCAGGCACTGTGCAAACCAGGGGATACAAAAAGAGGCAAATGATAATCCCTGCCCTCAAGGAGTTTACAATCTAATGGACTGTTACTGTTTCCCTATGGAACCCATTCCATGTTTAGATTATTTCTTTAAATTGTTAGAAAGTTCTTAATTGTTAGGAAATTCTCCCAGACATCAAACCTAAATACATGTTCCTACAACTTCCACCCACTTGCTGTTCTTGGTTCTGCCTTCTTTAACCAAGTGGAAAAGTTCTCAGTTGCTGAACTACTATAGTATGTGAATTACCTGGAACAAAGTAAAATAATTATATTTATTGTTTTTTTTAAGAACTTTGAAAAAAAACAACTTTAATGTGTCCTCCTTTTGAGGCAGCTAGTAGGCATGGTGGATAGAGTGCCAGGTCTATAGTCAGGAAGATCTGAGTTTAAATCTAACCCCAGACAGTTAGTTAGTAGTTATGTGATCCTGGGCAAGTCACTTAACCTTTGTTTGCTTTAGTTTCATCATTTGTAAAAAGGGTTGTTATAAGGATCAAACAATATAGCAATTGTAAAATACTTAGCACAGGGCCTGGAATGTAGTAAATGCTATATTGATGTTAGCTATTATTATTATCATTCTGTTGCAATCATTTATTTTACCTGATTTGGCATTGTTTCTAACATTTAGACATAAATTCTTTAATTTTTCATCATTAAACCACACATCGCATTGCATATTAAGCATACCATTGACAAACTGACCATTTTTTCAACTTGGTATTATTATTATTATTTAGTTCATTATTATTCATTCTAGCTTTCATTATATACAGTCCATATTTGTTTGTTTTGTTTTGTTTTGTTTTTGTTTGCAGGGCAATGAGGGTTAAGTGACTTGCTCAGGGTCAACAGCTAGTGTCAAGTGTCTAAGGCTGAATTTGAATTCAGGTCCTCCTGAATCCAGGGCCTGTGCTTTATTCACTGCACCACCTAGTTGCCCCAGTCCTTGTGGTTTTTTTTTGTTTGTTTTTTTGTTTTTTTGTGAGGCAACTGGGGTTAAGTGACTTGCCCAGGGTCATACAGCTAGTAAGTGTTAAGTGTCTGAGGCTGGATTTGAACTCAGGTACTCCTGACTCCAGGGCCGGTGCTCTATCCACTGCACCATCTAGCTGCCCCCCACTGCGCCATCTAGCTGCCCCAGTCCAGCTGCCCCAGTCCTTGGGTTTTTGATGGGATTTGAATCAGGTAAGTTCTCAGGACACTGAAGCATGTTTATTTTCATCTCTTATATAAATAACCTGACCTTTTTTGATATATGGCTTGATGCAAATTCATATTAAAAAATCCATATTTATTTGGGAATTAAAAAAATTTCAGAATGATTATACTTCTTAGAATATTTATTTTAAAATCAAATTTCATAATTCCTCAATGGGAAGATTTCAAGGAACATGGAAATATCCTTCTCCCCCATATTTCTTGGGATGAATGTTTTTCAGTCTGAGAAAGATGTATAGATCTTACAAACATACTTGACTTTTCCCAATAATTTTTTTTGTTATAGCCTTAAATGAAAAGTCAATTTCATCAGTAATAATGACCATTTCCCAAACTTCAGTGTTCCAGTCTTTGTATTACCTTGCCTATGACAAGCATTTTTTCTTCATAGTCAACAGTTAAGTTGCTGCTCTTTTTTTTCCTCACCCTGTTCTTCTCATTGTTCTTCTAACTCCAAGAAGTCTACACTATATTATAGAAGAATCAGTTACTATCCCCCTCCCCCAGATTCCTTATCTCTCTGAAGGTGTTAGTATATATTTTTTCCTTTAAAATTTTCAAAATCGTCTTAAATTATAAGCTTTGTAAATAAAACACTATACAATCATTTTGATGAAAATGTATAAAAGTGCAAGGTATAAAAGAAAAAAGTATAAATGCAGAGCCACAAAAGCTACAAACCTCCCCATTGAGAAAGTTGATTCAGGTCCAGTTAGTGACATATAAAAATATCATATAAACAATCTAAAGTAGGTTTTAGTGACAATGAATAGATCAAAATCAGAATGTTTCAACTCCAAATACAAAGAAAAAATCCAGAGCAAAATTGACTCCGGTAAACAGGCTTTCTGTTGAATAATGCAAAGAAAAGGAGGGAGTGGTAGAGAGAAACAACAAAAAGATCTGTTAATGTTCTATAGTAAACCCAGAATCAATTATATAAATAGCGTGTACATTATACTAAAAATATTTAACAGATTAATAGTCTTGTGAGTCAGATTCAGAAGTGTGCTGGAGTCAGCTCCTAGGGGCTTTCAAGAGCTTATTGTTAAATTTTCAATGAAAACATTTATACTTCAGAAATGGAAAACACTACAAATGAGGGTTTGATTTATTGTTTTGTTAGTTGCCTAGACTTAAGGAAGTGATAGGGAAAATGTTAATAATGCTTATTATATTAAAAATTTTTTTGTATGTGTTTTTTTTAGGAGAGTTGGTTGTTAAACATTTACTATCACACCACTGACAGATTCTTCCTTAGCTTGCAACACATAGGTTGGTGATGCAGTAAAAAGAGTCTTCGACTTGGAATCAGGAAGACCCAAGTTTGAATCCTGCCCCAGACACTTATCTGTGTGATCTTGGGCAGGTCATTTAATCTCTAAGCTTCAGTTTTCTCATCTACAAAATGGAGATATAGTACTTGCTTCTCTACTATTAATATTAGTAATAATAATAATAAATATTATATATGGTAATGTTTTACATAATTGTACATGTATAACCCATATCTAATTGCTTACTGCCTCAGGGAGGTGGGAGGGGAGGGAGGGAAGGAAGGATAAAAACTGGAACTCAGAACTATAAATAGAAATGTTTATTACTTTAAAAATAATAAATATTATAAATATTAGCTATTATTAACAACTACCTATGTAATGAAATATACAAAATCAAATGTGAAGCTACTTTTAAGGCATTAAAATAGTTAATGAATTAAATTAATGAATTAAAATAAATTGAATTAGATCAGTCAATTCCTTCCTGTTTCTCCTCCCCACCCCTCCCTGCAGCCACTAGGATTGCATTTCCTAGTAATTATTAGAATTAATCAGTTGTGAATATATAGGAAGTTCCACCTTACTATATATACAGGATTGTGGGTCTATGCAGCTTGCATTGAGCTTCTCAAACACCCTCCCAAGATCGTTGCTCCCAGAGTTCACAGAGGAGTTGGGCTGCTTTATGCAAGGCTGCTAATCAGGTGGCCATCTGTTGGTTGTTTGAATCATTACCTTCATTGGTAGTGAACCTGATTAGATCTTGTCCTAAAAGCCCCTGGCAGTTTGAGCAGAAAAAAAGTACAAGGTGTCCCAAAAGTCTTAGTTCAGTCATAAACTTTAATAACTACAGAAGAATAAATACTACAAACTTACAAGAAAAATCACTTAATTTAAATATTTAAATTTTTTGTATACTTAGTTTAGAGATTTTAAATTTTTTAAATTTTTAAAAATTTTTTTGTGAGGCAATCAGGGTTAAGTGACTTGCCCAGGGTCACACAGCTAGTAAGTGTCAAGTGTCTGAGGCCAGATTTGAACTCAGGTCCTTCTGAATCCAGGGCTAGCGCTCTATCCACTACGCCACCTAGCTGTCCCAACAGATTAATATTTTAAAAGTTTAACAACTAACCTTCCAAGTATTGGTTTTGGTAAGCTTTTTTCATTTATATTTCTGAAGTTATTAAGGCTTAGAACTTAAGACTTTGGGGACAACTCTCAGTCCATGGCTGAGCTCACCTAGTTTCTTACCATTGAGGCAAGTGGTAACAGCCTTCACAGATGAGGAGGATGAGATTCTTCAAGCCCTCCCAGAGCATCCATTCAGGCCCAGCTTAGTGGAACTCTTCTTGTTTTCTGAGGATGAATTCAACTATCTTGCAACAAGAATTTGTCAGTTCTTGATGTTGTTTTTAAATTTTTGACCTAATTTCCTTCTGTGTTTCTGTGTGAATGATCGGGTTTCATTGTGGGTTTTAATGATTTTTGACAGACTTGATTTCCCCACATCAATAACCACTACAATATTGCTAACAGTCATTGAAGTATACTCTTTCAGAGTGATGGCTTAACATGCTTTCTGGAAGTAATATAGATTCTTTTTTTTTTTTTTTTTTTGCGGGACAATGGGGGTTAAGTGACTTGCCCAGGGTCACACAGCTAGTAAGTGTCAAGTGTCTGAGGCCGGATTTGAACTCAGGTACTTCTGAATACAGGGCCGGTGCTTTATCCACTGTGCCACCTAGCTTCCCCTATATAGATTCTTACAAACCACAGACTAAAAAACACAAGAGAATAATGAAATGTGTGTGTGTGTGTGTGTGTGTGTGTGTGTGTGTGAGAGAGAGAGAGACACATAGCCCAGCCTCGAATGCCATACAATTGACTAGTTAGGAAAGTCTTGTGAATCCAATTTTATCTAGTCAAAGTTAATTTTTGGCATTAGCCTAGTGTCAGTAGACATGGGTGACCACTGCTGTCACAAAATGAAACCACATCAAAATTATTGCTTATCTCAAGCAGTTCACACACTGTCACAGGTTACTGACCCATTCAAATACTTAAATGCAACTATTATACACCCCCCAAACTCTCTCTTCTAATCTGATCCAATAAGCACCTTAAATGAGTGAGGCACTGTGTTAGGTGATAGGAATACAAAGACAGTGAGGGAAATCGCTGTTTTAATCTTCTGAATTCCTCTCCTTGAAGGTTTGCCAATCAGTTTATGCTAACTTTTCCTGTAAAATTTAATCTGTGATGTACTAACTATCCTTTGTTGAAATCTGCCCTCCCAGAATCTAGGTTTCATGTCAAACTGCCTTTCTTCTCTAGAACAAACTGTAAAAAAACAAGTTACTTCCCACCTCACCCTTCCAAGATTACCATAATTTTCACCCTAATAACCAGTTCCTTCCTGTTGGTGAGAACAAGATCCGGCATGGAATTTCCCCTTTTTGGTTGCTTGACCAACCTTTCATCAAAAGATGAAATTTTCACTAAGGCAAATCAAATAATTACTAGCTACTTTGCTTTGGGGGGTGGGGGAGAGACAGAAAGATAGAGACAGGTAGAGAGAGACAGAGAGAGATGGGGAGGGCAGAGAGGCAGAGAGAGAAAGAGAGAGAGACAGAAACAGAGACAGAGAGAGACACAGAGAGAGATGGGGGCAGAGAGACACAGGAACAGAGAGAGACAGAGTGGGGATAGAAAGGAGAGAGAGAAAGACAAAGAGATACAAGGGGGAGAGAGACAGTGAGGAATAGAAGGGGAGGGAAAGAGACAGACAGACTCCTGCAGCTATTGAGATAATCAAAGCCATTCCATCATCATTATCTCATATCTCTGTGTAAGGCTTGTGATCTGTTTCCCAGCCTTCTCATCTATGTCTTCTTTCTGTGTAGGTGGTTTGCATTTAGTCTGATGACAATATTCTGTTTGTTTCTATGTCCACTGAACTTCACCCAAATGCTCACCATGATATATATCTCTCTACTCTTATTCTTGGGCTTTTTTATATATTTATTTTATTTTATTTATTTATTATATTTATTATAAAATACTATGCCCCACCCCCATTGACTCCTCTTTTATCAATTCTATTTCTTTGAATAAAACTTACCTCTACACAGCCCTGTTCCTGTGCTGGGCCCATCTCATCAAGTCCTAATGATCCTTAGCAGATGGAATTTATCTCATATTAGAGGTCTGACTCAGCTTGTTTGTTACCCACACTTGGTGCATTTCTATATTACATCTTTTTGATGTCTAATTTTTCAGAATTTTTTTCCTATGGCTATTTAGGTATCTCTTCTGCTATTCAGACATCTAAATGATTAGGTAGATAGAGTGGTAGGCCTGGAGACAGGAAGAACTGATTTCAAATCCAGTTTCAGACACTTACTAGCTATGTGACCATGGGTAAGTCACTTAACCCTGTTTGCGTTAATCCACTCGAGAAACAAATGGGGATTTCTTGGCAAATGGTCTCAGGATGAAAGCTTGGCTTTTTCCTCTCCTCCTTAAATTGGCAGCTAGGGGCAGCTAGGTGGAGCAGTGGATAAAGCACTGGCCCTGGATTCAGGAGGACCTGAGTTCAAATCAGGCCTCAGACACTTGACACTTACTAGCTGTGTGACCCTGGGCAAGTCACTTACCCCAATTGCCCCACCA